>NW_024104374.1:600000-926048 GCF_003945595.2 Pipra filicauda | reverse complement strand
CAAAAGTATGCTAAAATCTTAATGAGATTAGTTACTTTCACTAGGAATTTTTGTACTAATTAGCAAATAAATAATGTTAGACTCGATCTGACTCATCTATACTAGTCATTACTAAAGAAGTACAGAAAAATAATTTTTGGCTCAATAGATAAATGGAAAAAATGGAAGAAAAAGTATTTAAGAATGAATTAGATACTGGTTTAATCAGGTCAACAAGTTTCATTTCAATGTACCATATTATGAGCAAAACCAAAGTAATGGAAGCTATGGACTTTTCCTGCGAATCCTTGCCAGACAGGAGGCACAAGGAATTAGTAGTATTACCAATCTGTTTTCCAACAGTTTCTGCTCATTATAGCAGAGAAACATTGGCTCAGTTCTCTACATTATTCTGAGCCAGCACATTACCTAGAAAAGTAAGACAATCTGAGCATAAAGGTTACACTGAAGAGTGTATTGCTCTCATTCTATTCTGCAATCTCTCCATTGATATGTTAGTATCAAATCCAGGCAAATTAAATTAAATACTAGATTCGGAACTTCTCCTACTCAAAAGTAGGTCTCATTAAAGGTGATCAGTGTAAATTCATAGACAGTTCAGTGACAGTTTATCGAGAACTGAAAGTGGTATTCAGTGTCCTGGGGAATGTTCCCTATTTCCTGAGCATGTTTGAAGAAAGGGAGCAACCCTTTCGCTGTGCAGTTTATGCTGTACCAAAATGTTTCACCGGAATCTATTCAGTGAATTCAGTAAAATATATAGCTTGTTTCTGGATGACCAAAACTGAAGTTTAAAGTCCAATATTTTGTCGAAACCAGAAACTAAGCTGCCTTTGTCACTGTTCTGTTAATTAAGTCATTACAATGTTGGTAAATGAAAGTTGTGGTTAACCAACTCTAATTACTGGGTTCTAAATGCTTTTATTCTATTATTCAGAATTAAAGAAACCATTCAGAAACTGCAGTTTTCCTCAGTTCAATATCTATGAGCTATTTTGAAAATATTTTTGTAGTTTCCTTTATCTCCTATGATTTCTGTGCTTATCTTTGATCTGTGCTTCTCATAGTTTCTTGGCATTGTCTCCTGTTGATTAAGCTACACCCTTTCAGTGTGTACAACTGATTATTTTATGTTGCTCTTTTTAAAGATACCTCACACTAAAATTAACGTTTTTTTGTTATACTGGAAGCAAGGCCATGCCTCAGTGTGATTCTTTAGGGCAAAAAGCACAAGTAGATTGTCCAATTTGACTTCTGTTCATAGCTAAATACCACATTCTACATAGCCCTGTAAAACACATAGATGGTCAGATACAGAGCTAGTTCTCTGGATACATGATTCTATAACTCCATTTCTGCCTGCATGATTTGTTGATGACTAATTCTGACACAAGTACAATAGATCTGAGCCAATAATCTTTTTTTTACATTGGTGATCTTTAGTAATAAAAATAGCCTCTTGCAAGGAGCCACATAAGATTGAAGAGACACATCACTTATTTAATGCTGGGTGGTAGATAATGTGAAATTCAGGATGTGAGATACTCATTTTCAATTACAGTTTGCAGTGCGTATCAGACCAAGTTACCCCAACCAGCACAGAGTGCAAATTTTGTTTTGCTGCACTGCCAGCAGTCACTGTACCATGGCAGTAGTAAAAAGGTGACATTTCAGAGAAAGAACAGTTGGCATGTCTGCTGTTATGTGCTGCACGCATCTTGGGAAAGGCAGCAATAGTTTAGTTAGAGCTTATTCAGATGCTGGCCGATAGAAACAGCTATGGAAATGCACTGAAGTAATGCATCTTCTGGTACTGTATTCACACAGAGTCCCAGAGTGGTATTATTCATTTTTTCAGCTCCAGTAGTGCCCTTCAGATTTGATAACAGAAGGAAAGTTGTTGCAGTTTTACATGTTTTCATTTCTATCCAGCTGCCTTTCTGCAATTAGTGACAGTGGGGAACAGTCTAAAACCCAGCAATGACAAAACAAACCAGGGTGATGGTGGACAATAAATAATTTTCAATGTACTGTAGAGGACAAAAATCGCTGATTCAACTTGTATAGATGAAGCCTTTAAAGAGCTAAGAAAGCCATAGTCCCTCATGTATGCATCTGGTGTCACTATTTTTTTGAATATTTCTTGACTTCAGATCACCAGAATAAAACACAAACTTTTTGAATACAGGCTACCTAAAGAAAACAATTAAAATCCTTAGAAGCTGTAGGAACTTATACATGAAGAAAGATTATATGAATACTTTTGAAAAGGCAAGCCTTCAGCTTACAAATATTTGAATTTCATACACATCAAGAAAAGATTGATACCATGGGGCTATAATGATGAGTGAAGGGATGAAATTTAAAAAAGGATACATGAGACTGAAATTAGGGAAATACTCCTTGCTGTTCTGGTATTTCAGTTTGACTGAAGGAACAGTCACCTAGAACTTCCAAAACTAGAAGAGATAAACTTTGGAAAACTTAGCAGAGGACAGGTTACACCACTGAGATCTGAACAACTAAACAGTCCCTTCTCTATCCTTACTTGTATTATAATATTTCTATAAAGGAGCATCCTACTTAGTGCTAAAAGGGGAAGATTTCGCCTTTAACAAGCCAATATGATCTTTATAGAACCCATTAATAGGAAATAAACCCGTTTATCAGGGGACATAACACTAAATATGCTTTAAAGGAAAGTTTAAATGGCTGTCTGAGGGCTGCTATGTAACCAGAAAATCATGAAGAATGAAGCACATTTGAAACCTAGGCCTGTGAGAGGAGCAGAACATACTTTTATCAGTGCTTCAGAATGTGATGTCTAGTCAAAACTCAAGAACCTTAAGCGTCATTATACAACATCCTGGAACATGATACCATTTTCCAAACATTTGGTCACAGGCATCTCCATCAAAAATTGGCTCCAGAAAGTAATACTTACAATGTCTGGGTTGAGGTGGTAGTTTTATTGGTCATTATAACTTTTTTTTTTCTCCACGAAGAACAAGAAAATGAAAAAATTTAATAAATGATAATATTACAACTTTGTGCATGAGCAAAACCAAGACATTTCAGTGTCATACCAAGCAAGAGACAATACTTTATGTTATTGTCAAAGTTACTGCATTTATTCCTCAAAATTATACTATTATTTTAATAAATAAACAAAACACAAGCTTTATTTATTTATTTATTTATTTATTTATTTATTTATTTATTTATTTATTTATTTATTTATTTATTTATTTATTTCTTCTTTAAAAGCAGATGGGGGTTTTGTTTAATTAAATTTTATTTTGGTTTGAAGAGATCTGCAAGATGAAAAAATATCCTAAACATTTTAGACAACAACTGTTGAAGGTAGTGTTTACGCATCTTTCATGTTAGATTTTGGGAAAAATTCTCTGATGATTGATAGTATAAAGATAATTTCTCTTAACACTGTAGGCTGGTATTAGCAGTTTGTTTTTATAGTACCAAAGAATTTGTTTGAGCTCCAAAGCTCCAAATATGAAGCTTATTACAAAGCCATAATTTGAATTTTGATCTTCTTCAGAGAAGTGAGCTCTGTTAAGTACTAAAGACTGTCATTGCTGTAATATTTGAAACTGCAGAGATTTGCAAAGGTTCCTCCTCCCACAGGCTATGGCTATATTTGTCAACCCAATGAAGACCCTAGGGTGAAACCTGAGGAGTGCTGATCCCATGTATCTCCTGCTGACATCAGTAAGAGCTTAGCACCTATCAGCATCAAAGAGTTTTGTTACTGCAGCTGACTCTCAATAATGCAAAACAATTAAAAATAATAGCAAATGGAACAAAACCCAAATGATGCAATAGATTCTGGGAAAGCTTTTGAGGATACTCTAAAAATTCAGAATGATCTTAGTTTTATAAGTCAGCCTTAAATTGTGACCAGACTGTATCAGTAAAACATGATACTGAATTAAATTCAAAATCAAAGCTGAAGTAAATTGTATAATGGTGAGGGTTTGAAAAGACTGGCTGTGATCTATATAAAACTTAATGCAAAGTCAATTTGAAGTAACGCTATGATAGGAATCAGCATTGTCTCTTATGTCAGTACTTTTACATTTAAGTGATGTGTGCATCCATGGTGAACATTTAGGCTTCTACTTTCTATCCACCACATATCTATTTGCTCTTTGACATGGAATGTTTTTTTTAACCTGTGTCTGTAGGACTTTACACAATGGAGGTGCTGAACCATAAGTGAAACTCTGGTAAACACATAAAGACTAATAAGTAGCATTATTTACACTATTGAGACTATAGGCCCACCTATGCTTTTCTAAGGATTCTAGGTTCGTGTCAAAACTAATTAATGTGAATTTGTCAAATCTTGGGGGTTTTGTGCCATACTTCTTCTTGTCCTTAGCAAGAGGTTCGTTACTGTGATCTGGTGTGTTTATTAGCTTTATCTGAGTGGTCTGTATTTACTTTGGGAGAAGCTGATTGAATATCACTCACCTCCTTTAGAGTTGGCAGCAAGGCTTGGCATATTTGCACTTGCTTGTGCCTGGAGTCAGTGTAGCTCAGACTTTGTTTTAGTCATATACTATGCTTTGATATCTTTTTAGATGCACCTATGCAGAAGTTCTAAATTTGCTTGTCCTCGGGAGAGTCAGAAGTCCAGAAGCCCCGCAGACAAGAAATCACAACAGAGACATTTTCTAGTTATGATAAAGACATAGCTAAGCCTGACTATAATTGGAATCAGAGTTGCAATACCACATTAAAATTAAAGTACGAAAATGAATCACAGGAAGTCCAAGAACAAAGATCAGACCTCTAAACTATGATGGAGTAAGCCAGATTTTGCCACAGGGCATAAACATCAACCTGCACTTTCCTTTGAAAGCTAGTGCAGATGCCAGGGCTAACAATAACTCAGATTTTCAACTGTACAGTAGCCAATGTATAAAATCAGCCAAGTTCTCTCTGAAGTGGACTGTGTCTCATCTTTACTGCCAGCTTTACTTTCAGCCTTTAAAATGTTCAGAATGCATTGTTATGGAGAAAATCACTGAAGCATGAGCTGGCATATGAGCTTTTAAAGTTCTGTTCATTATTTTCCAGTCCTGGCTGCTGCTTTTCCTTCTCAGAAAGGCAACTTATCTTCTCTGTCACTATCTTGTAATAGTCAGCCTTCCATGCCCTCTTCTTCCTTATTTCCCTTGTTCCTCCCACTTTCTTTTCTGTCTGCTGAGACATCTTCGAAGACAGGACTATGTGTTCATGTAAAAATTGTGCCAAAAGTTACAGAGAAGTACACTGGCTTGAAGATGTGCAGCTTCAAGTGTACTGCGATGTCCACCTAACTGGACATCCATAATTGCCAGCAGTATAGAATAGAGTTCTGTTTTGTTCCTGCACCTTACAAACATAAAAAGTTGATTTGGGAGATAATTAATTATGGGGGTTTGGGTTTTGGTTGGTTGGTTGGTTTGGTGGTTTTGTTTTTGGGGGTTTTTTTGTTTGTTTTGTGTGTGTGTCTGTGTTGGTTTTTTTTTAATTTAATCATATTGTGGAATTGCAATGACACCCAGATAATTTTCGTAAAATTTCTATCTTAGGCTGCACTATCCCTCCCAGAGGGACCAGTGATACAACAGGACTTGAGCTATAGCCTAATTTATAGTAAACATGTAGTTCTGAGAAAGTTCCTCTGTGCCTGCAAGAAATTACTCATCGTGAATTAAAACGTGCTATTCATTTGCATGCAGCTACTATGTGCCATCAGCTGTCTGGCACTACATGGCTGAGTAAAGCCTACCCGTGTAGATAAGTCATTGATGGCATCACTTTCCTGGGAAGAGTCAGGCGTGTTTGTGTAGCTATCTGTAGCCTGTGTGAAAATTATTCCTTTTTATACTATTTTGTGAAGCCAAGAATTTGTGTAATTTGAATTATTATTTTTTAAGGTGTTGTTGTTAATTTGTAGTATATAAGCCATTCCCTCGTAGTTTCAGCATATTGATGTAATATGCTGAAACCCAGTTATTGTGCCACTTGTATCTCTTTCCACGTCTGTAGCCAAGAGATATAACAAATATGTATGGCTCCTTACTCAATATATCAGTGCAAACATAAATTTAGCTCTGCTAAATTAGTAAGAATGACTAATCATTCATCTTCTGGTTCATTGATCGAATACATTTTCTTTGTTGAAAGCCTCTTCTCACAATCATTACCTGTTTTAATAAGATATATAGTGACAATCCTGAAATTTCCTCGATCTAAGAGAACTTTGCACGTTTTAGGAAAACTTTTCAGGTCAGTGGGATTCCAGCAAGAGCCAGTCTTTCCATGAGGGTAAGTAGAATTCATCCCAAAGTAATACTGGTATAAATATTTAAAAGTGTCTGTGACACTCTCAATTTCAAGATGGACATTATTTGAGATAATTTGCCAAAGGACTTCACCATCAAATCTGGAGGATGGAGAGGTGATTTGAAATCAATATATGCAATATACAGTGCGAGTTGTTGCATTATTTGTTGCACTGTTTGTGAAATAACATTTTTCAGCATTTTTTCAAATCAGGGAAAAGTCTTTATAGTCGTCTAAATTTCATTACCTCTGAGATGGATACTTACTAAAGGATGATGCTGAACTAGAAGCACTGGGATCACTTAAACTTAAATCTATGACTTACCAAAGAAAAATAAGCACAGCAATCAACTGGATTGTGTAAATATACTGTTCTAATAACAATTTTTGTCAGCTCTGTATTGGGCCAAAACTTGAAGGCAACTTGAAGGAATTGGAGGAATGCAGTTCAGTTAGCCATATCAAAAAGATCCCAGGCGCATTGTAATTTAAAACAGCTCTCATGGTATTTGCCATAGTTTCACAGCAGTTGCACAGATAAGAGCTAGATAATTTTCGAATGTGTAGTTCACACAAAAGAGCAATTTCAAAGTCCTTCACCAAAAGTTGTGAGAACATTGTTCATATAAAGTAACTGGACATACACAAGAGAATTAAATATTCCAGGCTGTTCTGTTCTACAGATGACATGAGCCAAGGTCTCCTTTCCCTGATCTTGATGGGCTGCTCAGGTAAATGATAAAGATCTAATGAATTAAAGACTAATAGCTAACAGATGTACAGACGCTATGCACTCAATTAATGCTGCTGTACATTATGTGGAACTAATGCAAATTACTGTGTGCAGAATGTTTACAGATTGAAACTGGGCTTAGCAACTCAGTGAGAACCTCAGTGGAAGTTGTTCCAGTATATTAGGGAAAGTGCTGTGAAGGAAGTAGTAGGGTACAATCACTGTGGCGTTTATTCATGACCTTTAGGTTCTAATTAGCTCTTCTTACTTAAGAAGTTTTTAATCAGTTTGAGTCAGTTAAGGCTGCATTTTAGCACTGCTTTTAAACAGGTAAGATAATACTGAATTTTTCTACAGTTAAAAAACTATAAACCCGGAAAATTAGTATTGCTGATGAAATGGTCTTCTGTCTCAAAAGACTTATTTAATTAAGTATATCTAAAACTAGACATATGAACTCTGGCATTTTAAAAACTCATACGCTAGTGCCAAATGTCAGGTTTTTCAGGCTGCTAATTTTTTTTTTCATTCACTCCTCAAAAAAGATGATTTGTCAAAATATCACAACGTATTTCTTTTGATATTCAAATGAGTTCAGGCCCAAACAAACATTTAAAGGGAACTCAATGATAAGTTGCAACTGAAATTAGTCTTATATACTTGATAGTTTAGTCATCAACCAGTAGTCTCTTTCATATAAATACTATGCATGCTAGAATAGAAATCTTCTCAATTTATTTTTTTTCATAGTAGGTTGAATAGGTTGAACACATTAATCGTTGAGTTTGGCCAGTGTTTAACAATTACCTGTATCCAGCTCAAACACTTGAGCTGATTCTTAAGATGAAGAAATGAGAAATATTGGTAGTTAAAATAGGAACAGTGAGCAAAAGAAGTGCACTTCACCTCACGCTCAGAAGTTAGGCATGATATGTACAAGACAGTGAGAAGTGATAAAATCAGTAGCAGAAATCAGTACAAATTTGGTGTTTGTGTTTATACCACACACATGGTATCACAGGAACAAGTATCATGATATTTAGACACTGTGTTTAAGCACTCCCATTTATAATGCCTTTGGTAAAAACGCTTTTCACACCCAATAATGAAGGCCAGCAAGGTAAACAGGTTATTATTCTTTCTGACTAAAAATATGTACCTACTGAAAGACTCTTTGCTTACCTACTGTTTAAGGGAGTCAAAGTCCATTTTTACGTGCTTTTAAGTGTGAAAATAATTTATTTCATCCTCAGCATAAAGAGAGATACATCTGTTTAGTAGTATTAATGAGCAACTTGTAGGGAATAAAAAAAAATATATATTTACTCCATTTTGTATATCAGTTATGAAATTAAGTTTGATCATTAAAATTACCTCCCAGTCATTTGTGTTAAATACAGTATTTTAATAATTACTATTTTGGGTCTTGAAACAGCTAGTTTTTTGGAGACTTCCACTCTGAATTAAGGATTTAACAGTAGTATTGGGCTACTATGAACTGAAATAAAAGCAAAAAAACCCCTACAGTAATAATCTGCTACAATATCAAACCTGCTGCAGTGTTTATAATTCCACTTGATCTCTGGTAAGGAGTGTGTTAAATTTTTATATAACATAGCCAGGAACTCCTGAAGCCTTTGCCAGAATTGTAGAGGGGAACATCCACTTGAGGTTTGGGCTGCCTGCAATCAAGTAATTAGCTTAACTGCATAGCAGATATTCTGGGATGAGGTTATTTATGACCTAATTGATAGCCTGCACTGGTTAACCATAGGAAAGAGAAAGAGATAATCTAATGGAAGAAAAAGCTACCCTTAACATGGAACTATTAGAGCAATGAAATTACTTGGTTTGCATATTTTCAATCTTCTTGAATGTATGGTTCCTTTCCTGGGAGAAGTTTAACCACTGTGTGCTGAGAAAATATTATTTTTTTAAAAACAATTATTTTGTGTCAGCATCCAAGATTCCCTTGTAGTACATTGTTTAACAATGTTTAACTACATTCTGCTTTTAAACATTATAAACAGCCTTTCACACCTGATCTAACAGCTGTCCTGATTCAAATTCTTTTCCCTCCTCAAATGTCTGTCAGTATGTTTAATATAAGAGATATCAAAATGTTTGTAGTTAGGGTCAGTTCAGGATCCTAAACGAGTTCTAACTTTGCTCTTCCAAAGCTTCTTGTGTTCTGGTTTCTTGTCTGTAAAATAAAAGTAGTGACAAATTATTTCCTGTCAGTGCAGTTCTGGAAATAAGCAAAACAAGGTCTATGAGCATTCAAAATAAAAGGATCTTTGGATTAGCTGGGTAAATCTACTATTCATCTATGATATTTATTTGCATTTATAATAATTGATAATAAGTATTCTTTAAGCACTTTGAGAGTCAAATTAAAACATTATTATTATCAATAGGTGTCATTCACAGTTTTCAAACAAAGAAACAACAAAGCTCATTTTTATGTAACTATTTTCACTTAGATATAATATACATCCTTGTATACTTGACACCTGTTGTCTTCCAGTTTCCTTGGTTGTAAAGGTCAGCAGCAGCATAAACTGAACCATAAGTACTAAGATTTAAAGCTGGGTGAGTAGAATTGGTTGACAGTTAAAAGAGCTTAAAATAGCCTACTATCACTTCTAGTGGCTGTGTAACAAACATACACAGGATTTCCTCTGCTCTACTCCTCAGCTGAACCCAAGCTGAACCCCTTTTTTGATACAATCAGTTGATCAAAGATGAACAGCTAAAATGAAAGCAGTTTTTCAAAGGAGGACATGATAGCTATGTCAGAAATAAATCAGCACTTGAGCTTCAGTTAGCTATAATGAAATAACAGTCATACCGATTCTCAAAACTGCTAGATTTATAAAACAATAAAAATAACTTCTCTGGGTGTTTCTCTTGGTGTCCATTTACTAAAGAGATTAATGTTTACCTGTACTAGGAAAGAAATTTCTTTCCTGTCAGTTCCATGTTCCCTTTCATAGTCTTTCCCTCTGTCCTTGAGAGAGTATGGAGCTGAAGGGTTGGATTTTGTTTATTCAAACCCATGACTTTCACATATTTGAGCAATTGTTTGTGCATTGTAGGACTCTCCCAGAACCTGTATGTAGTTACAGAGCCATTTACACAGCTTTTTGAGTAGTGACTGCACATAGTGGAATAAGCACATCCCTCTTTTATGGAAAGATTCGTGTTCAGTTTCCTCTGGGTTTGAGGTCTTCTGTGCTGCTCCACACTCAATTTCTCCAGTATTTCTCCAGTCTGTTCATTAATGGTTAGTGACATAGATATAGCTGTAGAAGGATATAGATGATGGCAGGACAGAGGGGAATAATATAAATTACATTAATTTAATTTTCAATGATTGCAAAACTTTCTGAAGAAACCCCTGATCTCCTCTGTGACTGCAGCTGTAGGTTCTCATGAGCTCTGCCTCAGCTTTAGTAGAAGTGAGAGAATTCCCATTCCTGTCTCTCAGGTGGATATAATGGCAACATCGCTTAGGAGTCTTCTGACTCATATGAGCTCATATGAATGAAACCAGGAGGGATGAAGATGGGTTTACCTACAAATCTCTTTCATTTTAAAGCATTTTAGCTGCTGCTCCTTGCCAAAACACCTTATTGCGCTGAAATTGAATTATCTATTTAGTCAAAAATATTTGGCCAAGATTTTGACAGATTTTTGAAGAGGGTGACTCACATCAGTACTTTCTACAGTTAGTTAGTTTAGCAGCTATAGGGAAGCTGAACAGCTAGAATTGGTACTGGGATTGATATGGCATTTTTTCCAGCTCATACTGCAGAGAATTTTGAGCACTCCTTCTCTGTCACTTCTGAGTTTGTTCTTCCTAGTAAAAAACATTCACACATTCCCTTTGATACAAAAGCTGATTGTAAAGAGCAATCAATAAAACATGTTCAAAGCTGATTGATAGGGTGAGTACCTGGAAATGAGAGTAGGTTGATAAACTGTGAAGGGGGTAAGTAGAAGAGGGAGTGGTAGTTATGGAACCAGAACTCTGAGTCCGATACAGTGGAAAATGGTAAGCCAGAAAGGTGTCCAAAAAGGGTTTGATTATTTACATCAGAGCTCCAGGCTAGGAAGATAACAACCAGCTGTGTTTTGAGTTGGAGATGGAAACATTTCTGTCAAGGAGACTAGAACTGAAAGGATTGTTGTCAAGGTGGCAGATTATAATGGGGTTTATATGTTGCTATTGTGCTAGTTAATAAGACAAAAATCACACCATATTAAGAAGCTTGGGGGCAGTGAGATTGGTTTTGCTTTCTCCCTTTGAAAAATTTTATTTCCTACAATCTAAACCACTCTCTTCTTTACTGACCTTTAGAGGTTTTCACTCTTAATTATTTTCTTCCTTGTGGTTGCTTTTATTATGTAACAGAATATTCAGTCAATGTAGTGAATCTATTTTCTTATGTGTTTAGAAACACTGGGTGTTATTTATTTTCCAAACTACATAATAGCTTATGAGAACAAGGACCTACTACTGTGATTGCTGCTTTTCCTGCTCCATTAACCCACAAAAAGCTCAATTTCTAACAAAATCTAAATCCATTTCAAAACCAATGAATATCTAATATTAATTCATTTTTGTAACACTCTTAAATAAGATATGAAATATAATCTTTGGTTCAGTATATGCATGATTCTTCAGAAGAAGACTGCGAAACCTTTCTGGGAAATTATTGGGAGGGATTGTTTGTGAAGCTTTGTGATTAAGTATCCCTAATCAGTTTCATTGATCTTCATCTGTAGGTGAACATGTATGTTCATAGAATAATATGACTGGGTTATTTTTTACTGTTCAAATCATTCATGTTTTATATCACTCTACTCTTCTGTCCAATATTGTTTGCGTTATTTTTTTTTATTTTGGTTCAACATTCACACATTTAACCTATGAATGATATTTTTGAAGAAGACTCATTCTCCTCTTGACTGTACTTCAGAGAAATATGAACTCCTAGGCTAATGATAACATGTATGCTGAAATTGTTATTTGTTCAGTGAATATATTGTATGGACTTCTTGTTGCGGATGTTTTGAGTAAATCCTAGCTCAACCAATTTTCCGTTCTCTCGTGTGTGTAGTTCCTACATGAAGTTCATGAGACATTGTAGATTTCTTGTGTGGAAATTGCAAAAAAGAACTTTTACACTAATATTTTTATTATCATTATTATCTGTGGACAATACAACGTACACGTATTATTAATAACTATCCTTTGCTCTCTGGGAAATATGATAAAAGTTTGAGAGGCATCATCTTCTAAAGTTGCATGTAAAGTGGCTTATATTAATAAACTCCAAGCATCATTTTGATTGGGTTTTTGTTGGGTTTTCTTTTGTCAAATGCAAATCAAAATGGAAAGGGAAGTAATGCTAGAATAACTTCTTTCTGGTATTATATGCACACTCTCCTTTAAGGTAAATTCACTCCTTCTGAATTTAAATAAGGGATACAGGATTCAGGATGCTTCTTCCTTAAAATTAATAAGATTCACTTTGTCCAAATAAACACTGATTTTTTTTTCTCTCTCTCAAGAGGGAAGCAAAGCCAGTTGGTTAGTATAAGGCAAGTTAGACTTACAAATACCAGTCATATGATGCTTTCTTTGCTTTCCCATAAGAAATTACTACCACAGGGAATAAATGACTGACACATCACCCCCTGCCATCCTAACAACTGTCACGCAACACCATTATTTTTCAAACATTAGTGGCATCCCTCCAACTGGCCATAAGGTTGCAGACACATTTTTTAATCATTACTTTGCCCATTGCAGGAAGCTAAAATCACGTCATTTAATGTGTGCTCATGATAAATTTCACATTCTTTTAAAATAAAATGGAAGCTAGTGAAGTACAGCACTATTGCGGTGAATTAGACAGCAGTAGAACAAGGCAGGAGAATACCCACTTATTGACATTACCAAATCTAAAATGCATTAACTTTTAAACCAAGGCTTATTCAATTATTAAAAAGGGACCAAGGGAGCATACTGTTGGCTTTATGAGGAAGAAGATTATAACAGCTTATTAGTTATTAATTAATTGACAATCTCACCGCTTAATGTCTTTACATTTAATAAATACTTCTGTACCCAGTGTCTTACTTCTATCCATTTTATTTTTCATCAACAGGTAAAATATGACATTTTGCTTTTTCTGTCCACATATATGACAAGGATTAAATGGTCATGTTTCAGCAATTTGTATTAAAATATTTACAATATCAATTAACATATTTACAACATAAATTATTTTTGGAATTGCTAAATTATTCTTTTCTATATGCAGTTAGCCATAAGAGTAAAATACATCTCTGTTTTTTTACTATAGATTAAATTTAGGTGTTAATCCTGTCTTAAGCAAACCACAGGTTTCCTGAATAGAAACTTGCAGGGAAGGACTGGGGGAAATGGCCCCCACAAGGAAAACAAGAGGCTGTGACGAAAATGCCCAGAATAGAGTGAGTTTGACAAGAATGATTCACAGGCAAACCTATTTATTCTTCCATAAATTATTTCTTTACTGCGATTTTTACTCACAGCAATTTGAAGTATATATTTTTTGCTGCTGTTTTATACCCCATCCGTCCAATTCACGAGTAACATACTATTGCTCTTATAGTATCTTGAAAAAAGGAAGCATGAAAAGCATGCACACTCAGGAATGTAATGCCTTGCTTTTAGGCATTCATTTCATTACTAAAATACTTACTGATTTTTTTTTAAGGCAGATTTTTGGGGAGATGCAAGAAAGACTATTGTCACTCCTATACATGCAACCAGATAAATATCCTCAGGGCAATGTGACACAGCAGCAGTTTTGGCTGTAGATATACTTCTTATTTTTGTACTAATAGATTTTTAAGATCTGTCAGTACTATGGACTGCTGTGAACAGAAGTAGAATTGAGCTGCACCAGGGCCTATATTTATTAATTTTCATAGGCTGTGATCCATCCTGGTGCCAGTATCCAGATGATTGGCAGGGACGGAGAGAAGGAACAGTTTGAACCTGGGGCTACCAGTGATTCAATACATACTATAAAATAGAATTTTGATTTAAAAAACAAACAAATAAGCAGACAAAAAGCTCATTATGTTGAAGACCGTGCCTTACAGATTTTGTAATGTGCTATCTGAACTTTTTTATGTACTACCTTTCAGCACATAGCTATGATTTGCCCTAATTATACAAAACTAAACATTTTTCAACAGCTTCTCTCAATAAAGGTTTTCATTACATTTTTCTCTTGCTTATCTTACCAAATTTATATATGGGTGGTCAAAGGAAATATAGAGAATCTGAGAGGGTATATGGAGCAATGACGAGTCTCCAGGGTTGGTAACTTTATGTGGTAACTTCTTAAACAATGTGTCACATGGTCCGTTCCAGCAGCTGGAATAGATTGTCTGACCATAGTCACAGAGTGACTATCGTTTTTTTCCCGCTGCTGAAAAAGGCAGTCACTTTCTCACCTTCCCTCCTGGCCAAAGGATCCTACTGCTTCATTCAGCTCACCCCTAAGAGAGCTGATTCAATTAAGTATTTTGTCTGAAAACGAATCTAGCAACAAAACAAGAATGGTTGGTGTTTCTGCTATGCTTGTGAGCTGAATTAGCCTACAAACCTCTGAGATATATAAATGACAGGAAGAAGTGTTTCCAGGACACGGAAATTCAGCACGTGTTCCTCCAAATCTGGGGCCCTAAAACGCAAAATAAATAAATACAAGAAATATTGGATTTTTTAGCGTTGCGACTACGCGCGCACACGCACACACACAAAATCCTACCTAACATGAAATTAAAATGCATACAGGGGAAGGAGGAGAAAGAAGAACCAAAGAGTATCGGAAGGTTAGCAATTAGTCTAAGCACGGTTATTTCCATATAATATCTCTCTACTCATTTGTGAGTAGAAAGCTTCTCTAGAAGTCAGTTCCAAACAAGAACCTAATTTTAGGCATTTTGATTCACCTCAGGAGGAATCTGACCTCTTCCAGTACTATAAATGTTGAAGAGACCAAGAGACTAACCTTAGGCTAGTGTTAGCCTTGTATTTGCCTTCCAATGACTTCAGCGCTGTGCAAATCAAATTCTAATTAGAAATGCTAAGAATTAATCTAAATCAGTTCAAAATTCAACTTTGGCAATTTTAAGGAGATTCTAGATTTCAGAAAGTGATTCGGAAACCTAATAGTGTAGAAAATACTTGTATATGGGAGAAGAAACTTGTGTTTGTTGGCATTGATTTCCTTTCCCCGCAGTATACACACATTTCCCTGGAGGACAATTCAGGAATGTTTATAACGAGGCAAAAAGTTACCAGCAACTGGAGAACAGAAGGGGTAATTTGAGCCAATAAACATGAAAATGTCTGAAATTACATCTGTTTGTTCTAGGGCTAGATTTGACCTTAGATGTCCTAAATTCTAGGAGTACTTTTTTTTCATTTCATATTTCAATTCCCTAAAATTTTACTGTTATTCTCGTATGAGGTTATGTGGATCATTAATGTAATTCCTGTACACTGATATAATTCCTGTGTTTCTTTTATCTTTACTGACATTTTGCCTACATCTCTGTACAGAAGGTCTTTGTGCTGTAGTAGTGTCTCCTGATAATCTATTGCATATGTTTCTATAACAATACAGCATGATAGAGTTTTGTCAAAAATGAAGTAGCTTGTGTACAAACTGTCTCCCCAAATGAAAAATAAATTCAGAACTGAGACATCAACTCTCTCTGCACATTTCAAAAAATCGAGAGATTTCATGATAGAATTCATATCTGGATGAGTTTTGAACATTCTTCTTCAAAAAGTGAGCATGCAGATCTATCTCGTTTGAAAGTAACTATCATGCTCTATGAACTGTAACCTGTAAACATCTCAGAGTTCCTAGCATCAGTAGTATTGGTTAGTTTACTAACTCTGATTTTATTTTTTTTTGTTTAGAAATTTCTATTGTACAGTTGTATTCTTTAAATATGATGGAACAAGAAACTTCAACACATATTTAAAATAAGGAAATTAATACTTAATTCTAAAGCTAGAACTCTAGAACAAAACATTCAAAAATACGTTTTCCAAAAAAGTTTCAGGATTAGTTTATATGCAGGTATATTACAAACAAATGTTTTTTAGGGGAGTTTGGCAGACAGGAGAAAGAAACTCAGTACTGTTTTTGACAATACAAAATGAGATTAGGACGAAACAGAAAGCAAAATGTTAAGTTTATCTTTGAAGGTAAGTTTTTTTCCCTCTTCCATTATAGCTTCTAAAAAAATTAAATTGGCAGTAATGTGTTCTGCCATAATTCAGGAATCTGTAGCTTATTAGTATAATAGTTCTCAATTCAGATATAGTGCAATAGTTTTCAACTCAGATTTAGCTTTCCATATTTTTTTTTGTAACAGCCTGCTTACGAGGAAGAGATAATATAGTTATAGATATATATTGATATATAGTTAATATAAGAGGAAAATTTTTAGTCAACTGGGATTTATCTGTTTTACATGCTTTGTAGAACATCTACTCTTCTTCATGCCATGCTCAACATTAAAATTTTAATAATGATTTTTAATACCTACATTGCTTTATTAGCACTGTATGACCAAGTTCTAAAGTAACTCGTGTTTGCAAATGCATACACATTTAGATAGAAGTTTACACTTGTGACTAGTTCCCTGCCTTTTGACTGAACTCACTGTGTGAGTGGTTTTGTGTATATGTACAAAAAAAACCCCAATCTTTTTTGCCTAGATATTATTTTCTTTGTACATATGACATGGTGGAATGGCTTTAAACTGAAAGTGGGTTTTGATTGGATATTAGAAAGAAATTATTTACTGGAAGGATGATGAGACGCTGGAACAGGTTGCCCAGGGAAGTTGTGGATGCCCCATCCCTGGAAGTGTTCAAGGCCAGCCTGGATGGGTCTTCAAGCAGCTTGGTCTAGTGGAAGGTGTCTCTGCCCATGGCAGGGGGGTTGGCACTAGAGGATCTTTAAAGTCCCTTCCAACACAAATCATACTATGATTCTGACAAAAGCTGTTTTGTAGTCATTACTTTTCATTATTGAAACTTCTTGAGCTTTTTTCTAGTCTGGTATTTTTGATTGGAAAAAAGTAATCAAGGCTTGATTCTCTAACAGAAAACTTCTATGCTTATGTTCACATTAAAAATTTTGACCTGAACAATCAATATTTTTAAAATTTTAGCATTCCATTTTTATTTAAAAACTCAAAATGTATAATTTATTTTTTTAAAAATGTCTCTAATTCTTTTTTTAACATGAACTTCTTCAGACCTAAGTAACTTTTCAGCCAAAATGTTTTTCATAATGTCTGAATATTTGATTCTTTCTTACTGAGGCCCAAATCTTCTTATGCAAACTGGCATTGTTCCATTGATGCTAAATTGGCTTTATTCCACTATATCAGGTAAAGATCCAAAAATCTTATATGGTCCTGGCAAAAATGTCATTCTCCATATGATATGATTTAAAAGAAAAAAAAAAAAGAAAGAAATTACTTCAATAGCCTTTTAATTTTTTAGAAATCTAAGATTTTTGAAGAAGTCATAAAATAGGAAGAGAATGGGATAGTGGAGGCTTTCTGAACTGTTACAGAACAAGCATCCCCTTGTAATAATTCTTATGGAGAACTTCAAACTATAACATGTAGACCAAAATTGTAAGTGCTATGTTTATTTAGTGTCTTTAGTTTTCCTTGCATTTCCTTTCTTTACAATGAGTCTTCTCTAAATAGAAACCAACCTGTTTCCTTGGCTCAGTGTCAGGAAAATAATGAATCTTAGTGTTGTGCTGAAGATGGAGTGAATATTTAAAAATGTAGATATACAATCTAACTCTAAATAGAATATCTATGCCTAGAATTCCAAAAGTGGATAGAGATTTTTGAGCTTTTACAAAAGTATGAGTGAAAATATATAAGTTGCAAAAGAACAGAGCTAAATTCTTCCTACCCATTCCTGTACACCGATACTTCTTGTTTTAACACAAGTTTTTTGTCAAAACTTTGTTGTAAATTTTAAATTATAACTTATTTTCACTTGTCAGAAGAATATCAGAGTATAATTGTCTATGAAAATGAATTCTCACATCACTGTGTATGTAAACTTCATTATTAAAAATGTGCCACTTTCCAAATTCATGTTCACTTGTGTTAAAATTAATTTCTGTGATTTCATTTTGTTTGCCTTAGGTTAGAGCATTGCCTTGTATGAAGTTAACATGTCTAATTGCATAAATATTTATTCCTAGATGATGTTCCATTTAACTCAATAGAATGAAATCACTTATTTTGTGAAGTGTTATGGAGTCAGTCTTGGGTTTCTCCATAATATTTTATATATACATATGCTTAAAATATTATTTTACAAGAAGCAAAATGCTTTCTAGCCAAACAGAAGCACCAAAGTGTCTGTTTTCTTATTTAGTGTTGATTTTATATCTTTAATATTGTTTCTCAATTCAAGAAACAATTTAGAGGGAAAATCTTTCAATGCAGAAATCCCTTTCTAGTTTCACTATGTGTCTCTGAGCATGAGCAGTAGATGGGATCTGACTAAATTTGTCCCATCTGTTTTCAGCCAAGAATGGGAGTGTTCAGATTTACTTTTTCCGTGTTTAAATCAGGGATTAATCCAGAATTTGGGATTACAGTGTATTCCAATGTTTCTATTAAGTTAACATGGATCTTCCAGATAATACAAAAAGATTTGAGACCTCAACTGGAAAAGGGGAAAACATGGCCTGTGTAGCACATAGCTCTTCCTTTTCTGTTTACCAGGGTCACAGTTCATCCCAAAAATTCTTGACTAATCAATTAGCCTAAACAGTATCTCCCCGAAGATGTTTTAATAGAAAGGATCATGTAACTGTACCGTTGCACTATCTGTTAAGCCATGTTTGCTGTGAGCCAGTGAGATTACAACCTAGTGCAGTAAGGAATTTGACAGAGTGGCATGAGAAGAATGTGGCACATTACCCATGTGTGATAACCCAACCCAGTGCAATCACTGCTTGATGAACACATGGCTGAGTGTTTACGAAATGAACCTAAACAAGCTACAGTATCTTTGTTTACTTTGGTATTATTCACACCATTTCACTGCATTTCATACAATTCACCATTTCAGACCACTGTGAATGAGCATACTTATTTGTATATAACAGAAAATATGTGCAAAAATTAACAAATGAAAGAAAAGGACTATTAAAGTCCTGTACACTTAGTTTTGAAACTGGCAATGTATTTCCGAGGTTTGGATAGGGGATCTTCCATCAGTGACGTGGGGAATTGTTTCTTGTGGTAATGAATTTAGGTTACCATTGCATAATGAACATAAAAATTTGCTTATAGTTGAGAATGTAATCAAGTATATTTCCTGAACTAGGATGGATTTAAACATATTCACTGATTTCCTGAAGTTGAGGCCTACAGTCAAAAAATGAAGTATTTTGTTTGATTTCTGTTTTGATGCCTGGGCCTTAATTTGAATGCAAATACTTAAGTGGGCATGACTATTTTATCTCTTATTTAGCACAAAATCACTGTCTTATCATTCCAATTGTCTTCATGTTGGAAAATTACAGTGATACATCTTAGTGATGCATTATTTCAGATTTAATTGATTTAACTGTTATCTGATAAAAATATTTGTTATCAAACTTAGTGCTTAGCTGCATTTTGTAGACTAAAGATTGTGAAATATGTAAACAGGAATGACCAGCACTTGCACTGGTAGCCTGTGAACTTCAGGAAGTTCAAAGTTTTGTGTTAGTTTGGATATTTACCCAATACTGAGAGTTAGTGAGTCTCTTTAGAATGAGAAACAGACCCATAATTCTGCAAAATGGAAAGGAGTTTAAATTGATAGATAATCTTCAGATAGATTAGCAACTTGGGAATGGATGGAAAAGTCAAGAGGAGCATTTCTGATGCTAGGTTGATAGTTCTGCACTGACTAAAGTCGACGTAATTCCTACTATTTTTTCTGGATGAAGTGGCAGAGAGGAAGACATGAGGAATGGAAAGATAAACTACTTGCCAGGATACTCCAGTTGGAAAATGTGGAATTTTTGTTGTCCCTGGTAATTATTGGCTTATCTTGCTTACCTAGTTCTACATTTCTTCATTCTTTTAATGGGAAGGTTCAGACAGTAATTTTTTTTTTCTAAATTGCTAATGGATATGTACCCTCTACAATTCTTTCTGTGGATAGGATTCATTCTGGAAACTGAGTCAGTGTTGTCAGAAGCTAATGCATTAGAAATCCACAATATCAGCTATCAGAAAGGTAGTTCCTATCTGCCCACATTAATTTTATTTACATAAATGGCTCCTTTGTGGCAGAAGGCCACTGCAAACAGCAAAAGAAGAGATTTATCTACTGACATCAAAATAATCACCTTAATTAACTGACACTTGTATCAGTTATGTTTAAGTGAATTCTGATCTTTTTATCCTCTTAAATATACATAATCTTCATGCTTCCTGAAAACTTCCAGAAGACCTGTCACACAGCATTTCCTTCCAATCCTCTTTCTACTCTTTCATTTTACTGTTGTTTGTGGGGAAGGAAGGACTGTTTGTCCTTGTTACTTACATTTCTTGTTTCATGTGTGATTTCAGTTCTTGGAAAGATAAAACGCTGTTTACTGTGGAAAGGAGATAAATGTAGAAGTATCATGCACCTTTACCTTTCTACGTGCGTGTTGGAGCTTTCTCATTTTACACAGCTTCTAATACAGCTCTAGACTATTTGAATACAGCTACCAATCACAATTAATTGGAGAAAATTACACATTGAACTTACACAGTGAACAAATGGACAAAACACCAAAAACCACCTTTCAATTGTACACTTTGACTTCCAACTCTCATCTGTTGGGCTGAAAATCTGGTTAGGGTGTCAACTCACCGTGTTTCTTCTCACATCTTTGTCTTAATACCAGTTTAAATCTAAAAGTTACCTCATAATATTGTTGAAATATAGTCTTCCTCCATCCAGAAGCTGATTTAACGTCTAGTACAGGCCAGTGATTTCATCATGTGGGTGACTATAGCTGTGAAATAAGCTTAGATGATCTTTATCTTATGTTTTTTGGAAAACTTAGGTTTGGTTGAGCAGTTATGCTAATGACTCCTTTTTATGTGTTTTATTAACCTCCAGAACTTGCATGGGAAGAGAAAAATACTTCTAGATTATTTTTTCTTGTGCAGACAGATTTTAGAGAAGATCCTGCACCTTATTTGGCTTCTTTTTTTTCTAAATCTTGTTTATTTTTATGTATTTCCAACAATCCTAGAGGCATTATATATGTAGGTAAAAGCATGGAATTAATATTACTAAGAACTAGAAAAGTTAATATGTGTGTCAAGATCTGTAGCTCAACTGAACAGTTTCTAAATAGTAAAGCCAAAAATTTTTATAAATTACTGACAGCATGTACTGTAGCATGTACTGTAGCCATGCCCACTTTTCTTATATGTTAAATAGTAGTTTCGCATTTGAAAGCATATTTCAAACTATATTTCTATGATAGTGTAGCTCACTGAAAAACTTATGTACATGCTAGTTAAGACATAAATGGGAACTTACTACCAGAGTTAGTGACCCATGAAGTAAATGACCACTGACATAAATATCAAAGTATACTAACTATACACCTGAAAGATAGGAGAAAAGAAAGGTTATTGTGGGGTCTTATTCATAAGTGAAGCATGTGAATGCTAGTCAGTATATTCATCAGAAAGAGTCCCTGGTGGATTCAGGTTTTTACTTGAAGCCCATAAGAGCTCATGGTAGGAGTGAGGTAGGCAGCCAGTGTTCACTGATGCCCAGGACCTTTCATACCTGGGTTTATGTATTGATTCTCATCTTTTGTCTGTATTTGATCAGTTATTTGCAGCCAACAAAATATGTGTGTTTTATTTGTTCAAATCCATATTCTAATCAATCATGGGACTCAGAAATATGGAAGTTATGAAATAGTATGTTAAAAGGACAAAATTCATCAGAAAAGACCGTTTTCAACATATTAGAGGATATGCTATAATGATGAAATTAGAAGTAGAAGAAGTTATTGAGACATAATGGTACAAAAGCCATTGTATGACCGTTAGACTTCACTTAATGCAACCCATGATTGAAAAAAAGAAATTTAGAAGAAGAAATGAGATTTCATTCCTAGCATATGTGCTAATTTCAATTACACCTAACAAACATGCTGACAGTGTGCTTTTCATTTCCTCATTCACAGAGAGACAATGTATTTAACCAGTTTAATTGTTCAACATGAAGCAATGAAGGGTATCAAGCTAAAAAAACCCCAACCATCCAATTCTTCAGGAGCATTTAAAATACATGCTGCAGCTGATAAAACTTTTTGTAAAGTAGAATAGTTTTTACTGCTTTTTTCTTGTTTGTTACTTGTAAGAAAATATTTCTCTGAAAACTAAAACATAATACTGGTTTCTTTTAATAAATAAAATATAACTAACAAATGCTGTTAAAATTATGCAAAAGGATGGTCACTATGTATAGCTGGAGTACAAATAGTGATTCAAATAGCTACATTTTGTATTTAGATCCAAATTTATAAACTCTACTAGGGTCAATTTACTATGTATCTAGTATTATGTACATTATACTAATGCTATTTTTGCTTAAAGTGGTAGATGCCTTATCTAAGATTCTGTTTGTAGATCTATTTGCATCTTCATTAATTACAATAGAAGACATATATATATTCATGAAGTGAATTTGACCTTATGTAGTAGGACTAGAAAATGCCTCTTTCTTAGTCATTTACTTCATCTTTGTGAGCAAAAGTGGATTCACCTTTTTATTATTTAGAGTCATCCCTAAAGACGATGGTCTTGCCATTTACTTGTTCACATGGACTGTGGTGAATTAGGTCTAGTGGCAATATTATAAATTAATTCCAAGGAATGATCTCCAGCACAGAAATCTCATAATATCAAATAGTGGACTCTGTCACACACTACTCATTGACATCATGACCTAGAGGTCTAAGCACCTCATTTTCCCCTCGCTCTATTACTTTTATTCTTCTTCCTGAAATAAACTGAATTCTATGTGCTAGCAATTTTAAGATTCAAATAACAATTCTTTTCTGCTAGGTCAATAAAGCTGGAGTGAATATTGGACTTTTAATGCCACCTCATAAATTATTCTTTAGGGTCTATATTATAATTCCAAACATTCCAACTATATTTTGCTAGATGCTTTTAAGATGATAATTTGATTTTTCTGTTGTTGTTTCAGAAAATTATAAATTAATTAGTCTTCGGGAAAAATTCTTCATCTTTCATAAATAAATAGAATTGGCCAATCTTCAGCTTATACAACTGCTCGTCACTCCAAAGAAGTCATCTTATGCTAGTTGTAGTTAAACTTAATGAAAAATAATCTAAAATTTTTACTTGACATTTTCAAAGATTCTGTTTGGTTCAAAAGATGGAAACAAAATGTGTGTGGCTCAAGATAACACCTCTTAGGGACAGATAAGCATGCTGATTACAGACCCTGCTCTTCAACATGCAGTTCTATACCCTTGATGATACAGTTCAAGACCAGTCTGCTAATTTGCCAACAGAAGTACACTAAAATGCAACAGTTCAATACACAGCCATCTTTACTTAATTTAAAGCTTTTTAATTGAATGTCAATTACACAGTTATAAACCATGTCTTATTACAAAGTACTATACACATGCATTTTAAATAGCACATTTTCTTAACTTAAACCATTTTCCTTTTTAGAAACCATTGCAACTAAACAATCAATTGTGATTATGGTAACAGCCACAAAGCATTTATTACTTAATGTGATTATTTAATTATAAATTATAAAAACCCCAAACCAAACAACCAACTCTCCTATCTTATTTTCTACTTAACCAACATTTCCCAGCATTAAATACTTTTCCAGGGTAAAATATTTCTCACCTTTTTTAAAGTTACCTATCACAGGATTTGAGTATTTTCCAGAAACTAATTAGACTCACAATAGCTTAGCAATCTCATTTACTCTTAACCTCACCCCTTCCACCTTGATCCATGTCCTATTTTCTTCTTCTTAGCTGCTTTTTATAGTGACTATGAGGATACTAATTTGAAGTGAGTTTTGAGCTTTGTTCTGAAAGCTGAGAGAATTATGGTCAATCTAATATCCTCTGACAGGGAATCTGAAATCTTTTGTTCTTTTTATTGAATTACCCTATATTCTGCTCCCATGAGCTTTGTTTTTCAGATTGATAGATTCATGATTAATACTAAAGAGAACAACTGAGGATGACAGTCTCCTCATGTAGAAATATACTGTGCAGCATGTGGGAAAAGCATTTCTTACAGGACTTTCACATTTGGGATAGAGACCAGATCTTTGGCCTAGCAATTGTAAAGCATAACAATAGTCAGTGTTTGTTGTACTTCTGTTGAAGAAATACAAATTTCAATAATTCATTCAGGCGATTTTCAGTGAAAAGGCCAGGGCCTAATCATAATACAGTAGTCTAAGGTACAGCTTTGTAGTCATCCTCAGGTGGGAAAAGGCCTTTTTCAAAATTTTTAATTATTCAGTTATTCTATGACTGAATGCCAAGCAATCCAAATAGACTGCTTTCATGGTCCAGCTAATTTGAGAATCCTTCAGTATAAGGTGATAGCTTGGAAGATGATAGCTCTAGCAAAATTAAAAATAATACTGTCTTCTTCTCAAGTCATTTTCTGTCTTGATGGAATCTGAATTTGTATAGCTGCTCTATCATAAGAGCTGATTCATGTGAGACACTGGGAAAGATGAAAGCTGAGAACATTACACTTATTAGAGATAAATAACATAGTGGAAGTATTGACATCAGAGATTATGGACTGCCACAGTTATTCCCCAATGAAAATATTCCTTCCAATGTAGGTGTTTATGTTAAGGATGTTTATCAAAAGAATTTTTAAGAAAGTCCTCAGAACAGCAGAATTAAGAGGAAAAAAGAATATAGATATTATATGCATTCCTTAGATTTTCCTTATATTCATGGACTAATTAAGGAATGGGGAGATTATGGTTCTCGTAAAAAATCAAGTATGAAATTCTATTGATGTGTGTTACTATTGAATAGACATTATGAAACATTAGGGAATTGATGTCTATATCACATTTTTAGTCTGCTTTATAGAATATTTGAGATATGTGTACAACATCCTACTATTTGTTTGTAGTAGTCAATTTAAACTATTTCAGGGAACATATGCATTATATATGAAATACTGAAAGATCCAGCTGAATAAACACTCACATTTCCCATCAACTTCAAAGGTCTACAAGTAGACTTTTGCACAATTTAAAATGAAAAATGTGTAGTACATGCATCTGACCTTTTACATTTAAAATGCTATGCTGCCTTATCTAAATTATATATGTTTTGGATCTTTCTGTATTAAATGTAGGTGGAAAGATGAAGTTTCATATGTAATATTTCTCCATAATATATGTTCTTTAGGTTTTATTAATAACACTTACTGTACCAACTGTGAGTTTATGTGTCATGAACCCATAAATATTTCAGAATACGTGGCTAAGTAAAGCTGTTGTTAACGCCCATTAACACTTTTCAAGGAGGAGTGAAATGTTATGATACCTAGATGTTCTAGAGCAGAAATGCAGAGTTTAATATCAGGGTATGAGTTTGGGATTTTTTGGGGAGGTTTTTTTTGTTTGGATTTTTTGGAGTTTTTTTGGTTGTAGGTTTTTTTTTCGTTTAGGGGTTTTTGGTTTTTTGGTTTTTGGTAGTTTATTGGGGTTCTTTTTATATAAAATCCAATTATATTCTTAAAACACTTTTTAATTAGCATGTTTTTATCAACTACAGCTCACATGTGATCTTTAAATAAAAAATTTAAGCTGCTACAGGAAAGCACATTCACTTACTGCAAGTACTCATTTAGAAACGAATCAACATGAATTAAAACCATATAAGTACAAAATGGTTGTCCAACATAGGAAGCTGTTAAAATGAATTTCTGGTAGATATTGCTGATGATGCTGAAGTCAATAGAATGAATTTTTTTCTTTTTTAAAAGAATGTGATTTCCTTAAAAATAAGCTGCATGGCAGTAATCCTTCTGGAAGTAAAATGTCAGATTTTAGAAATATACTTGCAGAGAGAAGAATGATTGCATTCTGATTTACATTAATATATAAGAAAAATCGCTACATGAGGAAGAAGTTAATTCCCATTCTTATTAACACTTCACCCATGAAAATGAAATCATAGCATTTGATCTTTCTCTCCGTGAATTCAGTGTATTGAATTTAATAGAAAGACAACCTCATCACAGCTAAGTCCAGCACTGGCCCTGCTATTCTAATTAGACTTTAACAATATTAGTTTCTTTTTGCCCTCGTCTTTTTACTTCATTTCCCTTGACTGGAGTGCAATTTCACCAAAACGTAGGAGACTAATCATTAACTGGCAGAAGCATATAGACTGAAACTTTAAATTGACCATCACAGCAGTAGAATACCAGAAATTTATAGAAGCATAACCATTTCTTCTGCTGGGTGTGTGATAATTGTTTTTCTGCTCATTTACATCCAAAAGTAATTAAGCTCTACAACAAGACTATGTACTGTTGTATTGGAGCAAAGTCTGCTGTTTGAGGTTATTCAGAGATCCCATGAAAACATCACAGTGGGAACTGTTGTTCATTTGCATTGTCACTTCCTAAAAATTTGCAGAAACATACCCTTGAAAGAATTAGGTCACACAAAATGTGGCCTAAGGGCTTCTCCTTTCTATTTTCCCCAGTGGAGTTCTGCAGCTGATGCGATAAAAACCGTTCTACATCAATAATTTTTTGAGTTTATGTTTCCTGAAAAATTTATTTGGCTTATGGAAATAAACCATCTTTATCATTCAGTGGGAAAATTTCCTTGTCTTTCCTTCCAGATCTGATTTCCTGATACAAACGCAGTGGTGTTACAGTCTGAATCTTCTTCAGACAATTGTAGTTAAAGCCATACATTAAAAACGCATGTCAAAGTAATATTAGAAAATTTTTACAGCAAACTTTGCTTTCCCTGAATATTACCATTTACATATAAACAAATACAACTTAGCTGAGACGTTTTCTTTCTCATGACATTTCTTACTGAAGTCTCACGGTGTTTCATGGTCATGTGTGCCTTTTCCTTTTAAAGGGTAATGGATAGCTATTGTTTCCTTGTGTTATTGACACTGCGAAAAAAAGCTATGAGATAACAACATAGCTAGTACTTTTCTTATTGAAAATAAGCTAATTAATCACTGCAGTGGGCAGAGAAAAGCTAACTCTCTCTCTATTTACTCCTCTGAAACACATTGATTTACATGGTGAGGAATGAATTTGGCTGACAACAGTATTATGCCCTTTGTTTCTTAGTACTTTGTATATGCTTGCTTCTTTAGTTAGGAAATGCTTTGATATAAATAAACACACTTTAGTCCGGATTTTGTAACCACTTACACATTTGCAAGACAGTTTCCTGAGTCAGACCTACATCTGCTTATGATACCAAAACCTGCATTTTATGTAGCATAAGAATTATCTTATTGAGAAATTTTGCATGAATTTTGTTGAATTCCATTTTCTGAAGCTTCTGATACATGTACTTAAATATTTTGCATATCTTCCTGTATTTTTTCCTCTTTTCTTTGTTTTCTTTCAGATTTTTTTTGGCCTTCTCTATTTTATGGTTATATCTTACTTAAGCTTACAACGGTACACGTGATTCTAACATCTAATTTATACTTGTTCACTTTGCCTTGTGGTCATGGAAGTTTTTCCTTGAATATTTGGAACAGTCTGTTGTGAGGACAACACAGAAAGATCATCTTTATATAATTTCTATAGATTGTACAGTACAATAATATTTTTAACTGTTATTAAAATATAAATAAATAGAAAAGGAATAAGCTTTAGGTCATTTATTATATCTGTAAAAACATAAACAACCGTAAATAAATGAAGATAGATTCAGAATAACCATCTGTTAGGAAGTTAGTTCAAGTCAAAACTCTTAAAAATTGGCACTGTAGACTGTATTCATGTAAATATGTATTTATACATTTAAATATCTAGCCTCATGTACAGATGTTCTGGTTCACCAGAGCCTTCATTTGGGAACTCCTAAGGCCTCAGGATCGACCCACTCAGGTAGCTGCTGAAAATTGGATTCAGGTGCTAAACTTTGTGTCTCTCTGCAGATGTTGGCACAAGTTCATAGTCTAGCAAAGGGTCTGTCTCTATAGCTGCTTCCTTGCCAAATCATAAGCATAAAGGTCACAGGAGCATTCCTCCATGAGTAACTAATTTGATAATTAGGTGAAATCTCCCTGATCACAAAAGATGCAGATTTGAAACTACATAGGCTGGGCTTGCTTCTTGCTTCCTAGGAGGGTGCTTCACCACTAGGTTTTCAAATTCTGAAAAACAAGGCAGCCATTGCTGCCCTTGCTCATGTATTTTTTGCCTGCCCTCCTAAAAACACAAGGCTGAATGGGTCACAAGGTTATTCTGTAAATCTTCCCCTGCTCCCCATCCCCCAGCCCTCACCCCCTTAACTCACATAACTTTTAAACTCATTGTCCCAAGTCAGTCAAACTGGAAAAGGGACAGAGTTTCTGAAAAAATAAGCATCTGGATGGAGAGGAGAGATCCAAATTCATAAATTCATGCCCGTGACGAGAGAATTCTTGGTAGGGTATATACAACAGATAAATGTGTCAAAACATGCCTTAGTTTATACTGCCGTTTAGCTGGTAGAACTTGTGGGAAACAAATTGTTATTGTAAAGAGGTGTAGTACCAAGCCAGCACACATCCATGGGAAGCAGGTATCATTACTGTCTCATGGCACAACTTGCTTTTGAAGAAGTCATTCAGTCTCGCCCAGAAGGAATGGCAATAACTATCTACCATCAGGAAAACTTCTGAGCTGTAGCTCCACACTAGATGCAAGTATTTAAGTCTCTGAGAAAAACTATGTTTTAGACACTGTTCTGCTCCCTGTTCCCCACTGGCTGCCTCTGTGAGACTCACTGATCAGCCTTTCACTCACTTGGATAATGTTCTTGGGAATCTAACTCCTACTGTATGCCATGAGGTAAATCTAATGCAGCCTTGCTGAGTCTCCTGCAGAGCCAACGTGACAGATATTAAGTGTTGCAATTCCTAACTTGGTCTGAAATCTCCATTCTGACTCTAAAAGATTTATACCACTGTGTTGTCTCCTGCCCTGTGTCTCTAATTCTGCCTGACTGTTTTCACATTGTCTTCCGTGGACATGTGAAATTAAGTCAGTCTGTTAGCTGAAAATTGTGAAAATTGTGCTATTATTGTTCCTCTCCTATAAAATCGAGTTCTTATCTTATTGTACCATTTCCCCTACAAAGCTAGAACCATGACCCCTGTTTAAGCCATTCTGAGCTGCTAGATATAGATATGTTACAAGAGTGAGGATATGTAAATAAACTGATATTAGCCTGACTTCTTTAATGTCTTCTGAGGATTCAGTGACAGCGGTTATAATCAGTTCCAGACAACTATCAGCAGTTTCAGGAGCTGTTGAGGCAGATGGCTGAGGCACTAGATCTGATAATAAGCATGCCTAAAATGACTTATTGACTCTTCTGCATTTTTTGATATTAAGTAGAGAGGAAAGCTTAACGCTTCTCTAAAATGAAGATATTACCAAACCAGCAAGAGATTTCTGTATTATTCTTTTTTTCTTTTTATCCATATGATTAGAAGAAAAGAAGGCAATAGGAGAGGTCTCAAGCACTGGAAGGCTGTTGGTATCTCTCTTCTCATGGACTACTAACAGCTTCAGTTCACCTCCTCCATCTTATAAAGTTAATACATAAGCTGATAGCACATTCCTGAAAGAGCCCTATGCTTACATTAATATCATTGACATTCCGTTCTAATCATTTCCCAGAGCAGACTTGTAAGTAGGCAAGATTCTTGCTCATAACTGTAAAGCAAAGATATTGGGTTCTAGCTACAGATGTGCAGATAAGCCTATCTACCTTTTCACCACATTTTGCTACAAAATGACAGTGGAAAGTCAACAGGCTCAGATGTAGCTTGTCAGTTGGCATCCAGTGGGCTATTTTAAATTACACTATGGAATAATTATGCTAACCCATAATGCATATATTCATATAAATTAAAACCTTTATGAAGCATACTTAGAAAAATTAACTAGCAAAAGGAATGTCCTTGGCTTCTCTTCCTCCACTTTCAGCCTTTGTTTGTCTTCTGCTCCTCCAGTGTCCACATTCTTCTCCCTGGGACAAGAAAGGTCTGTTTTACTTATCAGTCAAGCACTTAATTAACTTTGGTTGTGCTGGGACAAGCAATGCAGGAGGACCTTTCCAGATATCACCATTCAGTGATAACATTCCTTGGGGACTCATGACGAAATTACCTCACATTAATTTATGGAGACTACTATATATTATTCTTTTCCCTTAAAATAACATCCCATAGTTTCCTTCAGAAGTCATCATTCTGCTCTAGCTGCTGTTGTCCATAAATGCTCACTGATGTTTTTCTGAAGCAGAGTTTTCTGTTAATCTTGAGGTAACGCTTTCAACAGGTACCAATTCAGGACTGCAGCTACAGAGTTGGATCAGAGACCTGTAAACTCACTGCAGCCGTTAGCATTAAAGAACGTAGGAGATGAAACAATCATCTGTGGTTGGCTGGAGAGAAGTGATAAAGGAATTTTGTGAGGTGTTACTTCTTCCTTTCCTCTGGAGGCTGACCCTACCCACTGAGCAATAAACATTCCAGAGCAACTGCAAGAGAATATTACTCTTGAAATATGTCCCACTTAGATATTAGTCAGGCTGACTTCCAGGTTATCTTTTCAAGGTGTCCCAAATTTATCTAAAAAGCCCCCTTCATGACATTCCTTCATAGGAATGGACATTTCATTGTTATTAATGTAAAGCTGACTATAACGTGTGCATGTACTCTAAGATCACCCAAGTGTGAGAAAGCATATTTAAGTTGCCAGGGAAGAATTTTCTTGACAGCTTTTTGCTTTTACTCGGCATTATAATACATGAAAATGCAAACTTCAACTACTCAAACACATTGTGCGCTGATGTGTTATATAATGTTTTCTTTGCTCTTACAAAGCTCTAGGCTGGCCAGAGTTGACCGAGAGCAGTCAGTCATATCACTTTTTCCTTCTCTTATCTCTTCCTTACTGTCCTGACATGCACGTGTGTGTGTGTGTGTGTGTGTGTGTGTGTGTGTGTATGAGCTGTTTACTTCTGAAGCTGAACAGTTATAGACTTGTCAGGCACGAGGACTGGAAGGGCTATAAGACATGAATGGCGAGTAGAAAATTAAGATTGCAGTTACAAAATGTAGCATGCTTTAGCTATGTTAGAGAACAGAAATGGTCATATTTGTCAGGATTGGCTGGAGAATAAAAAATTACAGAATTTCTAATCCCATGCTTGAAAGCACTGTCACAGCAGCATGTCAGGATAGAAAAGCCTCAAACGACCACTGCAGAGGAGTTGAAATTACTGTACCTAGTTCACTGCTGTCAGCCTATAGAAACACGATATGTGCAGCGGTTTTGGACAAACAACCAGAAATTCACCTGAGAAGTAAAGATTTTTTTTCAAGCATGACTGTTCAGGTTTACTGCTTTTGTAATGAAGTGAAAGGATATTAAGAAAAGTATTACAGACTGAACTAGAAGTGCTGCATTCTTAGCAGTTGGATGTTCTCTGTGTTATGACACTTGTATGATCAGTGTTAACTGGGTTCCAGTTCACTGTGCTGAGCATGTCATGTATCCTGTTTGCCACAGAAAAGCCATTTTTACTTTCACACATAGTTCCAGAATAAATGTTTAAAGGTCTTTTTTTCAGCAAATGTGTGAAAACAAGTACAGTCTTAAGAGATTATGGATGATTGCAATTCTTCAGGTGTAAGCAATGCGAGTAAGAGCAATGTTTTTTTCCTATATTCATACATGCCAACAGTAAAATTGTATCATGAACACCAGAAATCAGAAAAATATATTCTTAATTCTTTCTCCTATAGCTAGGACCCATGATTGCTTTTTATTTTTGTCAGAAAAAGTACTATCTGGAGTGGGAAAAAAGACCATGCATTAATAATTTTTCCTGGAACAATGCCATTTTCTTAAAACAATGAAGAAAAGTAATAAAGCATAATAAAATAAATATATGAGTTTATATATTAAAAATCATTTTCTCTTAAAATATTGTAATATATGTGAATACTAGTTCTATCTTAAAAAAACTGCTTATCGTTTCCCGTACTATTGCTTTTATACACACTTATTGTATGTAATTGCTTCTTTGGTACAAACAATTTTATTTAGGCATCACTAAAATGCCTGTGTTTTAATAACACTGTGATCCCTTCGTGAAAAAGTTAGGAGTACATTTTAGTAAACACATTCTAGGGTCTATGATATCTACAGTGGCATAGTAAATATTGACTTTATATTGGATAGTAAAGGAAGTAATCTTATAAAAGTTGCATAAGTAGCAAAACAAAAGGTTTTGGTGTGTATTGCAGGAGTATGTCAGTCTGCTAAATCTCAGTAGGTGGTCTAAGTCAGGTTACTGAAAAAACATATATATATATCTTCTGTCAGCTGGTACAAGTATAATTTAGACAAGAAGGTTGAATGTTTTCCAGCTAAGAATCACTAATGAAATGGTTCTTATTCACTTATCTTTCTTCACAGTAAAAAAAAAAATTCAGTCTGCATGTGGTGTATGTGCAGTTTCTACATTGCTTTCAAAAGTCTTCAACTTACACAATTCAAAGCTGTGAATCTGCAGAAACACCACACCTAGGGGACGCAATTTCCTTTTTCTTTTTGTCTCTTTTACCTTCCTATAAGTAAAGACTACACATCATAATAATTGGCTTTTTTCTGTTTACTTGAAAAGCTGTTATAAATTCAAATGTATGCTTTTCTTAATATAAAATGAATAGCTGTTAACTAGCTTTGATAAATATTTTTCATGTCCTTCATGTTCTTCATAAAAAGAAAGTAAATTCACATCTTAGGAAGGTTATGTTTTTTTTGAGGGGGGGTTTAATCTATGATATGCATTGATCTAACTGGAAAAACTCAGAAAGGAACAGAAATCAGATTATTCAATTTATTAAAATACATACCTACATATTACAAAAATATGAAGAAACACTAGAAGGAGCTATCCTGACACTTATACTACTGATATCTGGGGAGTGGGCTGTTCCTTTCTGTCTGGTTTAAGGATAAAATAGCACATTCCAGTTTCAGTGCTAGCTGCCCTTTAAACTGCATAAATTCTGTCCTTGTCCTACAGCAGTGAAAGAAATCTTGGCAAATCCACACAGTCATTCATAGCTTTCATCTCCTTGTCCCTTCTTAAATCACTGCTAAAACACCTTCTGTTGACTTCAGGTTCTCACTTATTTAACTTAATTAGGGAACAGTGAAATTAGAAAACTGGTAACTTCAAGCATATCCAGCAATGTATAGGCATATCTAACAACTTGCTTCCGTAATTTTGATGGGAAATTTTTAATATCTTGACCTATTTTATACGGTTGCATTCCACAGAATTGTTAGGATTGGAAGGGACCTCTGCAGATCATATAGTCCAACACCCTGCCAAGGTAGGGTCACCTAGAGTAGGTGACACAGGAACGTGTCTAGATGGGATTTGAATGTCTCCAGACAGGGAGACTTCACCACCCCCCTGGGCAGCCTGTTCCAGTGCTCTGACACGCTCAAGGTAAAGAAATTTGTCCTCATGTTGGGGTGAAAATTCCAATGACAATAAAGGGCTCACTCTTCTGTCACAAAGTTACAGAAGCAGTCATTGAAGTAATTTAGTTGCCAAATTTTTGATAGGCAAGCTAGACCAAATAGGGTCCTTAAATGGTAATGATTTTGAATGCTCAAACTAGACACGACCATTTCCATTAGTACGTGGGAGATGTACAAATATATCAACAGTTATTAACACAAAGTAGTGAATTAAAGAGCTTTTTGCTTGTGAAGAAAAACCTAGGGCTTTTCCTTAAGAGCATTTTGGTCACATTAATAAAAACTTCCATTGGGGGAAGGAGGATGGATTGTTAAGCATCTTGGGTTTAAGTATGTAACTCAAAAATTGGCTGGTTTAGGACTACATTTCATACTGAAATCAACAATCTTTAAAACATTTGGAGACTTTTGGGTTTGTCACTTTGAATTACTTTAAAAAGTAAATTATGTTTATTCCACACACGTGCAAAGATTTGTTTTTTCACGGTTTAATTCCTTTTGCATTAATGATGCTTTATTTGGATGAGGAATTAATGGCATGAACAAACCTTATTTCACATCAGTCCAGAAAAGCTATACAAATTTTGCACACACAAACATGATTTCCAACTAAAAAAATACTATTTACATTGTAATAGCTTATATACATACAAAGCAACTAAAAGAACATCAGATTCACATAACTGATGCAACTCTTGTTGCACTTTAAGCATGATTTGTAACTAATATATTGTTTTGCAATACTAAACAGCATACCGAGGCCACAGAGATCTCAGACTCCAGATTCCATTCCCCTGTTGAGCACGCTGTTTATGTAAGATTATTTAACTCTACTTTGTTTGATATTGATCTGCAGCACAAACATAGGCAAACTTCAAAGTCTAAATTAATTGGAGAAGTTTAAGTACTTATAGAGGAAAAAACCCACAATAATCTCTTATTTTTTACCTCATTGGTCAGATATGTTTGCTAATAAATTTTGTTACAGAAGCTGTGATTTCTTTTTCATTTTTGTACTTCTATTAAAAAAAAAAAAAGAAAAGCCTGGGCTTAGAAAGGATTACATCTGATATTGTTAACATTTCCTGGAAATGGAGAACTGTGATAACAGCTGCTATCTTGGCTCATTTTCAGTTGGTTTTTTTTTTGGTTTGTTGGGTATGGGTTTGTTTTGGTTTGTTTTGTTTTTTTAACTGCAGCAATTTACAAGTAGTTGCAGCTATCTCTTGTAGGCTTACATTGTTAGTAAAACATCATAAGTCAGTCAACTGTTTCCTTTCCAATCAGAGCACTTCCTCTACTTACTGACTTGTTGACTTTCTGAATAGTATTTATAGTAACAGCACTTACACTGTACAATAAATGCTAATTTATGAAATAACTGCACATGGAAGATAACTATAGGAAGAATCTATATTTTATGTTAAAGCAAAATGCCTTCAATGAGAATTAAAAAAATCTTTTCTGAGGCAAGATGGGCTAAAATGTCTCTATATTACTATTCTTTTTAAATTCCAAGCATACATGCTCTCTTCTTGGATTGAAACATTCTTCTGCAGTCTCTGCAGTACTGTAGCATTGTAAAGCGACAAACACTCAGCACTTAGTGATGAAAAACAGAAGGAAGAGCCAAGTAAAGTAAGAAACAAGGAAATCTTAGTGTTGATAGTGTCAAAAAGCAGGTCTGTGCCTATTCAAAGATTTGGCCTTCTTTGAGTTATATTATTATGATCAGTTTTAATGTTTTCAAGTGCTTTGAAAGATACGTTATTTTTTTTAATTATGCTTCGTGGTTTCACATCAGGGTGTAAATGAAATTTTATTAATTTTTCAGCCAAATCTGTGCCTCTTTCTTTGGTATATGATTAAGCTTCCAAAAGTGTTGTATATGTTGTTATCTGTTACTATGCCAAAAGTTTAGATTTGTTTTGTATCACAACACATTCTCCCCATGACATTTGTAACTTCAGCAAACCCTTCTTCACAAAATACATTTTCATGTTTAAGGAGTAGCACTTCCTTTCATCACATTTGAAAAGCTCTACCAGGCCAAGGGGATCTCTGCACCATTTCTCATTCTGGGATTACTCTGTGCTGAGCAACTGCAGATACTCCACCCTGAGCAACCTGAAATGGAGCTGACTTAGAGCAGAGCATTTGGACCAGAGGTTCCTTCCAACATAAGTTACTCTATTAACTCTTCTTTCCAACTCTTCTATAGCTTTGAGGCCAGCCTGCATGAGGCCAGTTTGAACTTCTGTGTGTACATAATCTAGATGTGTCCTAAGAACATGTAGAAGGATGTTCACATTGCTCTGAGCCTTCAGGAAGGGAACATGGAGTTCTCTGTCTGGGTTGGTAACAACCAGAAGCCATAACCTCTTGGTGTCTCTTCCTTGCCCTGAGTGAAATGAACTGGCAATGTCCCACTGTTTCCTAGCAGACAGGAAGGGTTTAGAGTCTTACCTGTTAGGTGACTTTTCACAAACTTTCAATTAAATGAACAGGGAGACCGAACTACCTCATCCTTCCCGGATCTGACAAAATCAGGTTCTGAGTCACAATGATAGGAGTGGTGCAAAGGAGCCTTCCTCCCTCTCCCCGCAGTGACTCATCAGGGGCTTTCATTTTCCACTCCAGTCAGTAAGTCAACACCTTCTATGGCAATTAAACTTTTCCTAACAAGAAGACTTTGAGAAACTCATTAAGCTCTGAACTGCACATGAGCTCTGAACTTACATGGTGTGAATCCTGACATAGATGCCTGTCAATCTATAGCTGAAATCAGCTTCTGTTTATTTCTTGGTATTGGTGATAACTCCCAGAAGGAAAAAAAGTCCAGAAATTTTCCTCAAAATGTTTTAATGCTAGTTTGTCCTGCTTAACTGCATTTTGTTCTGTGACAGGCTCAATCTCATTGCAGCTGGCTTTTTTTGTTTTGAAGCAACATTCAGGTTACCGTGTTGCATTTCTGTAAACCTTCTAATTGCTGAAAATACGTGTTGGTTGGACTAGGATGAACTGATCCACTTAAAACTGATTTTTACCATAATTACATTTTACCATAAACAGAACTTTCATCATCGGCAATAAAAAGTTGAAAATTGTGGTTTGTGACTGATCCCTTCCATGACTTGGAACAAGTCACTTTACCTTTCAGTATCTTTGTTTCTTAGGATTCAAAGAGGGAGGAATGTCTTTCCAAGTAGTTTTACTGATTTGTGTACAAACGAGAAAAAAAAAACAAACCAGAAAAAAAACCCAAAGCCATTATACAAGAGGTCTTTGTTAACTAGTAGTACTTCAAAAATTTCTGCTAAGAATCATTTTAGGCAACAGTTCCAAAGCAATAAGTCGAAATATATGTGTAGGCCTGTATGTTCTTAAAATCAATAAAGAATCACTTTCATCATTAAAGAATAAAGGAATAGCCTTTGAGTTATAATTTGATTAAAAATGTTGCCTAAGCTGGGGACATGGGGCTGTCTTCACAGTCTCTTCAGAAATCTCTTTTAAGTATTATTATACCCTCTAATACTAAGCATTCCTCAGATATTTAACACATGGGGAAAATATGATATCCCAAGTTCTATGACATCCCTTCAACAATAGGTGCATGAAAACTCATGTTTTAATTTGTGTCTTCCATAAAGCAATCACCTTTGGAGCAATCACCACCAAGACCGAACTCTGATATCTCTGACATACTTACAAGCAACATATTTGGGGGATTAAAAAACCTTCTTTTTGAGATCTGGCCTACCTTGAAGTGAAATCTAATACACTGAAAAAATGTCTTGGACACTTTCAGATGCTAACAAATGTCCAGAATTAAGAATAGATCTGACTGAGCTTTACGGGTTGTTTTACCCTTCTTGTCCACTCCAGAACTTCAAAGCTGCCATATTGGGCTCTTAGTGCATTGGGAGAAACTTGCTTGTCCTTCTTTAATGCAATAAAATTTTATATTTTTAGCATTACCCTAGTGAAATTTCAAAACAAAATGAGATGGAATACAAATAATACCAGAATTTCTTTAATATCCTGAATCATTAATAGAACCATGTCTAAACTCAAATACAAGCCACGTTTTAAAACAAAATTCAAATCCTCTGCCAAATGTTCCCTGCCAAATGCTGAGTTCAGTCCCTGAGGATCTGAGCAGGGTTTCCTTGGCTACAGCAGCTGGCATTGGCAGGGCAGTGAGTGCCATTCCTGGGCTTGGTGTGCTGGGTGATTTCATCAGCTAACACAGGTCTTGACAGGTGCAAAGACTTTCACTTTGCTTTAAGGACCATAAAACCTTTGGTGCATGATTTGGGAGATTGGGAACTAACTTTTTGGTCTAGGAAGGGAAAACGAGATCTTTTCCTGATTGTAATCCTCTATATCTGTTACTAGTCCTTCAGTGTGTTTCTTCCAAACACAGAAATAACTTTTGTTCTGAAAAGAGTTCTTGATGACTGCTGAATTTGCCATACATTTCACTTGGGCACAAAGATATGACGAATGTGCTTCCTAGGATTTTCATGTTGATTTATTCTTCCTCATAAAGGACAATTTCATAAAGAGCTTGAATCAGACCCACGTTCACACTTTACATATGCAACATTTTTGTGACTGACAAAGCTGGCTTTTCAGGCAAACTAACTTGGAAATAAAGTCAAACCAGAGAAGGGCATGCTGAGTCTGCCATACTTCAATGGCTATTTTTTTCCAACTAATCATCATTACTATTATGAATAGATATTTACCCTTAGGTGCATTGGGCAGATCATTCTGACTCATCCATGTAATGGATGTTGTCCTCTTGGGTTAATGATTATCTTTTTTGTCTGAAAGATTTGTTAATTCCTGTAACTACATAGGATAGCTATTTTAGTACTTACCAGGTGACCTCGATGCTGACATAACCTTTCTAGCATTGTTGGTTGTAGCTTGTGTCATGACATTAGTGTGAATTATGGCTGTCTTGAGGATACAAACCTTCATATAGCACAGATGGTCTATAGGAAAAAAAAATTGTAATGACAGTCTGCACATCACACATTCGGTCTTTGCTTGCAGGCTATTTCCTTCATCATTGCCTCCATCTCTTAGGTACCTTTTAATCAAGCATCTAAGATGTCATTTTTTGTACAGAGTATGCTTTCTAATAAAGAGTGTAACATGCAATTCTGGAAAATACCTCTTCTACCAGCATTATCACAGTCTTGTTGGCCTCCTCCAAACTTCTTTAGCAATGTATCCCCATTACTTCCAGCTGATTTTTTTCCTACTTCTTTGAAAGAATGATGAAAGCTGTGTAAGCTCATTAGCAGAGCATGTGTGTAGGCTTAAAATTACAGATAATAGACATATGGTTGGAAAGTCAGTAATTCCTTTACATATTTGCCAAGACTTAGGTCAAGGTTCAGGGTTTCCTTTGCTCAGACTGGTGAAATCAGAAATACCTCCAGGTGTTCTGGAGAGTGCTGGCAGCGTGCAAGCAAGACAGGTGATGAGGCACAGTTATCTCCATTGTTTTCTGCAAGAGCAAACCATGTTTACTCTAAATTGCACTCAATTGTGATGTGCTTTTCTTTTTGCATTAGTATTTTGTATAAGCCAATCCTTTTTTTAATAGCTCCTGGTGTTTTCTATACACTCTCATAATCTCTTATTTCTAACATTACAGTAAATTCATTGTAATAAATTTTGATGTCACAATCCTGACTTCTAATGTCAGTGAAATTAACAGTTAATGTATTCAAAAATATTTGTGTGCTTAAAAGTAATCATCATTTAAAAAAATTACTACCTTTCCACTCAGAAGGGCAGCCCTTGCATGTCACATCTGTATTTGTGTACCCATTTCATAAAAAGCAAAGTGACATAAATATGTGTAAGCAGTTTGAAAAACTGGTATACACATAATTAACTTGGAGTGCAATCAGATATATTACAGGAAAATTCAGCAAAAGGATGATTTTTTCCCATGTTTACCAGCTCTTTTTTCACAAGCGTGGTTCTTCAGTTTTTACTGATAACAAAGTCACGAGCTTTAAATCCAGAGCCTTGGCCTCAGATCTAGGAGAGGATATGAGGATGCATGGAGTTGTACATCTATGTCTCATCGACCAGGGAATCTGCAGTGGGAGCAAAATCTACGCTTGCCCTTGTGTGCCGTGTTTCTAATGTGAAAGGCAGCAATGCCCGAGGAGTTGGTTACATTGTCTTGACAAGCCTGTCTTTTGCTGGCTGGCTGAGAGTGTCAATGAGCAAACAGTGTTGTTTGAGATGTTAAATGTTTCTTATGGGCATATTGTCCCTGCTGCCTACAGTGAGGCCACTGGCTGCTTGCGTGTGGACTACCTTACAGCAGTGTGACAGCTGCCCCACCTGACCGCTACACCACACGCCGCGTACCACCATCTGAGTACGTTGTGCTCCTACCAAATTATTTTTCATATATGTCTTGGAATATATATTCAGATACTTTGCAGAATATTCTTTTAAAACCAAACTAATTATATTCTCCTCCTTTAAATCTCTCAGCATCTTGACAGGTGAAGTTATTTCTTATTGTTCTTGCTTTGTTGTCGCAGTTGTTCACACTGATTTTTAAAGAATTATGATCTGTGTGTATGATCGTGTGTCACCCTTGCTAGTCCATGTTAGAGAAAGCAGAAGTAAATGTTACTGCATCTGGGGTCTGCAACAATTTTTCCTTTTGGCATTGACTTACTTTTACACATTTTTCAGGAAGCAGAAATTTAATGAGTACCATGTTATACTCCAAAAAAATCTCTTTTAGGCCAGATGACATTCCCTCTATTAGAAACAAAAAAAGTGTTTGAATATGATGTCTAACAGGGAGCAATCCCAAACCAATACCTTTTTAAGGTTTCAAACCATAACAACTCTAGATTAAATCATGTTTTGTAGAGAAGTGCTTATGCATCTGGCAGTTGAATTTTGTCTTAAATAAGCAATGTTAGAAATAAAGAAGGAATGGTTTTAAGAGATTAACAGTGTAAGAGAGTCCATATTCATCTTATAAAAGAATGTGTTTTCTTTATTTTTATTAGGATTTTTTCTTAGATACTAAAGTAATGTGTACATGAATTTTGAAGGTGTATGAAACTAGAGCCTGAGCAGAGCCTTAAAGAGATACCAAACCAATCCTATTTTCAAATTCAGCTCTGTTTCATGTCACAGAACAAAGTTTCTAATAGAGGCACAGTGACTGACCAGCAATTGCAATTTCCTATGTCATTATTTCAAAGTATAAGACTTTAAATATATTTTTTTTGTCTTTTATTAACCAGTTAATTTAGGCGATGGAATAGAATACAGCCAGCAGAAGCGTGAAAATATTGGAGTTCTCATTCAAGAGACACTGGAAGCCTTTGAACGCTACGGTGGAGAAAATGCTTATATAAACATTAAATACATGGTTCCCACTTATTGGTCGTGCCTTTAAACTGAATTATATTAAACGGGATGATTCCATCTGTGTACTAAAAAAACTGTATCTGACTCTGTATGGTATCTTGTTAGTCATGCTTTATTTTCTCTACAGCTGCTAAAATAGTGGCTTCTGGGGCATTAGTGTGTTAGCACTATTGTGAACAAGGCTTTCCAATACATAAATAGTGTCTGTTCCTTTGATTACAATGGTGTACTGTGCTTGTTTGTACCCTGAAAGAATCACTCCTTTATAACAGAGCTGACTCGAGCAGGAATCTGAGTTAAACCTTCACTTGTATAGACAATAAAACTATAATTTTCATACGCGATTCAGCAATTGCTGTTCTGTGTCCGCTTGCCCTGAGGGTGATGTCAGAGGCTGTAACAAGAAGAGTTTATGCTGACTGCTTAATAGGTGTTTGTCATGGAAGAGAAACACCAGTTCAGCAATGCCTCTCTAGCAGCTGTGCCGAATAATGTGCACTGACATACAATAAAACTGTTGAATGTACATAACAACCACAGCAGGAAAATTTATATCATCCATTATAAAGCACTGTCATTAAATTAATCCAGGTTTCTTACACGCTCCTGTTCTCGGCTTGCAGGTGCTTACCTTTCATGGAACTTGGGTTCCTCTTGGTGAACATAAGGCACTACCACAGTTTTGAAGACAAGTAGCACAGAAAAAACTTTAATAAACCAGATGGAATATATAGAGTACATAAAATATTAGCCCCTAGTGACACTTAATCTGGGTAAACACAGAATATACACATACATTTTTAAAGGGCATTGGGTATTTTTTGTAATTGCAAGGTTGTTATTGCTTTTCTGTTGTTATTATTATTGTATGTAAGTGTGCTAACGATGTAACTATTGTTGCAGGAATCCCTTACAATCTCCTGCTCAGATAGTTTCTCCCTGCATACCCATAACACAGAACTGATATAATCATGGATTTAAGCAAGGCTGTTGAGATTGACTTTATTGCTTTTTAAGCATTTCTATGGGATAAACCTACAAAAAATAAAACAAGACTTACAATTCTCAAGGACAACCATTTAAAATTATCGAGTCAGCTCAACACAAATCAGAGATACGAGCTTTGCCTAAAAAACATGAGATTTTTAAAAGTACAGGTTTTGGGCTCATTTTGCTTTTATTCTGGTTTCTGGAAGCTGTTAAAATATATGCAAGTTGCACTTTCAAGTGTTTCTCTGTAACTGTTAGAGCCTGAAATGCACTCTTTGGTGTTAGACACATGAGATTTTTCAAGTCTTTATCCATATTCACACCTTACAAGGCTTACCCGAGTGAGAGACATAGCCCCTACGCTGCCCTGCTCTCTTGGATGCCTACTGGAAGCGTGGGGAGCACCTTCCCACCTGCTGAAACTTTGAGCCATATCTGCTGTTAGACTGACATTAGAATTCCCTTTTTCTGTTCTGTGGCATCTTCAGCCTGAGGATTTTTTTTTACTTTCTTCTCTTTCCTGAAACTGAAAAAAAGTGAAGAAGATTTTTACTCTTGCCACCTTTTTGAGGAACTGCAGCATCAAGTGATGCCACCAGACACAGGCACTCACCAGCCCCATGGCTGCTGGAGGTGTGCCTTTTTCCCAGGCTCCAGAGACATTTATTTTCTTTTTGTTTTTTGTTCTTTCTGAATTTTTTTTACACGGTTTTGCCAGGGCTTCCCTCAAATCCCTGGAGTTTAAACAATGTCTATCCTGTATCCAACATACACCTGTGATGGATAAGGACATTCAAAACGCTGCCTCGTGTCTAGGGTATCTGTAAATCTTTCACCTTCCAGACAGAAAGGAAGGTGAAGCCTAGCTCTAGGCACATGTTTGTGGAAACTCAAGAGCTTTGTCTTCAAACCTTGCAGCACAGAGGCTAGCAGAATACTGCAAGGGGGCAAGACCACATCTTCCAAAAATGCCTTTCTACTAGCCACTCTGGAACTATCAGCACAGCTTTTGCTTGCACTTTCTCCCTGTTTGCCTTGCATTGTCCCTGGCACCAATGAGCCATACATTTTCATTTACTGGCATCTGTGGGTTTGGCGACTGTGGCATTGCAGGTTTCCTGTGAGTACAGAGTGTGCTGGAGGACTGCAGCTCAGAGGGAGTTTGAGTTATTCAGCTCGGAAACAAACCAAGCCCTTCAGGAAAGGAAAAATCCCAGGCTACCTTTTAGTCCTCAGCTATTTGTATTCTTTCCTTAAAGAAAGTCCAGTACTGCTCTTTGCCTGAGATCAAAAAGCTCCTCAATAGCTGGCTTCAGCTCCCCCGCCGCTGGGCTTCAGCCACAGAGCTGCTCACAGAAGGGACAGTGCGGAAAAGGGCTCTCATCCCTGTGTTTTCCCCATCCCATCACCCCTCTGCATTCCCAACAGCACTGCTGAAGATGAGATGAAGTTGCAGGCTCCTTACCAGCTTTGTAACTCTGTTCCCTGCTGACAAAGACACACCATGGAAAATGGGTACTTGGTGAAGCTGCAGACTTGCCCAGACCTGATCGCCTCAGCCTTGTGCTCTTTCTTTCACAAGACGTTGGTGTGCAGTAGTCTGCAAGGGGTGACCTTATGGCAAATCATAAGGGCAATAGAGGTCATGCCCATTCACATCAGGAAAAATAGGTTTTACAGTAAAGTGCTTTTATTTGCATGTTCAGGATGGGAACATTAGCCTCTATCATACTATTTCTATGCCTGGTCCATTGCTTTTAAAGTGAACATTCTCCCATAACCTTATTACTACTAGGAGCTGGACTGATAAAAGGAAGCATGAGAAAAAACACAGGTTGGTAATTTAGGAACACTGAGAATAAAACTATTTTAAGTTGTCACTTTACTAAGTCAATCTGTAGGCCTTCCAACCTTGACAGTGTCCTTGTAAGCATGATCAGCAGCATATTTATAGGCAATTACAGCACAGCTCAGAGCACTTTATAAAGCACAAGATCAAGGACTCAGGTGCTTAAGCATATGAGTAATACTATGTCATTCAATACACTGCTTAGCTATTTTACTATGCTCAAAAAGTGGAATTATGGTTAAAAAATAGTAACTGCCTCTTCTTTTACCAGATTGTGTAGTTGTGGTCACTGACACTAGGGGCAAGCCAATCAACAGTTTCTAGTTGTAATCAATTAGGAGGCACTCTGGGCCAGGTTTCAAGCAGTATAAATTAAGTGTAGTGGCATTGAGGCTAACTTGGTGTTACAGAAGTAATGTGGTTTGTGCCTTACTCTGAGGTCTTCTGCTGTTTTCTAGCTCTCCAGCAATTACAAGGTAAGGAGCAGAAGTGAACAAATGTGTGGACAGTTAAGTAAGTTGTCAGTGCTGGTTTTCTGGAAACTAAATGTTTGAGATGTCTCCAATTTATCTTGATAGACATGTTAGATAGGTTGGTTGGTAGCTGTTTAGCTTAAAGAATAAAAAACATGGTAACAGCAGGGAGGAATAATATATCTGTGGCTGCCTTTGTCTTGCATGATCATCAAAACAGGAATAAAATAAAATCTTTTGGATGATTCTTCCCCAAAGCTGTGTAAGGGAACTCTGTAACAGGTGTCGGAGTTCAGGGAACTCTGGCACTCCGTAAATGCTGGCAGGTGCTATAAAGCAGTGGCTGTGCAAGCTATTAAGCCACTGAATGCTACAACTTGCCCATGTGAAGGTGAACAGGGGCAGGGGTGGCAGTGTCTCCTGCCCAGCTTGGGCTGGGGCTGCTCAGGCTCCTGCAGAGGGGCAGAGCCTGGCAGAGCACAGGGTAAGCTGCTGCCAGCACTGGTGGCAGGGAGCCGGAGCCAGGCTTCTCGCTGGTAGCTTTCCAGTGTTTCAAAGAGATGGAGCTGCCAAAAAAGCTTGAAAAGGGCCTCCCAGGAGTCAAATACAAAAGGGCTATGGGAAGCTGTAAGTGGGAGGGAAGGTATGGGACCCTAGCTGGGAGGGTGTTTGTGTGTGGGGTGCAGGGAGGTGTAGTTGCAGCCAAGCAGGGCAAAAATAAAAAGTTAGAGCAGACACTATGTGCTTTCCTAATCCTGTCTGGAGACCCTCCGACTTCCAGAAAAGCATTGTCCAGTGTGAGGGGCTCTGCAGGCAGTGGGGCACATCACATTTTTCCACTCATCTGTAACATCCTGTGTTTTCTGCCTTAAATAAAAGCAGTGATATTTGTGGGAACTCCATATAAAGCCTGTCTGCTTGCAGCCTCTCAGAGCTGCTTTGTGCCTCCTGGAGACTGGGAGAGGAAGGTTTATGCCCTGGCAGGACAAGAAGTTCCCTACACTGGCCCCATAATCCTTCCGGCATGAGAGGGGAGGGAAGGGGAGTGTGTGTGGTGGGGCATATCTTAGCTGTTCTTGTTCTTGCCTAGCAATTCTAGCCTGGGTATGTCTGTGGGGCTCCTTGCTGAGAGCTCTCCCCTCCTTGGGACAGTGCGTGTTGTCTTCTATGAGGTGGGTGGAAGCCTGCCTGAGCTGAGGCAGCAAACTGCAGCCTCAGGGAGGAAAGAGTATGTTTCTTGGGAAGCCAGGAGTCACCTTTGTGCTTTGTGTCCCATTTGTGATACCACAAATACTTTTATTTGTTACCAACACTCAGGAGTGAGTTAAGCAGCTCTCCTGAACCACTGGCTAATAAGCTCCATGGTATGGAGCTGTGGGTGCAGCAGGACAGGGTCAGCCTGCCCAGTGTGGGTGACAGCACTGCTCCCCTCTCTGGGTTTCCACTTTAGCAGCAGGAGCACCTGATCTTGGCCACCTTGCTGTGGCACGCACCAGCCGGCCGTGTGCCCAGAGTCCCCTTCCTACAGTGGAGAGGAGGAGCCTGCTTGGACTTTTTGCTAACAGAGCTGCTGACAGAGCCCCTCACATAGAAAGAAAGCCTTAAGCTGAAGAAGAATGGGCACCTTTGTGGAGGAGAAAGCTCAAGGCACAGCCGTTAGCATGGCCAGGGGCATTTTTGGGACCATACCCTCTCTGCTGCTGCTGTGGGTGTCCGTGTACATATAGGAGACCTCTGCATTTGCTATGTGCTGCTGACCCTGGCTGCTGGGGGCATGGGGTGAGAGGGGGTGAAATGGGAACTAATCCTGTTCTTTTCAAATGCTGAAAAGTGAAGTTAAATCCCAGCCTGCTTACTCTGCCTTGGTGAGGGTAGGTTAATGCATTGAGGTAACGGGAAGAAAGAGAGCACCTAAATGGAGTATCATAGCATTTGGTTGCCTGTCTCAAGAAAAGAGTGTGAAACACCCTTAGTTTATTAAATGATCTCAGCAATCCAAACTTCCTGTGTTCATCTGCATCAGCATAATGTTTTTTGAAAAAAAAAAATCAGACACTAAGGCTATTGGAGGGCAGAATGGGATCAGCTGCACACCAGCCTTCTGTTGCAGTTTGCTCTGCGGCACAGTGGGAACATGTTGATCTTGGGTCTCATCTCTGCACCCCTTCTACCTCTGTAGCCATATGATACACAACTTGGGAGTGGGTTTTTTTGGTAGCATACTCCTCTGCAGTAAGTGTTGTAGTCACTAGCATCTGTAACCACTGTGGCTCTGTGACTGCCATGGAGTCATGCTTACCTTGCATGAAATGTAATCATTGCTCTCTAATATGGGTAAAATGATCAAAGAAAACCTGTGCACAAAGTCCTCAAAACACATCAAAAAGCTCAAGAAGGTCTCCACATCACAAGCACAGCCTGTCAACAACATGTTCAACAGTGTCGGATGCCGAGGCCCACTGGGTATAGGCAGGCAAAATTAATGTCTGACAAAGCATCTACCTCATCTTGCACGCTACTGCATTAATCCGGGGGCCTGGCTGTAAATGTGTGGACCATCCAGTTTTGTATCACATTTCAATTTCTGTTTTCTGGGTGTAATTCCTAAGACCTTCCCTAAGGAGCAATTACAGAAAAGCAGCTTGGCTTACCTAACTCCAGCCCTAGAAACAGGGAATGATATCCCTGCATCTGGCCATCTCCATCTCCTGCATTAGTCCCATTACCTCATTTTTGCATGTTTTTGCTTCCCGCTTCTCCTGGGTCCCCATGGTGTTATGCCGAGCTGGAAGAGATGCTGAGGGAGCTGGGTGGGTAGGGAGGCAGCTGATGAGAAGAGACTAGGAGTGAACAGCTATTCCGGCAAAGGCTTTTCCTTTGCAGTTTATGTTTTGGAAAATGTGAGTTTTGGGGAACTTGAGTCCCTGGGCAGTAGCTGAAGCAAAACATCTCTGGAATAAGTCCTCCTCTATTCTTCTCCTGCATAATCCTGCAGTGTATTGGGAGAAAAACATCAGCTCTGCTGCAGGTGGGGGACAGGAATAAGAGGAAATGGTGGGAAGCTCTTGGCTTGTGAGCACTGAGAGACTGCTTTCTTTGAGCTTTTTAGGCCCCTGCGGCTGCACATCCCAACCCCCTACCTCTATGGCCCCCCAGCTACAACCTGGGTTCTTTCCATGACTGGGAGTTTTATGAGTTTTCTTTGGTGGAGCCTTTCTAGGCTCTGCTTGTATGGAGGGCTGGACAGGTGCCCCAGTGCTGCCATATGGGACAGCCTGGGACTTCTCCCCTTGCTTCCTATGTGTCTTTCAAGGTATGCTTGGAGCTGCTGATGCTGCTGCTGGTGGGGAGACAGCACATGTTCAACTGGCTTCTCCAGGCGCTTCCATCTCTGCCCCAATGTACCCATAGCAACATCCTGCCTTGGTGGATGGGATATTGTCTCCATCACAGCTAGCATATCATCCGGCATCATGGAGCTGAGCCTGGCTTCTCCTAGCCAGCAGCACAACCTGGCAAGCCTCTTCCCCCTTCTCCTGCAAGGGCCAATGCAGCTGCTGTTGGTGTTGTCCCAGGCTGGAGCAAGCCTGATCCCCAGCACATGCTGGGCAAGAGACCCCAAGGGTGGTCTGCAATTCTCCACCTCTTTGGAAAGCAACTAAATTCTTTCTGAGGGGAACAAAAAATAATATCTAACAGAAATACTACTTTTCATCAACTACTTTAAGTCCAAGTATAAACCCCAGATCTCTTTCAAAATGCTCTTAGTGCAGGGAGGGGGAATACTTGGAAGTCCTCATTTAGCCCCACATTTCACAGTGTGAATTATTCCTCAGCTATTTACTGGAAGAACTCCATGCCTGAAACTTTTTTTTATTAACACTGAATCATCTATGTCTGTTAGAAAGGAAGAAATTGCTACTGCACTGCCTCAAGAATCAAAGTAAAGGGAACATCTGCTCTAGACTTCTTGCATCCAGTTATTGCTTGCTATGCATTATTACTTACAGGAGTAATGTGACTAAATTAAAGCTTTCTTCTCTTGTGTGTGCTTTTATGCATTGCTTTGGTATAAAATGTGTGGCTTGCTTAAAATCAACCTACAGCTAAAACTATGCCCGCATAGAGCTGAGCCCACGTGTACTTGGATGCAATTAAGGGCACAACTGGAGCATTCTGAACGATTGCCTTTAAAAGGCCTTTTGTTCACTCCCCCATAGGGACTGGGTGTATAAGCACGTTAAAATGCAACATTAAGGAAAAAAGCCCTCTGTGAAGAATTCTGTAGAGGCACAGCTATGTTTTCTGTAGCTCGGCAGCTGTCCGTATTCAAAGGCCGGGGAATGATTCGAGTTGTGAGGGTGATGATAGTTTTGATAGGAATCCCCCGCATCACAAGAATGTTTCTAATGAAGGAGGAAAAACCCACAGAAACATTCCAGGGCGGCGAACCTGCAAGCGGCCAAAGCCAGCATCCAAGCTGCTCTGCGGAGACAACGGCAGCAAATCCAGCTGCTCCTGCAGAAGGAAGAGTTAGTGGTTATTTTTCTTTTCCTTCCTTTCAGTAGTGCATGCAGTCTTACCAAGGAGTTTAATTGATTGAAAAAATACCTGGAAAATAAAGCTCTTGAACTTGCATGCCTAGAAACCTACCAGCATCACGTGCATAGCAAAGGCCACGTATCTCACAAAATACCACAGCATTTCACAATGGAGGTTTAAGAGCTCCAATTGAATAAAGCTTTCTCTGTGAAATATTGTTATGGATCTACAAAGCAGTTAAATCCTCCTTGGGAAAAAAAATATATACATCTCACAATGTAGTGGCAGCAGTGTAACTACCACTGAGGCCTCGTTAATAAGGGGTTTTTTACTTTATCAGTAGAAGGAAAAAATAAATCCTCATCACAGAAAAGAAATTTAAGTTGGTAAATTCTGACTATTTGCTTTTAAGTTCTATGTGTGTGTATATATATATATAAATCTGTGTAATAGTGCTCTGGCCTTCTTTAAGGGATGGATCCTCCTACTTAAGTCTAGCAATGACAATAAGAGGGGCTAAATTAACTTCATAAGACTGTTTTCTGTCAATAATTTTGTTACTGACATAGTGCAGGATTGATTTGTGGTCTGTGTTATAGCAGCTTTTAATTATAAGATAATTTTGGTACCATGTGAAGTAGGAAAAAATGGGCAGTTGCAAACTCTGCAGTGTTTTTTCATACATATTATAATGGTGGGGTTTTTCTCCTTTAAGAAAAAAAATAGTATTCCTTTGTTTTCAATGGGCTTTCTTAAACCCTGTTTAATCCTTCAGCATTATTAGGTTGCCCAAGAAGATGGTTGCATTGCCTCTGCTCAACAGCTTCCCTTTAAATCCACAAATATTTTCAGCTCTTTATTACCACTGTGTAGCATTGCACTGTATTTTCTTGTCTGCCATGTTGCTATAATTGTGTTTGTGGAATGGAGATGGATGGTGTGTTGAGTGTGTGATGGGTTTCTCCACAGCCCTCACTCAGGGCCGTTTTCTGTAATTCAATCAATAGAAGGCAGTTGTACAAACAGTATTTTTTAATTTCCAATTTTAGTTTCAAGTTTCTCATGAGAATTTAAATGTTTTTCTTAAAATATATACAGAAACTTCATTTGCTCTGCTTGAGACATTTCATGACATTCTTTTCCCTCTCCCTCCTGTGAAACCAGGGCGCTGACCCTCCTGGGCCATCCATGTGGATGCACATGTACCTACTATCCTGAAGGCTCAAGGAAGCTGCTGCTCCTTCACAAATGTTCCCAAATAAACCTCAAAGGGCAGATGCCTTCACTGAGGTGCAGGAAGGTCTGCAAACTTGGCTGGGGGTGGGGTGAAATGAGTTGTGTGCCAATCCCAACTTGGAGCCGGGCTTGTGAATCGAGGGTGGGAGATGCCCTCAAAGCCATGGTCTCCAGGGAGGTCAGTGAAAGGACCTTTCCCAGTACCAGTGAGGTACTCACCCAGCTGTGTGTGGCCCTGGTGGTGGTTGGGCACATGCTGAGCCCAGTCCTGCAGCACCCACCAGCCTGCTCCTGGCAAAAGCAGATGCTCAGTGTGCCCAGTGTGCACTGAGCTGCCAAAGTCTCTGCACATCTGCTTCCTTCCTGCCACAACAGATGGTTGCTACAGCCGGGAAAAGCAGCTGGCAATTGGCATCAGCCAGGCTTGGTGGTTGGGAGGAGGAGGATGAAGCAGCAGCAGGGCAAGGGGTTGAACACAGTGATATTTTTTCAAAGAGATGCCTCTGCTGCTTCTTTGCTTTAGCTTTGTTCCAGGCAAGAACAGGATTGATGTATATGCTGCAAATATAGAGAGACTGGGGAAGAACTGTGACCACTCACTTCTAATGCTGAGCAAAGGACCACTTTATCTTTTATTCCTCAGCGAATGTGGTGGAGCATTCTAGTGGGCAGGGTAGACCGCCATATAGCCCTCTTCTTGGGGGTCGACGGCTCTCCAGGGACAGGCAGCTGAAACACAAAGTGCTGCCACGCAGTCAGAAGTGTTGCTATTTCTGCTTTTAGCTGAGCAAACTGCAGTCACACAGAAAATGTGTGCTAGAGCAGAGGGTGAAACCCAGTCACTTGCTCTAACAACTGCTGATGCCGTTCTGGTGCCAGACCTCCTCCTCGCCTCTCAGTCTCAATGAGAGGAAAATGAGGAAGCAGTGCCGTGTGACTGCTCTGGTTTCAGTTCAGCACGGACAGAACTGGCTGCCGCTACACAGAGCTACAATTGCAGCTAAATATTGCCCATTTTAGCTTTTAGATTGGCCCTAATAATGTCAAAGGGATTTACTCATATGAAGAAGAAGAGCAGGAGCTTACCTTAAACTTATATTGTTGCTGTGTAGTAGGTTGCATGGAGGTTTTCTACATTATATTTTTTCTTCTACCCGAAGCAGTGCTTTAAAAGGACTGTATTTGCATGTAACCAGATCTCCATCTTATAGCTGTGGGGTCTTTTCAATTGTCTGCTCCATGTCACTTTGGTTTGTGCGCTTTTAATCTGTTTTACTCATTAGCTCTCAACTTGCAGTGTTCTATATAAATCACTTTCTACAGAAAATGTCAGGAGGCTGGGGAACTCTGCCTCTTATATCATGTTGTGATTTGATAAAAAAGTAGAGTGCACCTTTCTTTAGATGTTGGCTAAGGTTAAAATCTGTGATTCTTTTCTATTTGTTTAAGAACTGCTATCAGACTATATTAAGAATCATGAAATTGCTATGAAAGGCATTTCTTTTTTATTGTGAACTTTACACCTCTTCACTTATTTCGGTAAATGCCCAATAAAAGTGCAATAAATCCAATACTGTAAATGCACACAGAGAGGGTTTGCACTCTGGGCTTTGCAGTTGTCTGGCTTTCCTGCTGCATGCAGTACCCAGCCTCCTGTGATGCCAAGGGCTGCCATTGGAGATCTCCCCATTATGTGCCTGGAAAAATCTATCTTGCCTGCAACACGTGTTCCCCAAGTGCACCCTGGCATGAGCTGCCCACCTGATGCCATGCTTGAGGGAGGGAGGAAAATAACATAACCCCAAAAAACAGGAGTAGTTGATGCCCAGAGGTATATAGGAAGGGGGTGAGGCAGGGACTTCACTCCTGGTATGGAGAGAGGAGGAAGGGAGAGAGGGCTGTGCTGCCCTGCCCACAAGGGAAGGGCTGCGAGATGGGCTGTGTGGTACACTGGGGTCAGCCCACTTCACCTCACAGGTAAACATGGAATTTGTGAAAGAAATTAAATTGAAGGGGAAGAGGAACCAAACTTTGTGTCAGCAGCTGCTTGTACTGAAATAGGTAATAGCCTTTAAACTGGAATTTAACAGAGAAACATTAAACTGTATGTTTATGCCTTAGTCATTTTCTCCTATTTCTGCTAGAGCCAATTTGTGCAAGAACCTTCCCAACTGGCACAACTACTTCTGCCAAAATTTCGTGGGTATAAAGGCAGTGTTTCCTCCAGCCCCAGCTGAACAAGATTAATAGGTCAAACAGCAAATTTTAAATCTCATATGGCTACTCAAATGTGACTGCTTACAGGCTTTCCTTGCTGAGCTGAGAGCAAGTGTGTTACAGGGTGGGATGTACTGGAGAGGTATCCCGTATGGCTCTGGACATCCTGTGGCAGAGTTAATGAGAGCTCAGCCTATGGTACAAGCCCTGCCCTTATGGCCAGAGGCTGGGTCCTAGAATGTTTTCTGTGATTTTTGTCCCTGGCTTCTTTTCCAGGAAAATGAAACCTACCCCTTGAGGCAAAAGGCAGGGCTCTCTTCTGTTTCCCATCCTGTCTTGCATTCTCCACTGCCTCACTAACCCTGATTTACAGCTGTGTACAGAAGAGCAGAACCAGCCTTCCTAGTTGGTCACACTCATTTTTTTTAGCTCAATCCTATGTTTGTTTGAATTTTGATCATGTTCTCCTGGAGCCAAATGATGATCTACTGCTGCTGACTGAGTCAATAATTACAGCAGCATTTTGGACACCAGACTAGAGAAGCAGAAGTATGTGCTGCTGAAAAGGTGGCTGGTACATAGACCCTGTGTAGTAGGCTTTGTCTCCCCATCTAATAGCCTGTTTGGGCTCCAGGATGAAAGTCCTCCGGTGGGCAACTTCATCGTGTCAAAAGAGAAAAATACAGCTGTTGTTTCAAGGGATGGATCCAAACTGACCTGCAGCTGGGCAAAAATGTCTTGACAAATTACACCTCAGTGAATGGTCTCCCATGGCCATGGAAAGGCAGCAGAAATAAAATGTTCTCCCAACAACTGCTACTCAAATCTGGCCACCTGTTTCATCCTCTTCTCTCTGTGGTGTTTAGCTCAGCACACCAGCATTTGCTCAGAAACACTTTGGGGCAGGGACAGAGCCCATTGCAAGCAGGAAAAATGGAGCTGAGCTCCTCTGAATTTAAGGTTTGCAGGGAAGAGCTGAAGAGGCAGGATGAGCATGGGAGGAAGTGCTTAACATCAAAGGGTTGAAGAGTTGAGATGAGGAAGGTGAAAAAAAACCTAATGGGAAAAGGAGCAAATATTCCAGGAGGAGACCAGTAGCATATAGGAGAAGAAAGGCAGCAGTGGGAGAAGGTCAAGGCAAGGAAAATTGGTCATGGAGAAGAAGGCATAAGATGCAAATTAACTAAAGAGAAGAGAAAAATACATATCCCTGTAATAGGTGGACATGAGTGACTGAGGAGGAGGAAAATCTCCCGTGCTTTTGCTGCTGCAACAGGAGGATGGGGGTTCTAGATCTCCCTCTCAAATGATATCTGGGAGCTGCCCACATGCTTCTCCAGGAGGTACTGATTCTGAATATGTGCTCTGGGACACCACAGTGCTGGAAAGACATTAAGTGCTTACAATTGTGATACAAGACAAATAGATACTTATCCCTGTGTAGGAAAGAGAATACTGCTTAAATATTTAATCATGCTTTGGTTTACAATAGTTTAATGGTGTTAAAACATCTAAAACATGCTTACAAAAAAATCAGCATTTTAAAGCTGTAAATTATTCTGGTTGATTTTTCCCCCCCTCCTCTAGATAAAAGTAACCATTTGACAGCAGACTCCCTCAAACAATGTAGCCCACGACAGTCTCATTACAAGATAACATATTCTCTCACATGTCTGAACCAAACCACTGAGAAAGTGATAAGTGATCATTCATAGATGCAGACTGGTAGCTAATAGCATCCTCACTTACCTTCTAAACACTGAGCACAGTTAAAATACATTCAGGATGTATGCATGCAGAAAACTCAATTGCAGCTGCATCAGAGATGAACCAAAAATGGAAGCATTCAGAATTGCTAGTGTGAAATCCAAATAATGACCCACAGAAGATGTCAGCCTGAGAGGACAACACACACTCTGTAATTACATTAAAGGGACTCTGTCTATGTGCTCAGAGTCCACATCCCAGTAAAGGGATATAATTCTATCCAAGTAGATCTACCATATACCTGGGCATTGGATTCAGGTAAGAAAGCTTCTCCCAGTGAGGCCTCAGGACTGTGTGGTGTTTCCTTTTCTAGACACATCTGGACTTCAGTCCCCATTGTATTAGTGCAGAATTAACCCAATACATCTACTGGTTAGGAAGAATAAGGTGGAAAGCCAAATGAAGGTGGATGTGTCACTCTGTTTCTCTGCTGAGGCTGTCAAGGCTTCCAGGGCCCACTTCAATAGCGAAATATTTTAAAGGTCCATATTTAAAAAGCATTCTAAAAAACCAAACAGGTAAAAAAAAAGGCCTATTTACACCTCGTAGATTCCTTCGGGTGTGCTGAATGCTTCAAGTCACTGACATTTTGGAAACTAGCCCTTTGAATTTGTCACGCTTGACCTGTGATTGCCTCTTTGCATGGGGCAGCAGCCTCTACATGATGCTGGTGTGTTACATGTGCACAGCCCCAGGTGGCCAGGCAAAACAGGAGAGCTGATACAAGCACTGCAGTGCACGGAAATGGCAATTTTATGGATAATACTATATGGTGATTTATTAAAAGCTGTGATTCTCCAGCAGCTTTTATTGTATCATCATAAACCAACGGTCCTGTATAGTAAATTAAGCTGGGTAATTCTGTTGGCTCTTCACTAAGACTGACAAAACTACATGTAAGGTTGCATCAGGTGGGCTGGTGAGCTGAAAGTGCCATCACTCTAAACCGATCATCAAGAAAGGGGAAAAAGCCACATGGTCAGTGCAGTGTGGGTTTTTGGGGGCAAGGGAACACAGTATGGCAGGGTAAATCCTGCTGTTCACTACATCAGTCAGTGCCAGTGGAGTGACTCTACTTCAACATCAGTGAAAATAATGGCAGAACTTGTCTCTCTGGGTTTAATGATTAGGGCAGGTAATTAAAGCTCATTGGTTCTTGCCCCTGCTTCCCCATGAACTTGCTGTGGGACATTTGGGTTGTAGCTTGACCTCTTTATGATCTAATTTTCCCTTCAATAGCATGTGAATACTAGCTGTTTTGTTGAGGTGTTGTGATGCTCTGTTAATTGAGGGAACATGCCAAATGCATTAGACCCAGTGGAAATGGGCTATGCAGCATTATTAGCATGTATACAAGTCTACATTTTAGGAAATGTTTAAATTCCACCTTTTAAATATCTTTCGCAAATGGAACTTGCAAAAAAAAAGCAGGGCAAGCACTGCTAACACAGCTTTGCCACACACTGTCAAGTGCTTATAAATTCTATTTATAGCTACAGTTAAAGATTCAGATATGCAAGTACTCCATTAAAAGACCACATTAATGAGCCCTTAGAGAAAATATCTCACAAAGCCTTTTGAGCTTGTAACTGCTCAGTTGTGCAGGGCTTCTTGCTTGTTAACATTCATAAAATATAAATACTGTATACTAAACACCAGCACTTTGTGGATCACAGTGACTTATCTCACCATCAGCACTGTGAGGTGAGTGGAGAGGCAGGAGCATCATCTGTGGGGTGGCTGAGCTCTGCTGCAGGCCGTCGGTCTGCACATGTTGCTCACCCGCCGCCTTATCTGGGGGCCTGTCTTTGCAGTGCAAAGCTGAGTGGCAGACTGGCTCACAGGTCAGTATCTGTGAGTATAATTTCAGAGAGAACAATCAAACCTATTAGCTGAGAGTGGCAGAGCTGGGATGTCTTGCAGTCGCAGCTCCAGAGTGTGGCAAGTATTTGGAGCAAAATCTAATAGACAAAAATCACAGGAGATTTTTTCCTTTTTCCTTTGACATAAGCTAGCTGATGAGAAGTGTCGTTTGAGAGAGAAAAAGTTGCTATATTTGATTTGTCATTATTTCCCCATTGTCCTTCCCTGCCTGCGATTATACAGTTCCCATTTTCTCTTTCTCACCTCTCACAGAATTCCATATTTTAGGTTGTGACAGATGTTCTTGCTTAAATGGTTTTGATATATGTTTTATCTGAAATTGTTTTATCAAGTCTGCATTGTGTAAACAAACACCACTGGAGCCCATTTAAGAATAATTCTCTGTAACCTTTAATACCACATTTCCATCCATCCACAAGTCGCAAAGCACTTGAGCTCTAGAGAAGGCCATTTCTGTGTTTATATCTGGCTCTCAGCAAGCTGAAGAAACTGAGGTAGGGCAAGACCAAGTAACTTCTTGGATGCTATTTGCTGGCACTTGTTACCAACCAATCTATGTCCTTGTTTTTGTGCTTTTGGTCCCGCAGCCTTTCAAACAGAAGGTGCCCTCCCAGAAGGAATAACTCCGCTCATGAAATGAAAAATAAGGACAGCAGGCTTTAAAAAGCTTCAGGGCAGTTCTTACTGTTCAAATGTGTCATTGATTTCAATAGTGCATTAGTAGGCTTGTTAAGCAGGATCTAAAGTGCTTAGCTTTATTTTATGGTGGTGAGTACCTGATTGTTCAAAATATTAGCATCTTACTGTAACAGCAAACTGGATAGTGCCATAAACTGCCTAGTGCTGAGACTGCTGCACGATTACTGAGTGCCTGATAAAACAGGGTCATTCACAATCAATTGGCAATGTAGGCGAAGGCAGGGCTGTGGCTTCTCAATAATTTCCCTTTATCTGTCTTGTTCTGCTGGCAGAGCATTGCTGTCTGTCACATGTCCTGTGTGTGAGCTCCTGCTGAATTCCTCCCCTTGAGCACCACCCCATTTTTGCCCATCTGTAGATGAGACTCATATGTCACCTGTACCACAAACCTGGGAGACAGCAGGAAAAATCCTATGGCCCAAGGGGTGGATTGCTATGCTAGGAGATCTGGGTGGACTTCCCTGGCCTGGCCTGGGAAGCTGGTCCTATATGCAGCAAGTTGGTGGTCAACAGGGTCAGCACATCAGGCAGCTGGATGGACATCTCCATATTAAGCAAATCTTTTATTGACTCCACTGTCTGACCTTCACTAACTAAAAGAGCAGCATGATCTTATCCCTGGTTCCCAGGTTCCTGTTCAAACGTGTGACAAAATCTTATGGTGTGGAACAGCTGTAACAGAACAGATAGAGAGAAGTTCAGTCCAGAGCACCTGTATCGCACGTCACCCCATGTGTTGTCACATAATCTTTTGTGGACTTGTGGATGAGAGAGGTACAACCAGGAACAGGTTGTACCCTGACTTCAGGGTTTTGGTCAGCCAGCATAGCTTGCAGCCCTGACTGACCCCTTGCACCTGTAGGCATAGCCAGGCTGGGCTTCTCCTTTGGGTCATTTTGGCAGAGAACATGCATCTTCAGGGAGCGAGCAAGAGAGGAAAGGTTGGGGAAATGGCAGAAAGGTGGAGGTTATATTGTTTTGTAACCCACCATTATTTTGTATCTGTCTGGGGAGAAATGGCTCTGTGAGTTTCAATTCTTAGGGTCTTCCAGGAGCAGCTGGCAATGGAGCTGGGGGCTTGGGGCTTACAGCAGCGACTGCCTCTTACATGTGCTGGGGTTTGAGTGTTCCAGAGGTTCATCTCCGCATTTTTTGCATCTGTGTGGGAAGCAAATTCCCACCACTGAGGAATTAAATATTTTAAACCACTACAAAGCAATGGGTCATATCTGTGTTCTCCATGCTTTAGGTGGTGTGGGAAAAAAACAAGTTGAATAAACCCTTGCTATCAGAGTCCAGGGGCTGCCTTGCTGGAAGCGATGCTGGCTGCAGGCTGGCCCAGCCTTCAGCTGTGTTAAATACATTAATGGTCTGTGTGAAAGAAAATGGGTAAAAAAGAGGGAATTATGTGGGTAGAAGGAATGAACAAAACGGTGCTGGTGGAGGCAGGACTTGTGTGTGGGACAAGGGGCTGGAAAGCATTAAAAAATGGGAAGCCTCTCATAAAAACAGCTGGGATTCTGGGAGAAAAAATGTAATAGCTTAAAGAATTAAGAAAATATTTTTATTTTCAACTCAATTAGGCACTTAAGTTCATTCACAAATGTGGATCATAACTTCGGTACCCTGGTTTCCCTCTTCATAAAATGTAAATAATAACACTTTTTTTACTCATAGGGTGGTGTGAAAACAAGTGCATTTGTATCTAGGAAGCATTTATGTGCTGTATGGGAAGTATAAGCAAAGAATATGTATATACAGTTAAAGCTGTGGGCTGTCATTGAGGCATTTGGCATCTGCCCAGATATGCCATGCATCATGCAAAAGAGCTAAGAGAGAAGGATAGAAAAACATAGGCCAGACTTAGTGAGTTCTGAAATCAGGAACATGTGACTCCCCAAAATTAGAAGTGCAAAAGCTTTGAACTCTCAGAAAACACTGAGAGGGGCATATGTCTTCTTCAATGAATGGCAAAAGGCAGTGAAGAAGTAGGATACACTGGGGAAATATCAAAGGTATAGTCCATGGAAATCAAGGAATTTGTACACCATTGAGAAATAATTCTACTTGAAGTAGAGATGACCACTGTGGTTGACTGGGGAAACAAAAAGAGCAATAAAGGGAAAGTAAAATGAGACCTATAAATCAGCAGGGTCAGCATTGCAGGAGTGGGTAGAGAGCCAATTGCAAAAGAAGAATGCAAGAAAATTATCAAAAAAAAGCTGAGACAGGAAAAGAAGAAAAAAGATATGAACATGATAAAAATTTTTATAAATTTGGTATGTGGGAAGGCAAAGGTCAGCTGAGGAGACAGCCATCATCTTCCTGAGCAACAGGAAGGCTACCTTGACAAAAAGGGGGATATTGCCAGGAAAGTGAATTATTACTTGTACCTCAGTATTCAGTAGGGAGAGATGTTAAGTCTGTCACAGTTTCTATGAATTTTCAAGGACAGAAAAAAAAAACCCACATTAACTCTAAAGGCTACCAGGAAATTAAATAACTGACTAAACTTCACCTAGATAAAGAACTATTAAAAAGTGTGTTGTTTACACCCCAGGTTTATTTTAAAAAATAGATGTCAAAGGAATGAAATCATCCAGAAAACTTAAGCTGGCTATAGGAGAGGTACCAGAGAAGTTAAGAGGAGATATTGCTGAATCCCAGGCTTTAAAAGGGGAATAATGGAGTGTCTATCAGCTTCAGGGAGCACTTGAGACAACTGATTATCATTACCAGAAAGGCAGATATAACTGAACACCAGCTCTTTTACTTCATTAACTAAAAGAAGAAAAAAAGAGGTTAAGAGGAATAAAAGATTAATTTAGCATCCTCAAATTTCAAGATTACAGGGATTCAGCGCTCCATGGGACATCACTGTCTTAGATGGGAGTATGAGACTGAGTTTCTAGATGCTGGGCTTGATTACTGAATCCAGATGATGACAAAAAATATGTAGTGATTATTTAGGGTAGGAGTGGATAATGGAGTGACATGCTTATATATTGAACTCTGTTAGCACTGTGCAGCTGTCACTTGGAAGAAAGAGCACAAGGAAGCAAAGACATCAAAGAAAGAGGCATCAGAGAGTAAGGAGGAGGAAGGCTTTTGGAAGCAGGAGATATTTGCACTGGTATATGGAATTCAACCTGAAAAAAAATTTGAAGCTGGGAAAAAGAAAGTCCAGGTAAAGGTGCCTTAAGGAGATAGCTGGGGCAAGTCAGCATAGGAAAAATATCTGAGGGTAGCAGCCAAGTTTCTGTTTGTGTTCCTTTTTAAGGTTCAGGGAATGAAAGAACTAGGCAAGAATGTTGCAACATCTAATTTTTATGTACTTTGATGGAGTTCATAACCTTAACACTTGCATTTACAGTGCTTGAGGAGACAGAGCTACCCAGCAATGGGATCCAAACCTTGTTTCATACTAAGTTGCCAATTATCCTACAAGAAGTGCTGCAGATACCTATTGGCATAAGGTGGTTCAACGCCTCTTTCCATGTGGAGTTTGTTGTGGAACTAGAGCATAGCTGGAGCCAGGTTGTAGGTGCTCCTTTCGGCTGACTTCTTGCAACCTCCTCTTACGACAGTAATCAGCACATGTGGCTGGGATGTGGGGACATTGAGTTCAAAGCTTGCTCTCTCTTTCTGGAGTGCTTCAGCCCATAGCTCTCCTCTGTGGCACCTTAGGTTTTTCAGATTCCTCCCAAGGAAAGCTTTTCTAATTTTTATGTGTTGCAATTAGTCCACAGAGAGAAAAAGAGATGGGGGCCTAGCAAGACCATCCCACATGGCCCAGGTACCTCCTGCTGCTGTTTGTATTTCAGCATGACATGGAAAGCAGGAAAGATTGAACATATTAATATTGAAGTTTTGGGTTCCAGCATTCATCTGCAGAAGGAGGGATGCTGAAGGACGATAAGTAAGGGAAAATCAGCAGCCTTAAGGGCATGTAGAGGTCTAGCAGAATTTTTGAAAGGAAGAATATTCAGATACATGGAGGTAAGAGAAATTGGAAGAAAATGCTCGATTTCAGCTTACTGCAGTAGATTATGCCAGATTGACTGATCTCTTTCTTTGATTAAATTGAATTATGTCCCAGATAAAGGAAATGCTTAGTTCTCCTCCTAAGGAAATGTAGATACCTGGTGAAACTGGATGACCTGAGAATTAAAAAGGGAACTGTGAGACAAAAAATTATTTGGCTGGTGGGAAAATGACAGTGGATAAGTTTCAGAGGGAAGGTAAAGTAGCGCAGTTAACAGAGGAGTTTCTGAAGAATCATCTTCAGGACCCCATGACCTTGGTACAAAAAGGAGGTAGTGACATTCTCTGCAGCCACAGTGTGATAGGAGAGGAAAGGCTGATACCCCAGGGCCCTGAGCTGATGGCAGAATGCTGTGGGGTCGATGGAGGCAGCCTGACAATCCCAGTTAGACACTGAATTTAGATGCTTACAGTGAGCTGCTATAAGTAGCTTGCCTTTCCCTGGAAGAAATTCTTCCCTTAGTCAATGAATTTTACTGTATCAATGTCCCTATATATTGCAAACTGGTATTGTTAATCTGTTACTGTAAATGACATGTAGATCAAGGTGTGAGGGAGACCATGAGATGCCAGCTGCATCCAAATGCATGTTTTCATGAATCAAGCCTCCAAAAAGATGGCAAAATCTTTACTAACTCCCAACTGTGACAAAATCAATAGGGGATCTTAAACTTCTAACCTAACTGCTGTTGGCATTTACCTATCTTCAAAGCAATTATTTTTGTATTTTTGTGTGTAGATAGCAAGAAATTAAGGAATGTCAGAGCTGCTTTGCTATGGCTGCAAAGCCTCCTTGAGCATTAAATTCTTCCATGTAGTCTAGGCATTTACAGTGATGACCTTACGCTTCCATCAGCAGATGTGGACTTCTCTTGTGGGAGATCTTTACCCCTAGTGAACTCAGGCAGTAACATATCTGGTGTAAACATGAGGCCTTAAATATTACACAAACCTTATTTTGAAATAAAGTTCAGTTCTGACAAACTTACATGGACAAAACAAACCCAGATTTCTTAGTACTGAGGCAATTTTTACCTCTGAAGGGCTGGGCTTTGCTAATATAGTCATGCATCCTCATCTTATTGATCAAAATGCTTTAAAAAACACCACTCCATACCATCTTCCTTTTTTTCCTTCTTTTTTTCCTCTCCTCTCATTAATTTCAATCATGTAATAAGAAAACCCAGTTATGTTAATTGGTATGACTCCCCCTCAAGGGCATTGTGTAGCATGAAATAATTCCATTCATTACTGACAATGCAGGGACATGAGTTTTCCCTTGAGGATCTGTTTCATCTTGTGATTTGGTGACCATACAGAATGGTGATAGGATTATGGACATATTGTTTTAAAATTAATAGTTTGTTAGGGAGAAGCTGGAAGATGGTAGGGAAAGATGAAGCTTAAAATTCCAGAAATTATGTTTGACTTTGAGGCTCTTGGAGGCTGATGAATCTAATGGGTATTTATCAGGCAAACCCAGCTGCCGAGCCATCGTTTGCCCCAGCTCTAATTTTCTTTTTAAAAGGCAGCTGAGCTGGTGTTTGAAACATGCCACAGACAAGCAGAAAGCTAAATTGATGTAAAGCTGGTCAGATTCATTTCTCCTTTTTTATTTTTGGGAGTCAGAATTTCATTTCCCTAAAATGCACTAAGTTTTCAGACATGAGCTCCCAGCCTGTCCAAAGATTATTTTGGAAACAAAGCTGCCACCACTGACTTGCTGGGAATTGTCCTCCCATCTAACAAGTAGACCATAGCCTGACAAGCAAACACTGTAGTCCTAGAGCACAAACATCGGTGATTCTAGCTTAGAGGAAAAAACAGTCCTTTTTTTTTTCCTTTTTCTTTCTCTTTTTTTTTCTTGCTGAGCTAGCAAAAAAGCATCTATTGCTACTTTTGCTGCATTTGCAACATTTTCATTAGCAAAGGGTTGGGTTTTTTTTGGAAACCACACAGTTTTTGTGTGGAGGAAGTGAACCTCCTGACACTATGTCATTTCCCTTGTTTCCAAAAAGCTTCTTGTCTGAGCACTTGCCTCACTTAACATCTGGCTGTAAAAGAGCAGGGAAGTTTTCTGCCAGCTGTTCCTCTGCTCTTTCCTGTGCTGTTCTCAGACAGTGATATCAAATCTTTACTGCATCTTTAATTTTGTTCGATTAACGTGCATATTTTTGAGTATCGTTCCTTCCATGCCCTGGACAGATTTACTGGTTTGACAACATCCTTCCTTAGCACAGAAGAATAGGTCCAAGCCAGCAGTGACCCATGTTGCATGGGTGTGTTCATTAGCTAAGTGCAAAATACCAAAGAGCGTCAGACACGTATACTTTTCCATCTCCTGAGCAGCCTCTGCTGAGGATTACTCATGAAAAATAATCAGTAAAATACATTACAGATGAAGGCTATGACAGGAGAGATAACCCTGCCATTAAAGGTCCCGTAATGCAAGCACATCTCCCTCACAGAAATGGAGACGAGGATAACGTCTTTTAACTGAATCGATAAAGATCGATGCAAAGACAATAACTCAAGAAACAGATGCATTAACCAAAGAGCAAGAACCAATATACTCCCAAGTTGAACCATGGCTCTGGAGTTAGATGTGCTGAGGGGATACCAGACCATGTTAGTAAAAGCAACTGAAATCATAAACAAAAAAACTGAAACAAAAATAATTACAGGTTTTCATTTTAATCGTGTCGTGTGGCATAAATTGAGATTTGGTGGAGGGAGGAACAGGAGTAAATTAGCCTTATTATCAGGACTGAAGGACCTATTTGCTTTTTGGGTTATCTACAAGGCAACCATCTGTAACAAAGGATGTGACTAACTGATTTGATGGAAAAGGAGCAACAACAGCCAGGGACTGTGTAGTCACCTTCAACAGGCTACCCTGTGTTAAGAGGAGAGTAAACTTTCCTGATGCATATGAGTAAAGGCTGAGAATGCATATTTTGTACTTCTACCCACACATTTTCAGAAAGAAAAACCCCAAAACAACCAAACAAAAAAAACCACCCCAAGCCAAAACAAAAAATTACAAAATGCAGCAACAGTTGCAGGTTTGACAAGCATTTTGGAAAGGTTTGTGAAGTTGGAAGAATGACATCATACCAAGCTAATATGCATGTGAGAGAGCCAAAATCCCCACTGGAAGAACTGTGGAAAAAACACAAAGTGCAGGGGAAATACACAGTAAATATGGCATCTGACGAGTGCAGCTGCTGCCACTGTAGGTATCCTGCACACAATGGTACTACTGAACATAGCGTTTGATAGCTGTCTACCTCAGGATTTGGAGAGAGATGCCGACTTTATGCAGCTTCCACAGTAATTGCTGGGAGATGTAATTGTTTAGCAATGCTGGAAAAAACCCCAGTAGGCTACAGATGGGTCTAAATACATTGACTGCATGATCTTTTCTGGACCTTGCCTTGTCAAAGAATAGACTGAAACCCAAAGTTAAGTGAAGTGTTTGTTTGCATTCCTCATCCCTGTTATCACACCCACAATTGCTCTTTCAATTTCCATGCCTTGCCCAATTGTGCTGCACTTTCCCATTGTTCTTGGAAGGCTGGTGGTGAACAAGCCAGCCTTGTTGCTGCCTTGCTGCCCTCCTACCCTGCTCCTGCAGCAGCTGAGAGCAGGATGGATACTGCTCAGATGTCTCTGACCAGGGGCCGTGAGGTGCTTAGGCTGGCAGCTGTATGGTGTGGAAAGGAGGATCCAAGACATTTACTTACCTCTGAAGTTGGCTTCTGATGAGACTGAAAGCACAGGCTGTGGAGCACACTTGATGTCTGCTAGCAGAGATTGCTGTTTCCAGGGACTGATAGGGATCCCGCCTAGGCCCCTGGTACAGATAATCCCCAAGATGTACTTACATCCCTGTAAATTTCCAGTGTGAAGTCTTAGCAGCCCACTATTGGGAATACCTGCAAGTGTATGTTTGATCACTGGGAGACCCCACAAGAAAACAGAAGGGGTAGAAGCCAAAACACTGAAATCAGATTCTGGAGGTGCAACTACATCTTTGAAGTACTCACTCTACTGCCGTAGAGCAAGGAGGAAAATCTCAGTAAGAGACACTTGAACCTTTTAAGAATCATCTCTTGGCAATAATGACTTCTCATGCATATTTATGTACAGCACTTAACTTTATAATGGCCACTTGAAAGACATTTAATTCTTTTTTTTTGCCTAGGAATGAAGCTGTGTAGAGTGTGGCAAAAATATTCCAAGGCCCAAATATTACAATACAGAGATGGTCCTGGTATTTCCTGCATGCCAGCCAAAACTACGTCCTGGGAGTACACTGTTTAAGAATTCATGTAATTGATTAAATGAGTATGTGTTTGCAAGCATATATACATACCCATAAGAGTTAGTAAAATCAGGTAGTTGGTACAGGGCTTCAATCAGGCTTTCCTGGAAGAATTTCAGACAGGTCCTAGGGTTTGGTTTGGTTTGTAAAACCTTTTTGTTGCACAAAACTTAATGTTATTCATTATGCACTGAAAGCAAAATCATATGACTACCATTTCCTAAGTAACATAATTATCTTATTGATTCTTATGGGGCAAAACACTACTTTTATTGTTAATTAATACTGCCAAATCTGGTTATGCAATTCTGGATATAGGAAGTCCAGTTTAATGTGAGTTTAGGGGGAAAAGTCTAAAAATAAATGCCTTAATTTTTTTTTTCCCTTTCAGAATGTGAGTATAGATATTGCCTTTTGTGATCTCTGTTCATAACACTACAGGAAATACAACCTATTATCACTTTTCATCAAAGAAAAAGAAGTATAGATATGAAACACAAAAATGACCTGTGAAAAACATATTTAATTAAGTAGCTGAACGGAAATGCACAAGGCAAAGAAATGTAACGCTGCTGTTATGGAACCAAAGCTATTTTATGGAAAATTAAAAGAATATTTACATAATTTCAAGGGCTTATACTTTCTTTCTTATTTTAAGTGGAAATGTATTAGGAAATTCTTATGCAGAGGGCACATAAATAGTATCTTGTCTGTCCCACGGAAAAGATAGTAAGGAATATTCATTACATACTAGGACATATAACGACTTCGTGATTCTTTCAGTTCTCAGCCAGTGCTCTAATGAAATTCAAACCTGCTACATCTGCCATACTACACTGTTAATTAGTTTTCTATTTATTTAGCAGATCTAGAAGTGGAAAGCAATCTATTGCCAGCGAATTGTTTGACTTCTATGCTAAGTAGGCTGCATTCCAATCCTCTGATGTTGAAACTAGCATGAATCCAACTTTCATCTCATTGCCATGTCAAATTAGCACCCAGCAGTTTCTACATACAAAGACTTTTTTTCCCCTTTCATTTGTAAAAGACCAACAGTTCTTGGAAGTCAAGAAACAGAAGCAGGGCAAATTTTCTGCAATATCTCTCCATCCCCCTTACTTGCTACAGTGCATTAAATATAGAACGCATGGAGGCTGCGGTTTGTTTATATTGAAAAAGGAACATTATTTTAAGCAGACCATGCTCATTATTTAAAACAAAAAATATTGATGCGTATACTTCAGTAGTTTGAATAAAATACTACCAAGCCTAAGAGAAACCCAGAATGACTTGGCAAAGTTGTGAGATGACTTTTGCACATGCTTTGCCATTTTCTATTTCTGTCTGAATTCTGTAATATATTGCAGCATCCAAACACAACATTGTGTATGTGACTTACTCCTGTCTTGCAGTGTCAACAGAGTCACTGGATTGTGAAAATACAAAACAAAGCTAGATGAAATTAGAAAATAAATTGGCTAGAAATGAAGACTTTAATCCAATTGTACTGCATTGTAGGAGCTACAGTGTGGTGGGAGGTGTGAAAATACAAACGTCCACCCAGATTTTGGAGTTTGCCTTGAACTTTGGTTTTGTTCTAAAATCTAGATACAGGCTTTGAATGTGCCTTTTGGATTAGGCTAGTCCTAAACAAGACATTACTGTACAACGAATAAGCAAAATGCTGTAGTGAATTTTAGCAAAGAAATGACAAAACTGATCTCCTACAGTGCTGTTATTTGTGGAGCATTCTTGATAAAATTCTTATAATAGTCAAGGTGTTGGTTTTGAGTAATACACGATGTAAATCAGAGAAATACAATATATAGCACAGGACAGCAACATACAAAAGCAAGGTCCAAGAGCACACTGGTGGTAGTGTTCACAAAAGAATAGCTCCTTTCAAGAGAGAGGAAATAAATCTCTTTTACGAGACCAAATGAAATTTTTGGATAAAAGGTTTTTGAATTTCAAGTCTGAAACAGAAATAGTGAACTTTGATTTAAGTACTGGTTGAAAACCAGTCTATGTGAGTTTAATTTTATTGTGTTAATTGATTAGATGGCTTGAGATTTATAGAGGAAAAGCTTTTTAAAAATAAAGATGGGATACTTAAGAAAGTTCAAAACCATGACTAGAGTTAGACAATAGGAATAGAAAGGAGAAGATACCTGAAGAAGGCAGCATGGATAAGAAAGGGAAAAGTGTGCCAAGTTTTGAACTGCAGGAACTTGATCTCCACTCAGAATAGAAAATCCAGAGAGTAAAGACTAGTCAACCCAGCTCCTTTAATGATTAAAATTCATGGCTGTCTGTCTTTCTGCTATCTGGAGGAATGGCTTTTTTTTTTTTTTTTCCAGTGATAAATATTTTCTTGACTTTACTATTATTTTTTGAGCATGTTCCTCTCTTTCACCTTTAAGGAAAGCAGCCTAAAAAACTGGTAATTCTAAGCCTGGGGGGAAAAAAGTAGCACAACATAGTGATATATTTAACGGACTCAGCAGTGACAAGAATTCCCTAGTGCTTCCTGGAAGCCTCCGTTCTTAAGGCTCAGTGTTTCATCACGATAGAAAAAAGGAAACAAACTGAATGAGTCAGAGTAATTTTCCTAAATTTTTTTAAGTTGTTTTCCTGGGTTTCTGGCATATTCAAAAAGTCTGAACAGTGCTCCTTTACAAAGCCTGCCATTAAGTAAATGTTGCATATTTAATGGTTGGGTTTGAATTTTTGATAGTCAGGAAAAGGAAAGAATACAGACCAGGATTTATTCATCTTTTCCAGTGTTCATAGAGCTGAATGAACTAAAAAAGGCAGCTGAGGTTGGAGGCAGAAATCTGAAGGCTAGAATTCTGCTAATGAAGCTCCGTGATTTATAAGCACATCTTCTGATGACTAGGAATAAATCCACGAGTTTCAGGAGCCTTAAATATACCTGGTCTGCAGTTTTTCCAAATGGATAGATTATCTGCATAAACATATGAAAAAGTTGCCAGAAAGACTTCTGCTTATTATGAACTGTTCATAATCTTCCTGTAAGTTGCCAGAACTGAATCTTAGCCACAACTCCTCTTGTTTCTGCCCAGCTGGGAAAATTTGGCTTTATTATGTCTGTCCCTGAGTTCTTGTTGTGCGTGATACAGTACATCCTCTCTTACTGGTTGCTTCTGCCCCAGGTCAGAGGGGGCAGAGAACACATGCTGCAAACAAAGCTGCTGCAGCGCTTCTCTTTTTGATCAAGTTACACACTTGCGTCTTATCTTCTGCAGTAGCATAAGAAAAGGAGTTTAGACAAACTCCCATATGCAACCAACAGATGCTTGTGAGCATGGATGTTGCATAAACAACGAATGATAACTTATAAAATCTTTAAACTTGCAGAAAGAATTCAGAATTTTAGCAAATTTCTGTCTTGTCTAGCTGATCATTTTGATTTGTTAGAGAAAAAAAGCCAGCTGTGCATAAACTCCATCTGTTCTTATGGAGTAAGTGTATGTGGCTGGGGGGGATATTTGAGCAATGTTATTGGAAAACCAGAGAAACCAAATATGGGATCAGGATTCCATTTGATGCACAGAGGAGGCTGCAATAATTAGCAATTCAACTTTTTGCAGAAATATTGGCAGAAGAAATTTTAAGTGTAATGTATGCCTTGAAAGACATTTCCCAAGTTATTTAAATTATTCCTCCATTTTACAGTGCTGTATAATCTGTTCACACAAACTACACCTCTAACTCTTACTTATGTAGATACTGCACTGAAACCCTTCTCTCAGTACTCAGTGAGTAAGATACAGACTTTACTGAATAGTGGCATGAAAGGCAGAGGGTGAAGGTGCAGTTTCACAACGTGACTGACATAACTCATATTAATTGTTCTTCTGGTCTGTGATACAAAGACACAGTACTTTTGTAACAAGATTTAACTGAGAAACACCCAAAGTACAAGTCAAGACAGCAAAATGTAATTTTAATTTTAGAAAAAATAAAAAGGGCTTCGTGGAAGGATAACATGAGGTATATGCTTCTCTTAATTTGTACTCCTTACTTCTCCGTTACCTATACTTTGTAGGAAAGGTAGCTGGAATAAGATGTGGACTTAAATTTTCTGTGTGCAAAGACACAGCAGCCAGCAAATTGTATTACTGTAACAGGCAGAAACAGCCACCCCAGAAACCTCTACATTTCTTTGGGTCTGATGCAATTTTACAGAGCTGCAAAACAACTCTGGTGAAATCATGTTTATGCCTGGAGATCCAAATGGATCGAGGAGACAGCAAAGAGAAAATGGGGGAGGAAAGGAAACACTGAGCTCTACTTTCCACAAAATAAAGCCTCTGGAAATAAGACGGTGCCAAAATCTCAGCATTTGTTATGTGCTTAAAAGGTCCCTTATAGTTAGGCAAGAAAGATCCTTGTCCCGACAAGCTTACAGGCTAATTGAAACCTTTGTGTGTCTGCACAGCACAGCAAAATGGAAAGTGGAAATACTGTAACATTGGTTGTGTCAAAATACACATTTCAAGAGTATCAGCTATGAGAAAAGCATGGATATTACTGCAGGACAAGGGGACATGTGGCACACGGAAGCCAACCGAACTAGCACAGATCAGGGAGAGCGGCACTACAAGACAAGTCTGGATAATTAGGCAGGAAAGAAATGATGCCAAAAGCTTAGAAAGTCAGTTGTGAGACAGATGGAAAGAGATGTAGCAGAACAACAAAGTGAGTAGACTTAATTGTTTGAATTACATGTTTGAAGTTGGAGTAGCAGGTGAAAGGAATAAGGAGGATGTATCCACCTGAGAGACTTTAAAGGCATCACCTGGAACTCAGAGGTAGGAAGAGGGTGAGAAGTTGAACTGTGAAGAAGTGGTAAATTAGATCTAAGGAAAGCTAAGGATGATGTATATCTGTTTTGGATGTAAGCATGGAAGATTAGGGTAAGTGGAAAAAAGGAACTTTAACATGAGATGTGTATTATGGGGACAGAAAAAGGAACAAAAGTATTGAAAAAGAGAGGAAATATGTCCCTTGTAGGTGGGAAAACAGAGAACACTAGATCTAGTAGATTGTCTATGCAATATAATAAGAAAAGCAGTAGCAGAGGGTAGAGAGTTACCATTGCTTTTAGTGACATAATCTATATGCAGTACCCAACCTCAAAGAGTTTATTTACAGAATGCTAGTAATGGAAGCACAGGTAAAACAATTCTGATGGAAAGTCATAGAACTTTCCTACTCAGTAAAAACAGAGGCAAAAGAGGGAGAAAGTTTCAGTGATGTGTATCACAGTAGGGTCTAACACCAAAAAAAGTAACTTTTAAAGAAAAAGTGGCTTAACACTTCAGGGAGGAACAGTGCCCTGGCCCTCCAAACATTGTGTTCTGTGCACTGTATTCAGTGAATGAATGCATTCTTAAAATGTCCGTAGTTACAAACTTTATTTTCCACAGCACATGCCGTCATGCCTCTGGCACTCTGTTTATCACCTCCTTACTGTGACTGCTCTGTCCCGTTCACGACAAGTATTCTTTGACACCACCCTCTGAATTCCTCTTGGGTTCATTTTGTTCTTTGCTCCAATTCTTTGCATTTTTCTACTTTCATGTTACATTTTTTCTGCTGCTGAGGTTGAAAGGCACTAAAGCTGTGTGCTAAATCCTTTCCTTCTGTCTATAGCTTCTGATCCCTATAGGCACTGCTGAACATTTGCCTTCTTGCTTCAGAGAAGGCGTTCTTCTGCAGGTGACCTGGCACCCACAGCATTAGTTTGCTCCTTTCTTTCTGTTCACTGTTTGCAGTTCACTCTCCTTTTCCTTAAGTGCATCACAGATTCCAATAAATATTTGAGTTTTTCTGGCAGTGAATAGAAAAAGGCCTACTTCCCATCTGCTGAGACTGAGGCTTTCTCTGAGAAGGGGTAAAGTCGTCTCAGTGCTTTTTAAGTTCTGGAAAACCTAACCATGTTGGGGTGGTGGCAAGGGGGGGGATGCAGAAGAAACCTCTGTATGTTCTCATCCTCGGGAACATCTTCCTTGCATGTTCCTTTTTTCATTTACTTTTGAAAAAACAAGCTTTCCAATAACAGTGCCTTTACCCTCCACCCCCCCACCCCCCCCAAGATTTATGAAGGATAGAGACCAGGAGTGAGAAGTACCTGAGTTAGAGCCTTTTCCTTTCCCTGCCTCCCTTCATCAAAGGCCTCATAATGCATTGCCCACTTCAGCATTCCAGTGGATTGAAGTGAAATATTGACGTAGTCCAGCACCACATGCAAATTATTTAAAAGAGATTACCTAAGAAGACATCATGCAGTATCCACCTTCTTTCACTGAGTATACTGTGACAGCCTGGGTGGGCAGTTCCACTGATTTTAATGCAGCAAAACCATTGCTGAAATGCACGTTTTTCTTTGATGTGGTATAATCAGTAATATAGGAATATAAAAAAAATTCAGTTATCTTCTTTGGTAATACATTTGCATGTCACAGCTAATATCTGCATGGTTTTTAACTTTTTAAAAAGTGTCTTATGCTTTTGATGTCTCTTAAGGTAGTCATGTCATGAAGAAATACAAAATGCTGTTTATTTGTAGTTAATGATATTGTGAAGTTTTCTGGTGTTCTATGATTTGTACTGCTGCTTATTCTGTGGTCTTTTAAATATCTGTTTAAATATCTGATATTAAAAACAATAATGCAGAAGAAATATTTGCCATTTTTATTGTACATATCAGACACAATTTTAAAACCTTCCAAATACAGTCTTTGAAATGAAAAATACTGTTTTATTTATTTATTTATTTTTAAGAAAAGCCTCTTTCAAAGGTATGTTGTAATTTTAATAATTCTAATGGAAAATTAGGGATGAAGTGCTGGCTGAATCACTGAATTAAGTTATCCATCGATGTCAGCTGGGCTTGAATCTTCTCTCTAGTTTAAAAAGCAGTATTACCTGATTTCATGAACTGACTGCAGTATAAATCCACTGTTGAATTTATGCTCACATATTCTTACTCTGAATTACAAAAACCTGAACAAAAGTAATTGTTTGCTTCACATCCCATGACAGCAGAAGAACTGAGGCCATTCACTTTCACACAGGAAAAACTGTGCCCACCAATACTCAGGTAACCATTGTGACAAAATCAAGTCATATCAGTACAGACGCAGGTGAGTGTTCTCACAGGTTGCACTCACATAGGAATGCTCATTCTCCTCTTCCTTGCTGGCAAGAAAATAGTTCTAGAGTAAAGAGATCTCCTTGTTCTGCAGCCCTGGGCTTCTTCACAGAACAGTCATGGCATGATGTGAGATTTAAGAATCCTGTCACTACTTTATTTCACACCTTTATTTCACTGGCTCCAGACACAAACCCTCTCCTCAGCCCTCTCCTGTCCCTGGAGACACATTGGGTCCTCATTTCTTCCTGCAGATCTTTCTTTGTGACAGTTTTTTCTTCTGTTGTCACCTCTGAAATACAACCAGCAAGCTACCATTCAACAGAAATCAAACGCTCCAAGTCTGAATTGGAACAGAAACCTTTACAAGAAGAGATATTGGAGTTCTTGGCAGTTTTAAGCAAATTGCAAAAGCTTTTCTGTGGTGTAAATGGCCAAAAGGGAGTGAAAGTGCTTCTCTGAATGGACACAGAAGACTTTGCTTGAAATTGCTAAGAACAGGCATGGTTAAGCTGAACTCGGTGCTGTTACCAGATAGCTGCACAAGACAGAGATCCCATTTCTGACCTCGCAGTTTCTGTTTCATGCAAAGGTAAGAACAAATAGACAAAAAAACAATTCGCATGGGGAGGTCTGTCCTTAAATTTATTTTCTGATTCACTGCGAAAACCTAAAGCATGCAACACATTTTGTTGCTTATGTAGCCTTCTGCGAATGAAGATACCATCTCAGAAACTGTTTCTCAAGGCCCAAACCCAATTCTTCTCAAAACAAAGTCTTTATTGCATTTGACTGAAGCTAAATAAAATTGGATTTCAGATTTTTTAAAAAAAGAATGGTCTGCTAATTGGTGTTGAGTTTTAAATGTTTAAGCTTGTTTATTTCTCACGCTTCCTTGAATGACATTTCAGAAACATTCCTGTATTTCAGTACATTAAATCTCACTTATCAAAAACGAAACATTTATTGACATCTTCAGAGATGTGTGTGTCTAACTAAGGTTGTGTTTTATATTTTATATTAAATGTTTCCTGCAATCTGACTTTAATCAGATCTGAAGGGTCTTAATAAGTGTTTGGCTCAATCACCTTTTTCTTCCTCCTTTCCCTGGACCAAGGGAGGAGGAGGTACTGTATCAGTTTGCAAAGTCACATCATTTACCATCACTTGAGGAAACTCCGCCACGCATTGTAGTATTTATTTAATACATTTGTCCCTAGAAATGTTTGGCAGCTAGTACTAAATGCACATTTTTGACAGAGCTAGTAAATCCAGAAGTCTGGAGTATTTGTAGATTGCCATTTCAAAGTATGATTAGACAGCTACTTTGCTTATTTCATGGCTATTTCACCCATTTTTACTTGGAACTATGATTACTAGAGGAACAGAAGAAATATTTAGTTTTCTGAATTCCTGGTTTAAAGTTTCCAGTTTACTAAGTTGGTTTTGTTTTGTATTGTGCAAGGTCCCTCTTTGTGCAGTTACTGTTATCCTTTGCTGTTTTCTTTACTACATTTGTTTCATGCACAGCTACCAGTGTTAGAAGAAAATTCACTCTCAAGTACGGAGGCATTAAAACACCTGTCCCATGCTTGGGTTCTATTTTACTTGTGCTGTCCCTCATTTCTGCAGCAACTTCATCTTTCTTAAGCAGTTTTTTTTGTGCTATAATTTAAATGACATGGTATGTAACCTGATCTTAAAAGATAATATAAAAGATTATCAAGAAAAGACTAATTACCTTTGTTTTCTTTGTTAAACACTGTCAGTTTTGAGTGAAATGTCATATATGCCTATGTGGAAACATATCCAGGTATTTGGAGGAGTCATTCATAATGCAAGAATAAGCTTATTTAATTAGCTAGAACATTTCTTTCAAATAGCTGTGTATTAGATTGTTATCTTAATTCTGCTGGCAGAGGAATGCAGTAATGAAGAACTCTTCCATAGTATATTTAAAAAAATATATACACACATCTACTGTATATTAGTATATTTAGAGATTCACTTGTGAGGGGAGCTAAGATTTCTTTTATCAGACTTTTCTAAATTTTGGAAATCTTTTTGTTGCTACTCTAATTAATGTAGTATGGAATAACTTCAAATTAAAGCTATGTTCTGACTGTAATAGATTTTTTACCCATAACAGAGAGAGATTATTTTTACCAGTGATACCATAATCCCAACAGATGTAGGAGATAGGAAGAGGAAGAAAGGAAAAATAGTTATTCCCCACTAATGGGGCACTTAATGATAGAACAGTCCCATGCTCTGATCAAACTCATGGGTATTACATGTGCACTGAGAAATTCAACAGTGCAAGGAAACTCATCCTAGTGTCAGTGCTGCTCAGGTGTCAGAAGAGCCCCTGGACAGTTTTCCCTCAAGGTCAACTAGCACTTTCCCAAAGACTTGTGGGCACTGTTTGACAGGTTACCATGCTGTAACCTCATAAAACCTTAACAGTATGAACATGGCCAGCCCACGGTGATCAGCGTTATGGTTGCAGCTCAGTCCTGGTTCTGTTTGATTAACTTTTTAGCGGAGATGCAGACAAAAACCCGTATCAGAAGTTGACATTAAATTCAGATTTCTTTTGTCTCATTTCAGTGTCTTTCTAGATCATTACTCTTATCTAGATGACATTATTCTTAAAAATCACTCTAGTAAACTGTTTAAAGAACAAAACAAACCCTTTTACCTTCTTCAGACAAATATCACAAAATGTTAATTGATCAGTTTCCAGCTTTGACGATTTCTTTTGACAAATGAAAAAATCAAAAGATATTTGATTCAGTAATAGACTTTTAGAATGCTCCCAAATTCTACGTAATTAATACTCGACTTATGCGCATTGATATTTGGTGGCATTACGCATTACACTTACGGGAACAAATTCCATCCACACAGTTTAGGAACACTAGGTGATCTTTAGGATGAAATGATTCTTGAGGCTTCTGTAAGCTTCGTCTATTGATTTAATTCCTGATATCCAACAGTTCTTAAAGCAAAAATTCTCACGCTTCTATAAAGAAAATCCTTGAAAATCAAATTAGCAACATTAGCTTAAAAAATTAGCTTAAAAAAATGTCAAGAAATGGAATGGAGGCAAATTACGATGTTTGGAAACAGGGAATATTTATTCTTGGAATAACTGTACAGGCTTCATTATCAGTTTATTCTGTGTTCTCCTTCAAATAGGTGTGCAAGTTTTACTTGTATCACCTTTTGCCTTTCAAATAATCACTCTGTATCTATACAGTATGCAGATTCTGCTGGCAAAAGCAACAGGTAAGAAAACAGCTATCAAAGAGAACCTATTCTTCTGCCCTTCCCCCTTTACATGGAGAAAATCAAATAGGAGAAAGCAGGGTAAGAAAAATACTGTTCTTGGAGAGTAAAACTCTCCCAAATCCACCTTCCTCCTTCCTAGGTCAGCACTGTTGCTATTGGAAGCTGTTTGCCTGAAGAACGACAGCTAACCTCGTGATGATTTGTGAAGAAATCTGAAGCTGATTTGTGTCAGAGGGAGGAATGGTGTTCTGTTTTACTCTACCAGCATCTTACAGCCTTTCTGTTATGACACTCGAAGAAGTGTCATAATTTATTACCCAAGGTAATAAATTTTTGTGTCTGGATGTACGCTCAGGTTCCTTCATCAATTAATAAATGATGGTTAGGCATCTGAAGGATATTCCTGGACATTAAACTGGCAGAGGAGTCTTAACAGAACTATGCTTATGAATCCGAACTAGGAGTTTGAACATTGCTTCTGTATAAGAAGAAAAGAGCCAGCATCACCCATAACAACTTAAAAAAATTTGTAGGCCTGCTCTATCAATATTTTCAGAAATGATGAACAAAATTGCTTCCCCCCCAATGTTAGAGGGGAATGTCTTTTGAGAAATTTGTCTTAGGACATCTCATTTTGGTAATTGTGGCTTCAGCCCCTTGTACCTTTCTGTCTGCTAAGAGCTCTTAGTTCTATCTATCAGCAGAAATTGAGACATCTCTGAGTGCAGGAGACAGAGAATTTTCAAGTTTTACACCTAAATCAGTTGTTCAGGCACCAAAAGACAAATACTGTAAGCACATATATCAAACTCCCCCCAAAAAACCAAGCCCTTCAGATTCCCTTTCAGTTCAGTGCCATCCGTGGAGATACACCTCCCATCTGTGAGATGACTGTTAAATGGAAACAGCTAGACTTCTCATAGCTTAGGCAGGTGGTGGATTCCATTTAGAATGCTGTGATTCATCTGTAGGAAATTTCTTTTTGGGAAGGAAAAAAAAGGCAAATTTATGCAGGATGCCACTTGGAAAGATACAAGCCTCAAGATGAAGTGGACTCAAGAAAGTACTTTCTTGAAAACACATGGTTGCACCCCACTGCCTTCAGACATAATGTGATAACACTTCAGAATCAGCCTTAGGAAAAAGGAAGATTGCTCATTTTTAGTGTTCACCACAAAGGTTGAGTGGTGAGAGAACTTACCTGCAATTTCTAGTGGTGTGTGGGTTTTGTGTTTGGTGGTTTCCAGTTGTTTGTTTTTTGTTTTGTTTTTTTTTTTTTTTAAATTCTTCCATATCTTGTGATTTCTGTATTTGAGCAAATTGAATGGAAAAATGGTAGAAATGTGAGTACAAACAACCAAAGGGGAATTTCTATTGCTGGAAATCTCAACCTGTTTGGAGAAGCAGGCTTGTCCTTAAAACCAGCACACTGGACTTAGATGCAGATGACAGGGACACGCCTACCTTGGGCTCATCTTTGTACATTCTTGTATTTTCCTGTGCCATTTCCTTTTGGGAAAAGTACAGATAATTGCTTTCCTTACCATTAATATGGCACTCCTGTGGGCTATAAGCTCTTTGGCTTTGGGAATTTTGAATTTATTTGTTTATTCATTATTATCAGCATCATAATAATTTTTTTTGGGGGGGGGCTGTACTTATTTGGTATTATAAAATAAAGCCTTCTACAGGACTCTTGTCCTGTAGACAAGAACATGCCTGTTCCCTGATTTAGGCCTATAGTTCATCCACCTTTCTTATCCTCCAAAAAAACTACTTTCAAGGACCTTGGATGGTGCGCTATTTTTTTCCTCCATTTGGGAGTGTTAATAGCTTAAAGGGAGCCCCAAAGCCCCCTGCTCAAGCCAGGGAGTCTCTCAACTTTGCTTTTCCCTTACTGTCCTCCCGATAAAAGCTGTCCTATGCCTGCCTCTACCCCTGCATCTTCCTTCTTCAAAGCGTATTCAAGTATCTCATCTCCCTGATGCTTTCTCTTCCAACATTTATTAGCTTGATGCATTTTCTTCATTTTCCTATTAATGCACTGTGTGCTATACATATATATAAGGAAGTCGTGCATCCCCCACCTGCAAATCCACCCACAGAAAGAAAAGAGGCATTTCACTGTACAGATGTGCAAATCTGTTTCGCTAAGATACTACATAAGTGCTTCAATTTGCTCGGGATGGACAAATCCAAGTAAGTTTGAAATCTCCCCAGTTAAGAGACAGAACTGAGATTTTTTTTGTTCGTATTAAGGAGCTTAAGTACTTAAGTAATATCTAAAACTGTATCTGTGGTCACAACTGGCTATGTAGGGGGAAAAGACAAGGCAAGAGGGAGAAGATTTAGATTAAAGGATAAAAGATTAGACAAAAGTGATGTGATTTCGGTTGTTAAATACTAATTTGTTATTAGGTCGTATACCTCTTCACTGTTTTGGGATCTGCTAAACCAAATTTTTTCACTTAACCCTTGAATATCACAGGCAAAGTCATTGAAAATAGCAAAATCTGCATTTTAAGATCGTAAACAATAACTTTAGAATAAATGAAATATACATGGCTTTATTGGATTTAATTACACATGAAACGGAATATCTTGAAAACAAAGTACAATAAAAAGATGAAAATATTAGGACAATGTTTTAGTAACTTCAGATAGGCATATTATAAACATGAAAAACTGAACCTAGACAGTTAAATACTACTGCACTTGAAGAGCTAGTATTTTGCAATTGCTTCAGTAGGTTTTAAATTATAGCACAAAAGCACATTTTAAAATCTCATGTTCTGGTTCCTGAATGTGAAAGAATTTACTGTCCCACTTGTGTGAGCTGTGGCCCTGTCTGGCATTGCTATGTGTGTTTTGGAGAATAAAAAGGGGTAGAAGGAAGGCAGAGATGATTAGAAGTCGAACAGTTGACTCTTCTTGACAATGCAGTATTAAAAGAATTAAAATACCCGTATTTCAGTACTAGTATTTTAATGCCATATAGTCTTCCATCTAAGAAAGGCATATTCCTTAAGTTAGTTTTGAACTAACAATTTTGAAAATAAATATTCTAGTATATCCAGCTATAATCTCAGTATATTCCATTTAGCTTTGAAAAAAAGACAGTTTACTTTTCAGAAAACCTTTAGTCTCACAAAAACTAACTCTCCTGGATAAATGTATTGAAGTTGGCAAAATCATGGCAAAACCAGCGTCACTGAGTTATCTGACTTGTCTCATTAAAGCATACTTAACTGCACCTTTTATCATATCAGAAAATACTACCATGTTTATTACTACCGATGTTAAACTGTACAGGACCAAAGCTTTGCCTTTTCATTACTGAAAACACAAATCCAGTTAAGACTTTTTAGACAAGCTTTCATTTTTCAATTAACGCGTTCTATTTCAAATTTATTCAGAGCTGAAACAAGAGTTTCATTTACAACTGAGGAAAGCAAAGATGAAACTTTGTTCTTTCTTTTGTGCTCAGTCATACAATTTATTTTTCTCCTGGCAATGGATTTTAAATCTCTTTGCCTTTTTTTTTTATGGGAACTGTTTTAGTAAGCGCCGACATTAGAGCTGACAACGCTTTGTGTGGTTTTTTTTCCTTTTGCCTGGTTTCTGTGTCTGTGTGTGCAGGCATGCATTCATTAACGTAATTCCTCAACGTTCAACAAGAGTGCATCATAAACCAGAGGAAAAAAGCCTCATAAATATTTAGATCCTCCACCTACCTTCCAAAACTAAAGTGAAAAAGAGTATTTAGTGTGGACTTGGTTTGAGTTAATCTGCATATGAATTGAAAGGGGGTACAAAAGGATGAAAAGGTGGTGGAAACGAGCATACAAACCCCATAGTCTCCAGAGGGCCATTCATCTTGTTCTTGTCAATACAATCTCAGTCTCAGTGCTTGGCTGTGCTCTGCGCATGACCCAACAGAATGGCTTTGCAAAGGATGTGCGTGCTTTCTTCCTAGTTTTGTTCTATGGTGTAATTTTTTGAGAGGAGAAGAAAAATACTTCATGTTTGGGAAGCTGGAGAAATTTTTCTACCTGTTTGTCACCCACGCACTGACATACAGACTTAAAACGATAACATAAAAGGACAACTGGGTTATATGGATAATGAGATCACAATGTACAGATACAAACCCGTACAATTTGGACCAAACGTTGTATATATTTACATATAATACTCCATTTCTAACAAACAACACTGTCAAAAATTACAGATAAAACCCCAGAACACCAGTAAAATTTAGGATTTAATGGATTTGCACAATTGAACAGAGTTACGGAATTGTTCAGGATTCTGCAAATTTTTTTATTTTAATTTTTAAAAAATGAGGGAATGTGTAATACACTCAACAAATATTTTATTTTATGATCTGAGATCAAATTAATTTTGAAGGATTACATCACACTACCTACATACAATGACTCCTGATCTACAACTACTATGTTTAGGTGTTCTTTTTATGCCAAAAGGGCATAAAGGCCACTAAAGTCACAAGTAATGATTTCACACATAACAAAACTCTTGATCATAAGCAGACAAAAGAGCAACTTTTTGGGTTTTGTAAAAACAAAGTTAGAATGAAATACATGTAACTCACTGAATTCATTGAATTCCAATCAATCAGATTAACTACAGCAAAATTATATAAATAGTACATGCAAAATGGTCATTTTAGTCACATAATATTCGCTTATCTTACTACCTTGTTAACCTTCTATTATGTACTCATGATAACAGAAAAGTCCAAGTATATTATTTTCAAATTAATCTCTATTTCAATCTCTTCCTTAAATGAACTCAGCTGACGTGGGTTTTTGGTTTTTGTTACCAGACCTCCCCAAAACCCTGATAGTGACCACATCAATGTAACAACAGGTACAGCATGAGCATGCAAGCTGCTCTGACTCCCCCACTAATCACCCAGTGTCACTCTAACACAAAGGACTCCACCTACACTGACAAACTTCTCATGAAGTACTAAGATATATCTGTAGCCAGAGGGATAATTAATTTTTCTACTAACCTGTAAAATAGGTGAATACAAACTTCAGAATGGGACAAAAGATCAATTACGCCTCTAGTAATGAAAATCAGATGGACAGCTATAAATAGACTACCTCGAAGGAAAACCAAGGAAGGAGTGTATATTTTAATTGACTTGCTAAGGGGAAGACCACCCTCTGGCATGAAAATTGGCCATCTAATTGGCTATGTCATGACTCCTCAAACGCAAGGAGAAACATTCTAGAGATGGGGAAATGCTTTAAGTCAAGCAGTGCCTCTCCTCCACCTCTAACAGAGAAATGTTTTGCCAGCTTCCTAAATAACAGGGACTTTACAGACCTTTCTAGGGTGGGGAGAAGGAAGGCTGTGTAATTACTTAACAACTGTTTTCATGCTTTCTTTTATCAAAACATTACAACAAAAATTCATAGTATCTTTTTTACTGCCTTGCCTCAAATACTGTTTTCTGTATAGTTCCCGCCACAACCTGTTGTTTTTTTGAGCATACTGTCAGACCAGACTAAATATTCATTTGTTAATACATATCCAAACAGTACTGTTATGCAAATTGGATAGTGTATTGGATAGTATACCCTCTGGTCTGGATCCCTTTCCCCACCCACGACGTGGGGGAGCCCAGCTCTAGTTCCTTCTCCGTCTGAAGAACCATTTCCGACGTCTTGTGGGACGGGGAAGGGGGACTCCAGCGACAGGGTTTTTCAGGCCCCGAGCCTGGAGGGGAGAGGTGCCCTCCCCTCCCCCCAGCACCCACGTGGCCCCATGGCAGGCACAGAGACAGCACACCGGGCGTGGAGAGGAGGCAAGAGAGAGTTTATTGTTGGGAAGGGGTTTATAAGGCTTTTAGGAGGGTCAAAGGGGAACCAATCACAAGTTCAGGGTCACACAAAAGAAACCATCAGGTAAGGGGTCAACAGCCAATAGGAAGGGGTTAAACAAAGAACCAATGGGACACCTCGGGACACCTTCCCAGGACACCTTGTATGGGAGACAATAGCTTCACAGGGGGTGTTTGGGAGACAGTGACACTGCAGAAAATACACAAACATGTTGAGACATGTTTAAACTACAGTAAAAACTTCTGTTTCCATAGGGTTTGAGCTGTTTTCCTCACCAGTCCATCTCTGACAGGACTTTTTCCATACTGTATATGGCAAGTTCATTGCCACACTCTGGGAAACTGATTTGTGCATTTCTCTGCTCTGCTGACAGGGTAACAGTTCTTTAGTTGTATCAGGGTTTGGGGTGTGTAGAGAGGGTGTGTGCTAAAACCAAAGACAATTTCATACCTGTTTTGTTCAAACAAAAACCTGTAATCAATGCAAGTGTAATAACTTTTCTTTAACAGTTTGACAAGCTATATAAATACCTAAAAGGTGAAGAAAACTGCTCATGAAACTTTCATATATATATTTTTAAACAAATACAATACCCTAAGAGATAACACTAACATTTCAGTAATCACTTTTATTTATTAATTATACAATAACTGCCTATTAGAGAAGCATCCTTAAAAACTTCTACAAGTTATGAGAAAAGCTGTGATATGTACATGGAAACTTCTCATGTTCTAAATGAACAGGAATATCTGGACTCATGTGAACTGGATCTGTACAGAAGTCATTTGAATCTACAGGAAATGCATTGTTTCCCTTCCCTGTATTTCAGTCACAATCTGCAACACAAAACATTTCAAACTAAGAATAATAACAAAAATTGTGAGACTTTGAGAGATGGCCAGCACTGTAAAGCATAATTTCCAGACACTTCAAATTTAGCTGCAGTGATTTTTGCATGTATTTCACCTCTATACTGTAGTGAACTTTTCAGCTTATTCCCTTGCCTCCCCGCTCTGTGGTCTGGCCAACACAGTGACTTGATGAATGTAAAATATTAACACACCAAGCCAAAAGCTTGGGAATGACTGCATTACCCTCAACAAGTAATTTAGTTCTTGTCAAAATCCTGAACTCAAGCTGTTGCTCAGACTATTCCGAGAGCAAAAGTGGTAAATAGAAAACGATTCTGCATGCAGCTGGTGGATCAACAGTTTGCAGTGGCCACTCCAGACATCCAAAAGGTGTAAAAAACATCTGCAAACTATGGCATTAAAGTGACCTTCTGGAGATTCAAGTGGAGTACAAGTGAATCCTATCTTTTATTGTGCTTATAAACTTGTAACAATTACTTACTCTGATCAAGCAATGAACTCATTTTAAACAGTAATCAGATCCAGTATCAGCTATATAAAATTACATGATCTTGTATTAAATAACTGTAACACAAAATGAGTCACATCTCCTAGATAAGCAAACAACCCAGAAACATTAATCTTTTGGCTTTGAGCCCAAGAGTTGTGTTTTACTGATTGTTAAGACTTGTCCTTTGAACTCTGGTGACAAATAGGGACTTAATATGCACCAGCCTACAAATTCTGACAAAGATGGCATGAAATTTGGGATGCTTCCTGTTTCTACAAGGAAATTCTGAATTTATCCATGTGCTTAAGCAATAAGTCTGTGCACTCTTGCCCTTCATTCAAGCAACTTGAGGTACTTGACTACAAAGTGTTTCATAGCTTCTGATGAGTAGAAAACTGTGAAGTAGGTTCTGGGGCATATCATAACTCAAATATGTGTGGCTACTATATTCCAGGAAAAGTCTCCCACACTCAACAGAAAGACTGTGGGTAGGAGGAAAAAATGGGAGACATCAAGTAATTCACAATCAAAACAAACTTTAGGCTTCCTAAAGAGCAAAAGAAATTGAACACTGCTGCTTCCTTTTAGAGAGAAGGCACAAATAGCAATGGACAGATAAAGAAGAGAGCAAGCTTCTGAGCATACTACAGCATGGAAACACCATGGTCTTTGCGTGGGTAAACAACAACCACTATAGCACTGCTCTGTCCTTTGCTTTGGATGAACACTGTTCAGCAACTCTGTTTCAATCTCCAGAAGCTATAAGCATTCATATTGCTTAGTCCCCTTCTTTTCTCACAGCTTTGCAGCTCCAGATACTTCTATTTACCATTAAACACATAAAAAAGGGTTTATATTTAATAATGATTTGGAAAATAGAAAGTATTTTGAGCAGGGAAAAAAAATACTTTTAGTAAAAAATAAGATTCGGAACTTTTCAGACCAATTAATTACACTGTCTTAGAAGGCCCACCAATACAAATATTTCTTGCTCATTACTGCTAAGTTTAAGAAAATGCTAAAGTTTTCTTATAATTTGTCTAGATGTTTTCTGTCCAGTTAAATATAAGCTCCTTGTGTAAGAACTGCTGCTCTTTGAATACTGAACATTAAGAAGAATACGCAACACATCACTAGCAATCCCACAGTGTAAGTCAATATACATATATATTCACATTTCACATGTAAAAAAGGAAAAGTTGAATTAATACTTGAATTGCATTATAAGTTCTATTTGGTTTTAGTGGTAATTGAGAAGAATGTTTATTTTAAATCTATTTACAAAGTTAAGACTGAAAATATTTATATTTCACAGTAACCAACATACCGTGGTATTTTAGCAAAAGAGGGTGTACCCGAGAAGCAGAACTTAGCTGTTTCTTTACATGTCAGCTCTTTGCCACTGTGGTTGCCAAAATAAATCTGCAAATTTCCCTGATATGAACTTTTTATTATTTTTTTTAATCCTATAGTAAAAGTGAAAACATTTCTCACTATGGTTACAAGTAAAATACTTCTGATTATATATCTTACACAAAAGTATGTCTTTCAACATTATATTTTTAGTTACATATAGCGAATTTTAAAAAGCTGCTGAGGGCACTACTGTAGGTGAGATGACTGCATCAATTAAAATGCAGAATGTTATCCTGAATAATTTTAAATTTAGGCATCTAGTTCAAAACAGATAGAAGGTAAAAAACCAAGTATGTCTGAAATAATGGCCAAGATCTCTCAATATTCCTTATTTCCAAATAATAAAAATATTGCAGTCTTTTAACTTGAATGGATGTTAGCTGGACTCCCAATGACAGATATCATATTTAGCAGTGGTCAATTCAGTGTCTCCACAGATTTAGGCAGCACTTACAGTAATACACACTCACCGCTATTCCCACTTTGCAATGTGTGGCACAGATTGGCTCATATTTTGCTTCCAAAAGTGACAGGCCAGAAGCCATCTGAAATTCCCCATTATGCGAGCACAGCTATACCACTAAGGTAGTAGTTTTGTGACTGCTGAGATGGGAAGAGTCATATCTAGCACACTAACTGAAGCAATAGGACTGTGCATGGGATTAGAACCACTGGAAATGTGCATGGTGTATTTCAAGAGATTACTTTGCCTCTTTTATTGACCTAGGCAGAGCATCGATTACTCATAATCCAACAGTAAAATGCACTAAAACAATGCAAGTGTTCATAAATTATAAGGTGTAGGAATGTTTATGAGCTTAGAGGTAAAACACACCTTCAAAATACAGGATTCAAATATGTTCTGTAAATAGTTTTCCCCCCTGGCTTTTAAAATTTAAGTGCTGTTATGAAGGAGATGATAAAATGGGTAAATTTTATGTTTATAATGCACTACCTCAATTTCGTTTTCTCTCTGTAACTGCTGGTATTTTTTTTTCTATGCCTTGTCAGATTGCTTTTCTTTCCCTCCTTCTCACTGTTTTCTGCCTTTCTCAGCAACACCGTAATAAAACTGGCATACGTGAGACTTCATTTTCATCTCCTACTGAAGAATGTGAAATGTAGCCAATTTAAACTTTGTTTTCAACGCAGAGATTTCTCAAGAGTACAGCAGAACTACCACCCTCTCTAGACAGACACACCTTTTCTTGTTGCTAGAATGCTATCTTTTCTGGAGAAAAGCCTACATAGTACTTAAAGAAATTGCATGTACAGCCATTGCATATCCATGGAAATAATCTACTTAAAAGTACAATCTACTAGGCAATCATTCTATGGTAATGTGGAAAGTAGATGTAATCTATTATATATTGATTTACATCTTTTCTGTGCATACCGATGACTGTTTGGCAGATTGGTAAAGTGAAGCCCAAAACAGAGATACCCACGCCTTCCCTAACTACACAGAGTTACATAAATGCTTAATATTATAGGAAGTAGAATTCAGGCCTCTCCATTCTGTCTATGTAACACTATCCCACAACAGTAACATAAGGTATATGAAATAATACCTTACCAAGAAAACTGCCAGGTACAAGATTTAGGTCAAAGGTGGAAAAATACTTCTTTTATTTTACTTAGCATTGTCTTTTCTTCCCAGCTTAATGACCGCATAATTAATACACAACCACAGGAACAGTGAGACTGCAGCAATTCCTACTCTTGTATAAGTGGGTGAATCACAAAGGTATCTCTTTTTCTGCCTTCTTTATTCCAACATGAGGAATAGCCAGTTCTACCAGGAGTGATACTGTGGGTCACTACACCCTTCTTCACAGTTGTACAGCTTGATGTAATTTAAGTATAAAAGATACAAATCTGAATCCTTCCAGACTCAGGTGTGCTTAAAACCTGTATCTTCTACTTCTTCAGCAATGACTTAACATCACTAGTGGACAAATTTAGGCATCATCTCTTCCAGGATTACACAGAACACCTAGAAATGTCCCTTTTTAGACTATGAACATATCATCTGCTTATTACTTTGAATGACATGCTACTATAGCTTCTGTTTGAAAAGTTACCTGTTGGTTTGGCTTAATGTCAAGAGAAATATGTTTTTCATTGTCAGACACTGCATAGAATTTCAATCTAATTGGTTCTCAAGATTTTTAGTCTGGCTCTAGACCTTATTCTGTTACTGAATTAAGCACCTTGCTTAAAAGATAAATGAATTTCAAATGTTCATCTGGTATTGGGCATGTCTGACTACTGCATTACAGTTACAGTAGCTACAACCTTGTACACCATGAACGAGTCAATACTGAATCACACACACAGTGTGGGTTTGTTTTTCAAGTGACTGTAATGGTTAAGTGAAGAACTGTTTCTTTCCCTAAAGAAGGGTAATATAGCACAGTGGTATCTCCCTAATACAGACAGCACTGCAGAAGGGTGACAACATCCAAGAGTATATGCCTATGATTTGGTCAACGGAGATGCTGGAAGTAATAGCCAACACTTTTGAATGAGTATGCTTCCCAGGAGTCATTAGCCTTCAGATCTCCCATTTCCCAAGGTGTTATCAGCTATGAACATTATAGCAGTAATTGAATTTGCTTTTTATGATCATTGCAGACCTTTACTGTAATATATAGAGGCTGCTGCTCACATTATCATAATTTTTCTAACTTTGAGATTAGATTAATGCAATGAAACTTCACCTTAAAAGAGAAACTGTTGGAGAATACTACAGGTTACGTGATACAAGAAAGGCCACCTAGATGAAAACACAAGAGTTAAAGATAGGGACTTCTGCTTGTGTCTAGACTGAAGTTAAGACCTTGAGTACTTACCTAAAGAACCCTTCAAGACCACAGGACCTGATTATCTTGAAACAGACTAATCAACTTCTCTCTTTCTGCCCCCTCCCCTTCCCCTTGACATCAAGACCACAGAACCTCTCACCCATACTCACAGAACCTGTTTACCCAGTCCTGCGTCATGTCCTCCCCCCTGCCTTCTTTCCCCATGGGAACACAGGAAAATTAAGACAGTGTAAGAGTATTTCTAGTGCCTCTGTAGATCAGGCTGTAGTCATGCCAGTCTCGATGGGAGCTATACCTTCTCACAGCTCTTTAACCAGAACTAATTCTACTTTCATCTCCTTGGAACTCTTAAAACACCCTTTCCTAGGATGTGGAAGTGTGGGAAGGTAAAGGCAGAAAGAAGAACATAAGGTATGCTGAGAGGGGTTTTTAGGTAGCTTTTTTGGTTTTACTGTGTTTTTGATAAAGAAAGATATCGTGCTGATTTGCTTGTTTAAAACTAATGCTGAATGATCTGCATTTTATTAAAACACTCAGCTTTTCCACAGGCTTTTCTCTAAAGATTTAAATTCACAGTCTTGAAGTATTTACAGAAAAAATAAAGGATATGAATTTTTTCTGTCATTTATGCCTAATTAAATGGGCAGCTTTATCATATAGCTTTGTCTCAATTTTTGTACTGTTTTAAGAAAATAATTCAGATTAACATATAGCAAACTAGGGCTTGAATTTTGCATTGCGCTCCATGAGTGATTCCTCAACTGCTGGTGTGCACCATTTCATTCTCCAGTAAATAAGCACAAAATAACATATGATAAGCTCTATAGTTCCTATTAGTAGGTAAGACAACTGATAGTTACTGCACAACAATTTGTGCTGGTATTTCTTACCTTGCTCCTATTCAAGCACTGGAAACACTTGATGTGCTGGAAGCAATAATGAAGTGGTGTGGGAACAGCTGCACCAAATCTGCTGAAAAAAAAGTCTCCATATGCTCTTTTTACTGTGAGAATCATCAGTCCAGAACAATTATTCTAACATCATCGACATTTATCTAATTTTAGGATGAAAGCTTGCTGTTCGACGGATGCCCTTAATCAAATGGAAGGATTTGACAGCATGTTTTCTCAGGGTTAAAAAGAGCCTTCACTCACCGCTTAAAAATCAGTGAGTAAAGGGCTACAAAAATGCATCATCGTCCAGACTGGTCTACAAGAAGCAAAAGGATGGCAATTCTCTTCAGCATGTAAAGTTGTATTTTAGCTTTTCACAATCCTAAAACAAGGTTGGAAAAGAGCAAACACAATCATGTTACTAAATAGGAACCGCAATGTTTTGTCATCCACAGCCATACTGCGGTGTGCTGTGGGCATGCTACTGATGAACTAAGAACCTATATTTTAAAAAATGGTTTGTAACATTGCTACTTTTTGATAACAAAGATAATGTTTTCTGACTGACTATATAATTTTTTTCAATGATGGAAGCAATAAAATTGACTTACCTTACATAAGCCATTAATTTTTACTTAATGTAAACAAACCCCTGAAATGAAATAAAAATTCTCACGTCCAAATAATGAGCTCTGCCTTTTTAAAGGGGAAATATACTATAAACACTAGACGGAATGCAATAATCCAAGGCATTTTTACTATTTTGAGAACTATGCTTTCTCTACATTTTTGTCAATGCGCATCTTTCAGGAAAAGCAGTTAACCCTGCTTGACATTACCCAATGACACTGTGCACCTGTCAACGTGACGTGTCTGTTTCTTTTTAGTTTTGGAAGCATTGGTTCATTGCGATTAATCTATCTTCAAATACCGTACAGTATGTATTGAAATACATTTGAATTTTTCACAGAACTTCAAGCAACAGCCCCAGCCCTATTAAAAAAGACTGTCTTCAGCGAGCTATACGAAGAATGCAGCGATTTTTATCCAGCTTTGTGACAAACGCTCTACCAAGCTATCGAAAACTACATCAAAGCTTCCTGATGATCTCTTAAGTAATAAAAACCAAGTAACAACACCGAGTAGCTGCGTGGGGAAGGAGGAATACGTACAAGCAACCGCGCCGCGCTGCTTTGCCCCTGCAGCTGCAGTGGATGGAGCATATTAACTTTGGTCCTGGCTGCCGGACACCGCTGCTCCTAGCACGTCTCCCATACACACCCGCCAAACAAGACACGGCCGATGCCCAAACGCGGCGCTACCCTACGAGCAGAAAGGGCTCCAAGCGGCCCCGCCGACGCGGCCCGGGCGGGCAGGAGCGTGACGGGACCCGCGGGCTGGCCCGGCCTGCGCGGCCGCTGCGCGGTGCCCGCAGGGGGGCCGTGCGGGACAAGGGCCGTGCGTGCGGCCGCGCCGCCGCCGCCTGCACGGACAGACCCCGACTCGCTCCGCGCATCTAGGGAGAACGGCTTCCCGCCAGCTCCGCTTCTTCCTGCTCGCCGGTGGCGGCCGGGGCGCTCCCGAGGCTTCCCCGCTCCCCGCCCGCCCCCGCGGCCCCGGGACCGACCGGGAATCGCTCCTCGCGACGTCCGCACCGCCCACCGCCCGCGTGCGCAGGCGCGCGCGCAGCCCCCGCACACACCTGCCCCCTCCCCCTTCCCCGGCCCCGCCGCCGCGCGACACGAGGGCAGCGCGGAGCGGCGCGAACACGCGCGCCCCGGCGGGGCTGTCCCCGCCCCCGGGGGGCGCACGTGACCCGGCCCCGCCCCCGCCCTGGCGGCGAAGGCGCCGCGACGCGACTTTGTTTGGGAGAGTTCCGTGCGCGCGCTCGTGTTCCCGCGCGGCGGGGCGGGGCCGGGTGGGGCGGGGGCGCACGGGAAGCTGGTTGTCCCCCCGCCGCCGCCGCCGCCCCGGGCTCCCGGAGCGGAAGAGAGGGAGAGAGCGAGGGAGGCACAGCTGCGGCTCCGCCAAGTGGCGCTGCCACCGCCGCCGGGCAGCGGCCGCCCCGCCCCTGGTCCCGCCCCCGGCATGTCCCACCCCCGTGGGCCCTGCCCCCTCCCCTCCTGCCGCCGCCGCCGCTGCTGCCAGCGCAGCCTGAACTGAAGCGAACTCCGGAGCGAACTGAGGAGAAGTGAGGAGGCGGCGGCGGCGGGGCTGAGACTCACCAAGCCACAGGCGGCGGCAGCAGCAGCAGCAGCAGCGGCGGCAGGAGGGCGGGCGGGCGGGAGGAGGAGAAGGAGGAGGAGGAGGAGGAGGACACACGCCAAGCGCACCGCGGCGGCAACAACAGCAGCAGCGGCGGCGGCAACAGCGGGGAGACACCGGCGGCGGCTCCTCGGAAGCGGCAGCCGCGCCAGCAGCGCCCGCCCGCCCCGCGCGTCCCCTCCTTCCCTCCCCCGCCGCGAAGACAGGGGGCAGCGCCGAGAGGAGAACCGGGCTCAGCGTGTGTGTGCGCGGGAGGAGGAGGAGGAGGAGGGGGGACACACCGAGGACTGCGCCGGCCGAGGGCGCACGGAGCAGGGAAGCGGCGGCGGCACCGAGAGGCGGCGGCGGGTCCTTGTGCCCGGGGAGGAGGGCGCAGCCCGCACGGGGGTTTCTACCGAGTTTCCTCTTTTTTTTTCTTTTTTTTTCCCCCCCCCTCCTCGGTCCCTGGGACTCAGCGGCGGGTCTGCGTTTGTCTCCGGATTTGAATCCTCCTCCTTCTCCTCCTTCCTCGGGGAAGGTCCCCTCCCCGCCCCCTCCCCTCCCCCACCGCCTCCCTGCCCGCCCGGATCCAGCCGGGCGCCCCGTGCCGCGGTCGCGTTGCTCGGCGGAGCTGCTGCGGGCGCTCGCCGTCTCTGCGCGGGCTTGGAATATGGTTGGGGAAATGGAAACCAAGGAGAAGCCGAAGCCGAGCCCCGATTACCTGATGCAGCTGATGAACGACAAGAAGCTGATGAGCAGCCTCCCCAACTTCTGCGGGATCTTCAACCACCTCGAGAGGCTGCTGGACGAAGGTAAAAGCGCTCGCCCGGCCGCCCCCTCCCCCGCCCCGCCGCCCTGCCCTGCCTCCCCCGCTCCGGGGATCCCGCTCGGCCTCCCGCCCCAGCCCGGCTGGGCGGCAGGGACGGCCCGGGGCCTGTTCCGCTCTCCCCGCTGCTCCCCGCACGCTCCCGGCCCCGCTGGGGAGCCTAAAACAAAGGGGAAGTGCGGTCTCTCCCCGCCCTGGCCGCCGCCGTGCGGTGCCGGGGGACTCGGGGAGCGAGTGGAAGGGGGAGAAGCAGCCCCGGCCACGCGGTCCCCGCTCCCCCCGGGAGGGTTTCTCCCCTTATTTTTTTCCTCCCCCCCACCCCCCCTTCTCCGCACCATCTCCTAAAACCGGGGTAAGGGTAACTACGGCACGGAGGGGAGGGAGCGAGGAGAGGAGCTCAGGAATGCGCTCTGGGGGAAGGCAGGGAGGAGGGGAAAGGCTGGCTGGCGGCTGGCGCTCCCCTCCCTCCATCCCTCCCTCCCGCGGCGGCGGGGGACAGAGGGGTCCTGCCGGCGCCCTCGGAGCGCTCCGCCGCCCGGCCCCAGGGCCCCCGCCGGGGGGGGGCGGCGGGTGTTTGGTTTCGAGATTTGGCTCTTCTGGAAGCTGCTTGGACTTGAATGACTAAGGCGGAGGGGGACTGAGCTCTTTCTTCAGCTCCAGATCTACCCCACCCCGAACTGGCCACAAACTAATTACGGTTTTCCTATATTGCGAGGGAAGCGAGTAAATTCTTCTTTCAGCTACCCTTACCTTTTAAAGAAACTTAACTTTAAAGACTCCTACGTGTGACTTTAGTGAAGGGAAAAAAGGGTTACGAAATTGCCTAGTCTGCTCCTGCCAAACGTCCACCCCAGCCCCGCACCCGCTCCTGCCGCGAGGCGAGGGCTCCCCCCGCATCCCCCCCATTTTTTCCCTAAATAAATTTCTTTAAGGTTAAGCTTTTACTTATAAATAATCATATTTTAGAAATAGAAAAATACGTGTTGGGAACTTACTGTATCCCATACGTTTTCTCACTACAGTAGCAGACCCACTGTGTTAAAAATAAGGTGATACACTTGTTCTTAGTATTTTAAATTCACCTTATACTCGGGTTCACAGGTTTGTTTTTCTTGTCAAAGGCGTTTCCTTTCTTACAACTTTAAACCTAGGCTTTCTGGAGGGTTGGACCTGTTCGTTTAATCGTATGTGATAGCTTTGTAGAATACGATGAGGCCATAAATTATTTATACAGTTTTAACTTGTTGGGATTCTTAGTGTGAAATACTGATTTTTAAGATTTGGAGTTAGAATTCTTGTTTGCGGACGTATTCTTCCACGCTAAAAGAAGTTTGGGAAGTTGTTGACCTCTGAAGATGAAAGAACTGGTTATATTTGGTAGAACAACTCCCCGCCCTCTCCCAAGACTGTAAAAATGAGATAGTGACTGTAGTACAACACAAAAATAGCGTATCGAGAAAATGCTACCTTCTGAAAGAAATGATAGAGGAATTAAAAAAAAAACAAACCACAAACCTGGTGGAGAATACCAAAATATGGACTGTGGGAAGCAATGTAATGGGAGATTCTATTTTTATTTTCAAGACTCTTGAGGAGGAGTTTGAATTTGTATTGGAGCAAATGCGGACACGAAAAGTAAAACTATTTAAGACATATGTTCTTGGTCACCACAGCAAACAATCTCCTCAGAATAGTTAGACTTACAATAAACATCAAGAAGAAACTCGACTGAGAAGATTCCTTTATAGCACAAATGAGCCTTCTAGAGGCTTGATACTGGATTTTTAAATTCCTGAATCTCTTCAACTTAATGTATTTGGCCAGAGGAGGCCCGGAGCCTTTTTTTTTTTTCTTTTTCCCCAGAGAACAAAAGGAAGGAAAAACATTTCCCAATGCAAAAAGGACACTGAAAAAGGATTGTCTGAAGTACTTACATCTTGTCATATATTTTGAAATATTGAAAACTCTGGAAGCCTGTTTGTCAAGTATTGGAGTTTCAAAATGAGGGCTCTCAAGACTATTGCTGAAAAAGTTTAAGGACTGTGTTGGAACTGTTCGTCACACTCTTCTTCAAAAGAAAAAGAAATAAAATACAATCTGTGTTTCCGAATAGTCTCTGGAAGAAGACTGCTATCCCTTTAAGCTTTTCTGCTTTTCCTGTTTACGTTGGCAATTGTGTGGAAGTATTGTGGAGGCAGAAAACTTTTTGGAATGTTGAAAAAAATGTTTCATGCAAATCTACTAAATTGCTTCATGACTTCAAAATGTGAACACTAAGGGGCGCCAGTTATTTTTTTTTTTCTGATGCGTGAGGCCAGCCTCTGAGCACCAGTGCTGACTGGGGCAGGGAAATTAACAGATCTGTTAGAAGATGCCAAAAATGACAAAATGCTTGTGGATTTGTGCAGGTATCGGTATTTGCATGGGCTTACATATATTGGGTGCTTACAGGCAGTAGTACAGAGGTGGAGTAGGTCATAGCAATTAACAGTTGAGAAGTTGGTTGTTTTCGGGTGAAACGCTTATCCTGGTTCTCAGAGGAGGGACTGTGTTAAATATCTTGAACTGTATGCTGCACTGACATTCTCCAGCAGAAGGGCTTAGCAATAGCAAATTACAGGTTTGCTAAAACAGTCTGCAAGATTTAGAGCACTTTCTTAAAAGTGTATTATTTAATAGTTTCATCAGTTGTTTCCTGGCACCTTTGAGAATACCAAGTATTTGGGGCAAGTGTGTGTCTATGTAGATATATATATATATAATCTAAAAACAAGGTTAGAGGGTTCACATTCCCTCTTTGTACCCTCTGCCCTGAAATTTCATTTCCTTCTTCTATTTATTGTTTAGTGTTTTATGTAGGTGAGGGTTTTTTTTTAGTTACTATACAATCATTTTCCTGAAGGTTTTGTTTATGTTTGAGAAGAATAATATTATGATCAACCATTGTCTTTTATATTGTGTGCTGATCAAATTGAAGAAATAAAGTCACAACCCTAAGAATTCAAACAAATAAAACATGGGATTGCTTTCCCTTTCCCTATTAGAATGCTAGGGCTTTTTTCATTATTATTATTATTTATTTATTGTCGCATGTCAGTATATAAAAACAAAACTGAAATGGACTTGTCATTACTTCTTGGAATTGTATTCAGGAAGAGAGAAAAATGGACCTGTATGTTTAGGTGAGCAGTACATCTAATCTGGTTAGGTTACAGAATGTACATCTCCTTTTTTTAGGCCATTTATGTGCTGCGTGTATTATCCAAAACACATTTTCCTTTCTGAACTCTATCCTAGTTTTTGATCTTTGAAAATTTTAGCGCTTAACTTAGTAGATGGTCTGTGCTTTATGGCATTTAGTTTTGAAAATCAGCTTAAATGTAAGAGGTATATGGAGGAAACTTTTTTTAAAAAAGAACTACTTTATAATAAAATATGAATGTCACAGTTTTGTTTGGATTACAGTTATTTTTCCATATGTGTGCTTTCAACTTCTTATGTGTAAATAAGGCTTTTGTGGATTAACGAGGATGTTTAAAGTGCACATCATAATAACTAGGAAGCTGAATTGTTTTTATCAGAGTAGTGCAAACCTGTGGGAAGAGAGGGCTCTTCCTGAATGTGGAATAGGCTGTATTTCCTGTAATTGTTTGCACCATCAAATGTGACCTGATTTTTTTTTTTTTTTTGGGTGCCTAGGCTTCTCAGATACTAACTTTTATGATTTTAACCTGCATGGTTTTTTCTGACAACTTGTATATTTTAATGCTCCCCTTTGTGGGCAATGAATAGAGTTGTTCCTGTTTTCTTGCACTAGTTTTTAAAAATTAAATTGGACATTTCAAACTCCTCCATAGCACTCTGACGTATTGAAATTAATGAGGTACTTTGGTTGTATTCTTTCAGCAAATTATGAAGAAATATGCCTAAACTGTTAACCGAGATCTGAGTAGTATAATTCTTAAACTTGTGCTTTGTTTTCTTCAACCTGTAAGTGGCTAGACTGCTGCACCTGATCGGAATGTACATGGATCAGACCTGTGGTCTGAACTGCTTTTAAAAACATATTGAAGTGGACTTCATCAAGAATTCATTTTTCTTCGGTAAACTATACCTCAGAAACTTACGTCTTCCCATTAAAACTGTGCTGAAGGTGACTTAAAAGTGTGTCTACCTTTAAATGTAAATTAAACCATGCATCTGTCTATTGGAGATAAATCTAATTTAGGCTACCTCTTTCTGACTAATAGTTATAACAAAGCTATCTGTAAAATCGTCTAGGTAGGCAATATGAGGATAAATTTTTCTTGGATGTTGCTCTCTCTGTTTAATTTGCTTACTTAGAAAAGTGCATGTGAATTTGCAGAGCCCAGTGCCCAAAACTGCAGTTTTTGTGCCAGTCTCATTGTATTAACCAAAACATCTGTTTGAGTTAGGGCTGAAGAACTGTATTCTGGTGCTGGAACCGAGTTCTCACTGAGAAGTTATCTAGTTACTTTTGTATATGACCTTATTGTTTGTGATTATGTAAATGTAGCCTGTGCTTAGCTTGGGTTTTGCTGACCTGTCAGGTTTGATGGAGGGGCATTGACCACATTAGCATGTCAGTTTTTCAGTATTTCAGTTTTCCAGATCTTGCAATAAAACCCTATTATTTAATTTAAAAACCCTGCCTCTTACTGCAAATTTAGAAAGTGAATATTCTTTAGGATAAAGGCCTTATGATAGGTGTTTGCCCGGAGAGTCTCAGACTGATTTTTAAACTTTGTGTTTTAACGTTAAAATTGTCAAAACAGCATGCCACAGTAGCACTGAGTATTGTGTGTGCTGTTTATCACTAGTGCTCTTTTGATTGGTTCTTTAATCACCTCTAAAACTTAATGGTCTGAGGTGTTTTTCTGGTTTATGATTGTCTTGTAATAACAAGGTTGTAAAACTTAGAGAACTTGTGTTCAGAAACTTTATAAGAGCTGTTCTGAGGTGTGGTATTTGTTTTGTTGTTTGGTGGGTTTTGTTGTTGTTTTGTTTTTTTTTTTTTAATACCTTGGTACAGCCTCTTATCACACCAAAAGCTCCATTGCACTTTAGAAAAAGTTTTTTGGTTTTGTTTTTTTTTTCTTCTTTTTTTTTTTTTTTTTGCTTGTGGAAAAATATTTAAAACTTCCCTCCCCCAGCAACAGTTCAGTTCTTTTTTAAAAAAGTTATTTTTGGATCTGTATCTGCAGCATTTATAGTCACCCGGTGTGTAACTTAAAAGGGGTATTTTTTTGACTGATACGAGTTTTAAGTTAGTAAAGCAGTTATTTTAAGCTCGTATTTTGAAAGCGGTTTGTTCACAGTTGCTTACTAATAATTGATTATTAAAATGTCTGTCATCAGATGTTTTTTTAAGTAAGGGTAACCATAGTAGACTTGATTATGTACAAGAGCTGCTGACTTACATGTTAAATTGGGAAAGACCTGTTTGAATTGACAATTTTTGTTTAATGCTACTTGTTCCTTAAGGTTGGAATAGAGTTGCATTTTCCTCATCTGAAATTAAGCACAATAGTTTCTAAAATAACAAGTGTTTTATAAAAATCTCTTGCTATGGCTAGAAACAACTGACCAAGTGCTGATTAGGGAGTGGCAAGTGATGCTTTCATAATGCATAAAAGAAAAAGACGAAGGTGTGTTGGTTAATATTAGAGTCTGAAAAAAAACCCCAAACCAACCACCAACAACTGAGAAAACTTGATTTTAGGAGAGTACTTAGAATGTCATAAATATGAAAATGAAGTTTGCATGCATTAAAAAATAGAAAAAAGTTACTGGTGTTTGATGAGCGCTTTGGGTGTGAAGAGAAGGCTAGATATGAAATGGATGGTTACTTTTCTAGGTTAGTAACTTTTTTTTGAATCATTCTTAAACTTTTTTACTCTGAGTACAGTGAACAATGCCGAGTCAGAAATGGGATGCTTACAATGATTTGAATTTGTGTAGACTTCATTAGAAAAGCAAGTACATTTGAATTGTCTTTTAATTGCTGTTTGTAACCATAAGGTCTTCTCCTTTTTTGAGAATGCATACTGATGCAGGTATCCTGTTAATTAGATGTATTATTAGATGCTGATCTGGTATATATTCCATGGCTGGCAGGATAGACCTGTGGTAATGTTAATTATCAGGCCGTCCTGACAGCTCAGGCTGATTGAAGTACAGCAGGAATCTGCCATGGAAACCGATGTTTTATATTTGACTGCTTATATGGAATGTTGGGGGGTGGGAGTGGGAGGGAGACAAGAGAAATACCTTGCCAGGAAAGCTGTGAAATAACGCAATGCCCTCACTCACTGACCCTTGCCTTTATTGAAACATAACTCACAACTTCTCATTCAGGCTATGTGAATTTTTCTGTATTGATTTTAATCATAATGCATAGTATGAAAATCTTCTCTCGATTCTGACAGTTTATTGAATTTTAATAGCCCAGTGCTAAGAAAACTAGTAGGAACAGTAAAACTGCTGGTGTTTTTAATCCCATTATGCTTAATGCAGTTGGCTAGTTCAGTAGTACCACACAAGTTACATCTGTGGGTTGGTAGCAGGAAGATCTGTGTCTGTGAGGTATGTTGGTACTACTGTTTGAATCCTGAAACAGATGAGAGGTGTAATTTTTATAATATTAATTATATACCTTTGATAAGACAAAGAGTGGGGTTGCTGAAAGTTGGGCAGTGTTACGTTTCTACTTTTGACTTCAGAAAATATTCTGTGTAACCTTGTACAATGCAGTTATAGTAATGTCCGGATTTGTGTTTCTTTTGGTTGTTTTTCTTGGAAATGTTTAACAGAAGTGGAGTTAGCTTTTTAATAGAAGAACTTAGATTTTTGAGACAATTTATGCTTGAATGAGGAAAACAGATGTGACTTCATTAGTAGAGCTGCACCTCCAGTGTGTTATTCTTGCTTCCATTAAAAAGGTGTATTTTGCAGGCTAGCTGTGTGTCTGAGAACAAGAAGACAGTTCAAGTTAAAGTGTAGTTGTGTTACTTAAACGTGTTGTCTGAGTCCAACACTAGAAGTTGCAGCTTTTTTGATCCCTGCAGTTATTTTAGCAGGTGTTAGTGGTCAGAAAAAGTGTGGTAATGCTAACAGGTTTTTTTATTTATTTTATTCTCTGACTTAAAATATTGAGTAGAAGTTGAAAATACATTTTCAGTTACTTTTCATTTGAGAATTGATTTTTTTTATACTTGGTGTCAAATAGTAAATTTTGCTTTTCAGTTCAGTGCAAAAAAAATCATTCTCTTGAAGGGAAATGCCGATAGGTAGCTATTAATATGCTTTAATGTTTTTGGTGGTGTACAGTTGAGTAGCACACTGGAAGTCAATTTTTTTAATCGCTTTAAAAAATATTTTTGACTGTTTTGCAGCTGCACTTGAATTGTTGTACTTTACACCATACTGTAGTAGGGAAAATTTTCTGTGTTTCCAGTACAGGGTGTACCAGAGCAAGTTTTTGATACTTCGTACTATAATTGCAGTGCTCTAGGAAGTGTCCAGGGGGAAAGGTCCTCAGGAGCAAGGGGATAAGCCATGAAGTAGTTTGCATGATAACTTACTGAAGTCTGAGGGTATTAATAGTTGGAGCAATTAACACTTCAGTAGTATATAACTGTATAAATGTTTATGCTGCTTTAAGACCTCGAAAAGGAAAAACATCCCAGTGTGACAAACAATTAAAATCTTGTTACTTTGCTGGGAACGTAATTCTAAGGAGTAACGCATCAGAACAGCTGCTGATGTCAGAGCAGGAGCAGGGGAAGATAATACAGTATTTTATACCCTTATCTGGTGGATCAGTTTCGGGCTTAAAAGGTCAGCTGATATTCTGTACTAGTCAGGGGTTTTTTGAGTTTGTTTTTATGTGGTGTTGGCTTTCTTTTCAGACAGATCAGAGCTGTGATCTAACTCCCCATATGTGATCTCAGAGTAGTTGTGTTGGCACAGTGGCTGAGGTTGCTCGATACTGAAGATGTAGAGCAGAGCCTTGGGGAGTGAAGTATATTTGCTTAAACATTTACTTAGAAGTCTGAAACTCCTAATTGATGTCAACTGATTGCGCATCTGGTCCATTCAGAATTTTAAGGATGTGACTATTTTCAGACTAGCTGACACTAGATGGAAGTCAGACTTCACTGAATTCTTTAAAGCCTTTAGCTGTTGAAATAATGAACCTTCTTGGTATTTTTTTTAATTCAGATTAAAGAATTGTTTTAGAAGTCTCCATAACCACTGTTGGTCAAAATGTCCTGTCCTAGCTCCAGTATATTTTCTTCATTAATGTCTACGAGATGGAATGCACCTGAAATCTTAAAAAGTAAGCAACAGATCTGCTAGCACAAGTACTAATACAAACTTAATGTTCTGGTTCATGTATTTAAATTGCCGCTAAACTAAAACGTTAAACTCATGTTGCATAATGCTTCCATTTATTTATCAGACTTCGAGGCAGTAGCAAATCAGTTAACATTCTTCCTAATGCAGCTTAGTCTAATAATCTGCAAATAATTATATCAAAAGTTATTGCGTAATTTTCAATTTTTAGATGCAGAGCAAGCCAAATCAACTTCTCTTTGCTGTGGGGTATCTTAGGGATCTTTGCAGGAACGGCGAGGAGGAGAAAAGTTAAAAATGCTCTGACTCGGTGCTGTTTGCTTTTGAGCAGTGTGGCTCATGTGTGCATACTGCTTTTAGTTAGTTTCAGTTTGACTGATTTTGAAGGAGCATGAGCTGTACTCCTGCAGCAGAAAGCAACGGGGATGTTTTTTTTCAGAAAGTTGTCACACTGTCGTCAGCCCCCTGCCCCACACTTACAAAATAACTTTGCCTAAATACTACACGTACAATCTATTGACAAGAGCGTTCTTGTAGCAGTTGGTTTGTGTGTTAAAGTTGAAGGTTAAAATGCTGTAATAGGCCCAGCTGTCATGTTTAAAATGGAATGTTTTTGCTGTGAAGATTCTGTGCAGTGAGAAAGTAGTGTGTGTTAGATGTTGGTAGAGACAAGTTGTTGATAGTTCTTTAATTGCTTAAGTATCTTATCATCTATAAAGATAAGTGTAGTCAGAGACGCTCATATACAGTGAGTTTATAAGTGAATTACTGCTGCTTTAAATCACTTGAGGCTTTTATGGAAATCTGATAACTGCCTCTGAATCAACCTGAAGCAAGACTCCTTATACAGATTTTGTTCCCACTTTTCATGTAGTTATGTCAACTTTGTGCTCAAATAGACTTGAACAAAATCTGGGCACAGATGACGTGTTAGGGATCAGAAATTTAATTCGAACCAAGATTTTATCAGGAAGGCTGATCATGTGTGTATTAAAACATCTTCAGAGAAAGAATGATACTTCAGTACCTCTCAGGTATAAAATTAGTGACTGCAATTGCTTTCAGAAGAGAATTATGTTTGGATGTTTTAATAACATGTTTATAGAAATTTGAGTCATGTTTTGAAATTTCTTTCTATGGTTTTTGCCGATTCTCTGAGGATAAATTTTATTTTTGTGACAAGACTAGTATAATCCTGTATGGAAACAAAGCCTTGAGAAAACATAACCTAAAAATCAAATCCACCTTAGAAGACACAAACAAACAAAAAAGGTACAACTGGCTTTCTTGAGAAAATCTTACTAAGGTTACAGACTTGAAGAAAAACTTTTATTGAGACCTGTGGTGTTTAAGATATATACTGCCATTTTGAGAAGGAGAAGGGAAAAAACTTCTCTATAGCAACTTAATTATAGGGTTAATTGAAATTAAATTCTACATGGATCGAAGTATTTCTAATTTCTCATAATACGGGTGTAGCTTCCAGAGAAGGAAGGGATTGTGTGGAAGCTTTGTCTGTAGGAAATGGGGTACATAAACCTAATGCCTATTGATTTAGTAACTGTATTTTATTCATAACTATTCATGAGGAATCTTGTTGGTTCCAAATGGGAGGTTTAATGCACGCTGAGGGCACTTGGTAGTGCTGAGTTTTAATACTGTTAAGTGTCTTCAGAAAGATATTCTTGCGTCAGCCTCGGATTAACATAGGATGAATAACAGAGCAATTCATCAGCAAGGCAGCTCTGAAGAGTGTCAGCAAGAAAGCCGACGATGATGAATTGGACAGAAAGGGATGCTGCAGTAGAAAGCTGCTACAGCCAGTGCTGGGGTGTTGAGGGATGGCAGTTGGTATTTAGGTGTATGCTGGGTAATTAAGTGAGGAGGGACTGCACTGTCTTGCTTGGCTGAGTAGAAAAGAAACATATCCCTTCTACAATTTAAGAAGGTTACTAAATTCAAAAACTTAAAATGACAGATGGACAATTGGTTTGTAATTCATTGAAAAAGATTTATGTTAGTCTTCAGTACTGATAAATGTGAGTTATGTTTTGTGGCGAGACTGGTGAACTTCCCGTGATGTTTGCAGTCTCAGCAACCTTATTTGGCAACTAAAATTTGGGTAAATTAACTTTAAGGCAGGTTTAGTTTATTCTGAACTCAATTTTCCTTCAAGTCCTGCGCTAGCTTTTTTTTAGATCTCACAGCTTTCAGTTACTTCCAGTTACTTCAGTTACTGGTTACTTTCAGTTTTAATTTTTAATTTTTTCCCCCCAGGATAAAGAAAATAGTTGGGAGTAGAGGGGGGATTTTCTTCTATCAGCCTAATAGCGTAACTAAGTGTTTTTTATCATGTGCACAGGTCTTTCTCATTTCTTTTATTTAACATGGTTTGTACTAAAATTGTTTTTGACTGCTCATTGTTGTATCAAATTGCTGAACAGTTCATACATGAAGAACAGTTTAAAGTAATAATGTTCAAGTTTTTTACTTTGTAGGGATTCTTTGTATGTTTTTTTTTTTCTGACCGCTGACTGACTGTAAGTAACTAAACGTGTATGTTCAGGCTTTCTGAACCCTGAGCAGAATTCAATACTGAAATCTGTATCAAAGACAAGCATTTCAGTATGTCATAGAGCAGTCATAACTAGTATAGTATAATGGTATATTATAGTATAAATTACTGCACAAATCAAACTACATCTTTAGTACATTTTTCTGGATTAAGCCTCTTGGCTTAAAATTTTGAGCGGTTGTTGATAACTAAAATCATAACTAAATGCATTCCTGAATAATCAGAAGGATATTTTGATCTCTCTTTCTTCAAACTTTTATTGTGTGCTCTTAGTGTTAAATTTCAGATAGAAGAGGGGATACTAATAAAGCAATAACATTTAAGGAGCTTTTTTCTTAGTCTAGTCATGAGTTAGTAATTTCTCCTAGTATGTGATGTAGTTGAAACACAGCTTATGCTGCTATAAACTTTATCTTCCCCCCCCCCGTGGAAAGTGAAGAAATGAATATTGCTAGCAATGAAATTGGATAATTTCTAGGCTGTCAGTTAATGAAACTTAATGCTACAAATATGGATGCAATACTTTGCACCTGTCAATATTGGTATAATGAAAAAATTAAGAAAAAGGAGACAGTACATTTTAAGAACATATTACTGTGCAACTACAAAAATTGTATTATATGTTGGTTTTAAAATGGCTAAATTGAACGGATCATTATAGGAAAGGAACAGAAAAATCAGAATACATTTCCTTGAACTGAAATGTCTTTTTAATCAGAAAATTTTACTCATTTGCAAAAACAATATAATTTAGTTAGCCCTCAAATATTATGAGATTATACATTACACTTTATTTAGGAAAGGAGAATAACAGCAAGATATCAAGATATCTGTAAGTGTTGCAGTGTGAGATCTAAAGTAGCTTGTCATCTGGTTGGAAATATCTGTTTGGCAGAACGTTTTCTTAGGGTAAGAGAGATGGAGATACTTCATATTGAAGTTAGTGTTTGTACAATCTAATCAAGATTTCCTCTGTGTGTAATGTCTTTTTCCAACACAATCTATGCTATTTTTTCTTGTGCTTGTCAGATTGAGCCACTTTAGCCACTCCTTGGCCATACCTTTTCTGACATAGCAAAGAAGTACAAAGCAGGTGTATCTCATTTTGCAGCACTGTCACTGAAACTGCAGTCTTTAGCACGAAAAGTAACATAAAGGAGGTGGGTTTTTTCCTAAACCTGTGTCTGAAGGGGTTGTATTTTGATATTGCATGAAAACAAAATGGTGTTGGATATGAGACCTTTGAGACCACTTCCTCTCTAAGCAGACAGCATCTTTTTTTGTTTGCAAAGTTAATGGAGCTAAGTGAAAAGCAGTATGAGTTAACAGAATAGTGTTTTCTAATCTATTGTTTGCAGACCCACTGCATATGAAGAGTTGCTGCAAATAAGAAAAAGAAAGTCTGTTGTTGGGAGATTTAAGTAGGCTATACTGAGCCTTCACTTCTTGGGAACTTTTTGTTAGTATGTAAGTGAAAAAGGTTGAAGACCACTGATGTAAAGGCGTTCTGTTATAGCAATTGTCCTTGTCTGTGGGCTGAAATTAACATTTGAAACAAGAAACTTCAAGGAGATCACAAAGTAAAATTGTGTTCACCATTATGTGTATTGAAACTTGTTTCATCTGTATGCATTTATTCTTTTTTTAGGACTTCTTGCTGTTATATATTTACTGAACTAGTGAGTATGGTGATGTTTTCCCCAGATGAAATGTAGAGGATCTAATTATATGTATCTATGGAGTTCAGTTTGCAACACTGGAACTCCAGAATATTATGTTAATTGCTAAAAGTAGGTGTGAGAGACGTAATCTACTAAATTCTTTTTGGCATTCTATTATTATAGAATAATTTCAGTATTAAACCGTCTGTAAGGGCATCTCTGCCTTTCAATTTTAATTCCATTAAAATAGCCACACTGTTGTCATTTACCAACAGGGATATTAAAGGAAGTTCCAGATGCTCAAGTACCTTTAGCTGTAAATATTTCAAGAAATATTTGTTGTTTGGGTTTTTTTTCCCCAAGAGACAGCTCTGTGAGCTCATAGAGCCTGTTGTTTGATGTAATGAACTTGGAAAAAAAAGAACTTAAAAGAATTTAAACCCATTTAATACGCGGCAGTCGAGGTGCAGATCTTGCTTATGTAGTAAATCCATTCCTTAACTCAGTCCTGAATATATAATGTCTTAATTTATAAGGTTGTTCCTGGTGGATTTAAGAGATAGATGGGACTACTGTAATGCAAATCTGTATGTGTTAAAAACTTGTAAAATTCTGTTAAAAAATTACATGTGATTTTAAGTTAGCATTCAGTTTAAATATTGGATGTTTAATTTCTGTGGTGGGTTGCAGTTTTTCAACTGGCTAGTGTGTTTTAAAAGAGGCTGTTCTTAAACTCGCTCAAGTTTGTCAGCTGAAGAGAAAACTTATGATTCTGTAGCTACTCTGTAGAAACTTATCTTCAACACTCTAATTATGTAAGTAGCAGAGATCTTGGCTACCAGACTGGTAAAGTAAATATTGGTTTTGTTTTAATATTCTCTGTCTGTTTCTACCATGTGTGTATATAGACACGAGTACAGTCTGTCTCCCGTCCTCTCTCCCTCTTTCCCTCTTTTTTGCTTTTGTCATAGTGGTATTTGTTAATACCTCTCTCATAGTAGTACTTACTCAGTTATAAATGTTGTCTCTATGGGCAAGATTTAATATTATTAGAAATCATGTTTTTTCCTGGATGTAATTAAAAGTTATACATCATATTGCTGTAGTGTGAAGCCGAAGGGGAGGAGGGGAGAATCTACTGTTTTAGTTTATGTATCTGGCAATTTTTAATGTACTTTGATGAACGAAAATTTTCTCTTTATGAATGAAGAACATTTTTATGTATCTTAGAAATATCAGAATTATAAATCCTTATTTTTAAGTGTTTTTGTTAAAAAATAAAACTGGTTTTAATAAGTAGCGTAAACAGATTTTTATTTTTTGACAGCAAACAAAATTCATATTTAGTCTCCAAAAATCCATTACTCTTAAAATACAATATTGAAATTTAGTTATGGAACATGATGGATATAATAAGACAAAATCACATGGATTTTTTTCGTGCTGCTTGTTGCCTGTCTTCTGATATTTATTGGTGTCTTGCAGAGCACCTTCCTTGATAATAAACCCCATTTTAGTGAATTCTACAGATTCTGACAAAACAGTAGCCCTTCTTTCATCATGGTTTCAGTTAGAAAAGCTCTGATCTCAGCTCTTGATATAATGACAAGAGGTAAACACTGATGCTGCATTATCTTATCTAGTTGATAATTTCATCTAATAGTCCCGGAACTTGATGTGCCAATTGTTAAATGCACTGGGCTGTGAAATAATCGGAACTTCAGCTTGCAAATACCAAGCTATTGTTTTCAATAAAGTTGAATTGAAATCTTTTCTATGCTGCATTGCAGTGGAAACCAATTAGTTACAGTGTGACAAGATGCCATTTTTTATTGCCAAAAGAAAGTTTCTGGTATTATTCTGCACTGTGAACAAATGTTTGGCAGTTTTGGTTGCAGTTTAAGTTAATTTTGTAGACAAATGGGTCTAAAGAGCCTTTGATTGTTTAACTTTGAAGTTCATGTTTATCAAGTGGTTTCTCAGATGATTTCTCTAATTTACAGTGCTACTAATGCCATGCAATATGTACTTTTTATTAGTCACTGAAGTCTAGATGGCAGTTCCATTTAACCTCATGCGACCCATCTGATACAGAGCAAAACATCTCAGTTGTGCAAGGTTTAATAATTTAATTGTGCAAAATTTAATAGCTTAAAAATGTGCCCATAATTTACTTAGTTCTTTTTATTTTGACAGTTAGGTATTGGAGATGGTTTAACGTGTTTTTCTTATATATTCAAAAGACGTGTAAGAGTTGCCCAAAACAACATTGCTGCTGCTTTGAATGTTATCTTCACTTTACGTGGCCACATAAAGTGAAATGAATTAAGAAGATATCACAGGGTAGTTGGACTGTTGAGACACATCAACTTTGTATGAGATACTGTTTGCTTATCTGATAACAAAATATTTTTGAAAAATGGTGCACATGGTGAAAAATGCTCCTTTGGAAAAATACTACCGGTTAAGATAGCAGAGTAATAATTTAAATAAACTAATGTGACATTGTCATGCTGTGCATATAGATTGGTTACCTCTAATACAATTTGATTACCTCTCAGTGTGACTGATACAGTTTTTTCGCATGCTAAAATTACATTCTTGTGCTTTTTTTGGTCAAATACTAAGGGCTTAATATTTTTAATTGCTTATTACATATTACCTTTTATTTTTTACTGCAATTTAGATTCTTTTATTCAATGAAGCCTAAACCAATATGAATTTAACTCCCATGCCTCATAAAGATTTGGCATGTGGCTTTCAGTTAGCTCTTATTTCTGTTTGTAGCTGTGACTTTGCTCAGTCTTTCCAGCAGTATATTTTTGTCTGTAAGGTACAAAATTTATATTCCATCCCGCTTAGCTCAATTAGCGTTTATAAAAAAGAAGCAAAATAAAGGTAGGACTTTTCCTTTGATAGTTGTCAGAGGACAACATTAAAACATGTAGCATATTTTACTTGAATTGTGGTTGTTCCTATGACTTCTGTATCAAGAGATAGGGAATATTCAGTATTTTTTTATGGGTATTTTTCAGCCTTGCCCAAAGATTTTAGCGAGGAGGTGGAGAAAAAAATCAGTGTAATTCTGAAAACAAAGTTTGTGGGAAAGAAAGAGACACTTTTTATGAAGAGAAAATGTATATTAAAAAAATCATGTAGATTGCTTACTTAAAAATATTTGTATTTCAAGGTAACTTAATGTATTTTAGTAAGGAGTGGAAGGTGTATGTGAAAGTGTAGTCAATATGAGGACTGATTTTATTCTTAGAAATGTTTTGATTAATGCAAGTAGGCAAGTTTAATGTCAACATACTTATTTTTAAACTGTTGACTTTTAAAAACACTTAATACAGGAGGTGTAATGGTGGCTTTTACTGAAAAAGTTGAACTAAAGGTACCACCTGTGAAGAACTTCCTCTGAGTTATACCTGCTGTTAGGGCTTTTCCAGGTGAGCGATAGGTCCTTGCATTACATTGGAGGCGCTAATGTCTGAATGGATGTGATGGCTGCTTTGGAATGATGCTGCTGTTAGCAGTGAAAAATGTCTTCCTTACGATTCTTGTGCAGCAGGCCGTGGAGTGCAGCACATTTTTATAATAAAGGTGATGAATTTAATCGCAAACTGGCAGCCGAATGGAAATTGCAGACCTTGATACTGGGAGAAAATTGCCTATAAAGCAACTCCTGAGAGAGCAGGCTTTAAATTTATCCACCCATTTCGACATTGAGGAGAACACAGGAATTGCAGGGTATTTGCTTGGCCTCTTTAGTTCAGATGGATGATACGTCATTCTTCCTTTATTTAAGAACTGGTTACAGTGTTGCATTGTTGGTTTGTTTTTAATAATAAAAAAAGACCTTGGTGCTTAAACGTTACGCAGTAAGGAATTTGGAAAAATCTATTCCTTTATTAGCTTGATATTTGCTCCTATTATAAAGTAGGACCTAATGTGCATAATTAATTGGAACACAGATTTCCCCTTGTGTCACATTTAACCCTAGCGTGATTTGACATTTAAAACCCGCATATCCACATATTTGAAGACTGTTAGCATTGAAGCAGTTCTATAAATAGTTTAACTGGTCTTGAAGTCCCATTGGAAGTCTCTAATAGTATGTTAACGTAATTTTTGATAGAGGCGCAGCATTTTTCAAAATTGTTAGTACTGATACACTTCAGTGAATTTTAATCCCTTATATTTAGTAGTGCTAAATGCTGATGTCCTTCCTGTATGATAACTGGGAACTGAATGTACAAATATGATTCCCATATATGATGGACACTATATTTAAAAAAGACAACAAAATATACTTTAAGAGCTTACTAAAAGATGGTATGCTTATCATCTGTTCATAGAAAGAATTGCAGATAATTGTTTTAGAAATAGATACTTTTACCGAACTCTTAACCAAATGTCCTCACTACAACACTGCCGTTTTGGGTGCCTTGAGAGGTGATCATCATTCAGGTGGAAGAATGAATAGCATTGGATTTGATCACTGACTTTAATATGAAGAGAATAGGAACACTTAATATTAAGACATCAGGTGTGGCATCTGGTAAGTATATTCTTTCAAGTATTTCATTGGTCCAGTTTCTCGTCTTAAAAGACGTGAGAAGTATGGTCTGTATTAGAATGATTCTCTTGGTTATATAATCCCTAAGATAAAAAATGGCCAGATTTCTTGGCCAACATAAAGAATCTTTTCAGTTAGTATATGAAAGAAGAGACACTCATTTCTTGTTCTTGATTTGGTTATGCCCTTTAGAAAATCAAATCTGTTACCATTTTCCGATAGGTTTTATTATTTTTAATTTTTTAATTATTATTATTTTTTTGTAAAGTAAAGCTTCCTGATAGGTAGTACTCTTAGTACCAGAAGACATGAGAATTATTAGGTCACTGTGTGATGAAAACAGTTGAACCTTATTTTGGTAGTTATTGGAAGTCTGCCACACACTGTATCTGTAGTTAATGAGTAATTCATCCATATTCCTTTGCTTAAAGCATAGACTTGTAGCAAAATAAAATGCGTGGTTGGCAAGTTCTTGACTGTCTTTTACCATATTGAATTATTTCTGTTTTTCTATAGAAAATATAGATTGAAGTTCCTATAGAATATATTTTCTATATACATTTCTATATTTTCTAGTCGTAGGAAAAATGTGGCCCAACTTGCTTTAGAAATGTGCAGTAGCATTTATAATCTTGTTTTATGCTATATTAATGTTCTAAGACTGTAGTAGATTCAAATGAACCCAGTAACTGGAATTCCACACTTTGTTGTATGAGGGACTAACTTTTCCTTAGAACTCTTACCACAGGTGGACAAGTTAAGATATATACCGGCAACCAGAGTTAGCTGGTATAACATTGACTCCTGTTCTTATGTTTCTATTACCTTCTGAAAGACCAAGTACGGGGCTTGAATAGAGCTGAAACTGGAATGTGTTTGCTGAGTTAACAGAAAAAGAGATTATATCCAACCTGTTTACTTCAAAATAACTGTATGACCTCATTTTGTTTTAGTTACTGGTACACCTTGGAAAGAAGTTATGAAGGATAGTTTTGAACTAATTCAGTAGTTTGATGATGCAAAAAGCAGTTTCTTGTTTAGAAAGGTGTCCCCGTTACTTCCTCTCTGCTAATTGTGGCATTCAATGAATTCTTTAGTGATCTGTTTCAGCTCAGTAACCTGGAAGAAAGCTAATCAAGCAAACCAGAAAATGTAGGAATAGTCTTTTGCTCAATTAATGACTTGAATTGGCCTACTGAGGCAGAGATGGTGTGAGAGATGTTAAGGAACTTCATTTTCTAACAGCGTTGTGCTGTTAAGGTTAGTAACTCTTACCCTTCAAAGGAAGAAGTGATAGAGCAAACCTGACTTTTTGGAGTAATAGTCCAGGTTTCTGATTTCTTCTGGAGTTTGTTGTATAATTTGGGATATGTAGTCTACTTCCTCCAGGGTAGTGAACTTTCTTGTATTGTCAGTTTTTTAATCTATGTTTTACAACTTTCTCAAGATACTCAATTCTTTTCTGGGGTGAGTGGTGTCTTTTTAACTATGCTTTTCTTTTTCTGTAAAGAGAGCAGCTCACTGTGATTGTTCTTTGCCTCTTCTATTTGGTTATGATTAACCTTATTTTCACTGTTCAGTGTCTGTGTAGACTTAACCTTCTTGTTGCCATTCACCTTTGCTAAGTTTCGGATTAAAAACAAACAAACATAAACCCTAAAATCCAAAAGAATTTAATATCCTCTTAAAAATGAGTTGTAACTCATGTTACAACTGATGGTAAGATATAACAAAAACTACCAGTAGTAACATTTTACTCTCAGTACAATGTATGATTAATGCTCTGTTATCTTCAAACACTGGTGTAAATCTTTTTTTTCAAGTTAATTTTTTCCTACTGGTTTTTGGTTTTATGTGTTGATCAACACAGAGGAAATGCCTGTCAAGGAAATGGAGGGTATTCTAGCTTCTTGTCACTATTTCTTTGTGTGTGGTGCACTTAAGAGCTCTTATGGTCTATTTCCAATAATAGTGATTACATTGCTGTTTACCTGCTTCAGTTGCATGAAGTTACATTTGCAGTTTGGCAGTATTGTCTGTATTATATCAAAATGGGTTTCCTTTTGCTGCCTTCATTTGATCCAGTGTGGTTTTCACCTTGAGTTTAAACAAGGGAAATTGTCTTGGTTTACTTTCTTTATGCTGTTCATCCTATCTTGTCTTCTTTATCTTTTCACTAAACAGGTTTTTCTAGGTCTGTTCTTGTAACCATATATATTATACTGCCTACTTCCACCTCATTTTTCTGCTTCCCTGTATTGATACTTACGTTATAAGCTTTCAGAAAGAGCTTTTTCTTTCGATTAAGGTGAGAGATTCTCTACAGAGCGTAGTACAGAAGATCTTGCTGTTGTAAACTGCAATGAAGATCGTCTGTGCCTTTGGATTTTCTTATTTACTTAAACTTGTGTGTTCTGTGCTGCATGCTTACTCTGTAATGGTAACCCTTGTTTTATTTTAACCATATTCTGTTGGTGTTTTTTTGTTTTCTATTCTATTTCTTTAGGGGTCCTAAAATTAATTATTTTTTAAATGTCTTTGTTATGCTACTCAAAATGGTGTGGACTTTTTTCTGAATTGTTGCTCTTGAACCTTAGCACTGTGTATAAGAGAGCACTTTTTTTCCCCCTGCTTAATTTACTTTGTATTTACTTCATAGCATTGGGTTTAATCTGCTACATTTTGTATTGCCGTGCTCTTGAAGAGTCTCAATCTATTCTAACATTTAATAGCTTTCATAAGTATCATTTACTGAAGCCTTACCATTCATGGTTTAGATTCTGTTTTGCTTTGTTGACTGAATTTATAAAGCTCTATTTTCAGTTTGTCTCTAGTAAATACATATCTAGGCATTTGTCGTTAAGGAAGACTTTTAGATAGGGCATCTAGTCATTCCCAAGTTAAAGAAATGATCTGTGCATCTGATAGTGGGCTGAAATGAGTTAAATTGAGAAGTAATGTCTTTTGAGAAATCTTTATGAAAATCTTGGAAGTTCAGTTTTGTTCTTGGTATTTCATTGAGATGTTTTTAAGAAGAAAAACATCTTCCCCTCCTTCACCTTTTTTTATCTTTCACATTCTTAACCAGATGTAAAAGTTGTGTTAGGAGCAGACTAAGAAAGAAAAGATTGTTTAATTAGTACTGTTTGTTTATTGAGGTGGGGGTGTGAATCTGTAAAAATTAGAGTTGCCTTTTGGTTGCTTTTCTTGTAAGAATGGAAAATGAATGGAAAGATGTAGGAAACTGAATTTACTTCTCAGTTTTACCAATTACTGATATTTCTCTGAGTGGACAAAAGTTAGTTTACTGAAATGCAGAAACAAAGTAAATTTTAATAAATGTCTCCAATGCAAGTTATGTGGTTCACAGTCTTGAAATAATTTGGGAAAGTCTTAGTAAATGTTAAAAGCAGGTTGCTTAAATACACAGGTCTCTTAATTTCATTGCAGAATGTACTTCTGTGTTGATATCAACTGAAACCTTTATTTTAGGATCTCCTCCCAGTATTGGTAGTTGTGAGTCCAGATGCTTCATCATGCAGTCAGCAATATCTCCATGTTTCACTTAAATTTTATTAGTGACCTAAAGGAGGGATGTTGCAGGTGACAGAGGTTATTCTCAGAGATGTTGTGGTGGTTTCTTTTATTGATTTTTAATTTGCTCCTTAAGGAGGAGTTGGGGGATTATGCCAGCCACTTACCTAAATGGAGTGCAAAGCTCCCAGTATTCATGTCTCCTGTTAAAACGCACAGCTGCAATTTGCAGTTCAATGTTTTTTGGTTTGTTATAGTTTTTTTTTTTTAATTTTTATAGTAATCATAATAGTTGATACTGAGGCTGCTGGTTTTCAAAGTGGAAAAAATAAAACAACTAAGATGTTTTCATTCAATACCTATCACATTAGTGAGGGAAACTAATAGAATATCCTCATGTAAACTTTTCATGTCAAGCTGAAATGTATTCAGCATGCATCCAGGCTGTTTTGAATAGTAATTATAACTGGTGTTACTGGTTGTATTTCTAGTTCTTTGCTACACTGTATGGAGCTTTATAGACTTTACCTAGAGTGCTTTTTGATACTTAAAAAGAACACTTTAGTGTTCCATGTTCTATAGGAAAATCACATTGAAATGAGTTTTTAGTGTCAGTGAGGGATAGAGGACTCCAAAAAGCTCTTCTGTGCTCTTCTATGGATTTTTTTTCTATTTGTTCACGTTTCATTTTGGTTTGTTGGGGTTTTTTTGTGTGTTTTTTTTTTTTTTTTTCCTCAGCACAATGTAATTGAAAGCAGTCAAGCTCTTACCAGATGCTCTGCAGGTCTAGTGGCAGGAGGGGATTGCTTATTTGCCTTTGCTTTTTTCTTTATCCTTCTAAGATGACTTTAAAAAAAGATTGTTTCCCCCTGCAGCCAGTATGTGAGAGCGGGTGAAAGAGTTAGAAAGAGACAGAAAGTAGAAGAAAATAAAGCCTGAAAGGCTGTTTCAGGTTTGGGTTGCTTTTGTACTCAAAGTTTGTAAAAACAAGTCTTGAATGTTAAATGGAGAAAGAAAATGAGACTTTTCCACTCCTGCTCAACAGAGTATGTGTTAAAATTTTATTTCCCCTCTGGTAATGTAGCCGCAGCTATATACCATTAGTAGTCGTGCATGGCTATGATTTTATGAGCGGTGGTTCATCTGCTCGGGCAGAATATAGTTCTGGCAATTAATGTTGGAAGCAGTAGTATAAGCAATAGTGTAAGCTGGTGTGTAGTTGAGGCCTCATCTTGGTTCCATTTTGATACTCTGTATTTAAAGTTGAAATACATCTTGGCATAGTGGAGAGCATGGCGGTGGTTTAAGGGGTGGGGGAAAAGGTAGGGAGGGATGTTTCTGTGGGTTGTTTGGTGTTTTGTTTTTTTGGCAGGAGGTGGTTTTCCTTTAGATACTCAAGATAAACCATGAAAGAAGATTCAAATAGTGACTATGTGAGCAGGCTAGCAAACACTGTCACACTGAAAAATACTGCTAATATGATACCAGTAATCCTAGTATTTCTGGTGCATAAATTGAAATCCTGTTTCAGTCAGTCAGAGTATGGGTGTGCTTCTGAAGAAGTGTATGAATTGTGTAATGCAAAGCTGCAGATATGATCTCATGAATGTGCGGTGCTATCATATAATTTTAAATAGCTCTGATACAGCTTTTGGTTAGGTTGCATTACATATTCCACTAAATGACCTCGTGTGTTGTATTAAATTTGCAGAACTACCTAAAACTTCTCATGCCAAGTGTGTAGTTTAGGCTTCAGTTAAAGCAGTGACAAAGTTTTCAAGAATGAACATGGGGAAAAAGTCCTAGTATTTTAAAACAAAATACTCCTGAAAAATTTTCTGTGAGAGGTTGCTAAAGTGAGTGCTTTTGTCATTTTTTCTGGAAGGCTGCCTAGGTTTAAATGAGATAGATCGCATGTTTGCATTTGAGCACTTAAATGTCCAAAAAGATTATCCTGCTGAGGATGTGCTGCATTTCCATGAGCACTGTTTCTCTTACTGAGCTATCTTATAGGATAGGCAAGCTTTATTCCAGCCTGAGAAAGCCATGTAACTGCTGCTGTTAGTTTCTGTGGGTCTGGGGAATGGGCTTGAGAGAATGGACTGAGTTTCCCATGTTGTAAGCAAAAGCTTTGTTTCTTGTCGAGTCTTAGCTTTCAAGAAGGAATTGTTTGTTTTAAACAGGAAGATAGTGTTAGGGCAAAAGTCTGGTGGTGTAGCCGTCCTTCATAGTTTGTGGAGGTAGAAGGGGATGTTGGGCGTAAACTAGAACTAACTGAAGGAATGAAGAATTGTATCTTCCATAGGCAAAAAATGTGACAAGTATGGAGAAGAGACAGTTTGGGAGTAGGAGAAGATTTGGGATGATGAAAACAGGCAAAAAGTATGTGTCTGCTACAGGAAACTGCTTTCCAGAGCCTGGAGTAAACCCAAAGTTTTGGAGTCTTGCCATGTCTTTGCTGTCAGGAAAGATCTGTGAAACCCAGAGGCAAATTGTCTCATTCCTCCTTGCTGCTGGACAGTATCTTCTTCTGCTGTCAGTTAATACCTTATTTCATGCAGCAGAGGTCTTTGAATGGAAAAATGCCAGCCTAGCTGACTGGTTGAATTTAGCAAGTTGCCAGATATGAGTACAGTTGTTTTGTGGCAGTATAACTGATCCGTAAGGTGCACACAGACGAGAACTTTCAGACATGCTTGTTTTGGAAGAGTGATGTTTCTGATATTGGGGAATTTCAGGCAGCAGTTATCTGAAGTGTTAGGTTTTTTTGTTTGGTTGGTTTTTTTTTCACTTCCCCCCCCCCAACTTAAAGGAGTAAGGACCAGAGCTGCCTCTGTGAGACTTGCAGTGGCCTATCATCTTGCTACTGGATTTGAGTGACTATCACAGGTGACTTGTAGAATAACAAACTTATTAAGTAAGGAAGAAATAAAACTGATCATACTTTTACTTAATGAAAAACAGTCACAGTTACCTGAGAACTTGTTATGCTGTGTATGCGTGTTGTGCTGGATTTTTGCTGTCTCAAAGTAAATATCTTGTAATAAACGAGAAGAACCCACCAAAGTCATCCAGATAGAGAAGATTTATTTCATAAAGGGTCTGGATGCTTATTAAACAGACTGTTGTGCCCTGTGCTGGTTTAAAAGTAAATTGGCAGAAGGAATGAACCCAACTGCAGAGAGATTACAAATCAGAGTACAGATTACAATTTACTAAAAAGATTACAATAAATACAATGATACTGAGAAAAACTGTTTTACCCCAAAAGACAGATGTAAAACCCAGCACCCTGGGACAGGAACAGAACGGTGTTCATTGGCCCCTGTGCTGAGCACCACGCGGTCCTCTGGGTGCAAAGTAGAAGGAAAGGGAACCTGTTGATCCAGATGATGAACACAGTCTTGTCAAAAGTGGCAGTTGCAATCCTGTTGAAGTTGTGGTCCTCCTCTGGATCTGATGAATGGTACCAGAAGTCCCAAACCCCGAAGATTATGTATATGCTCAGGTTCAAGTGGCAAAGCGCAGTACCTCCCACAGGGTGAGGAGTTTCACAATGAGTGATTTAACTCTGTGAGTTGTGGGATATTTTTGGAATCTTGGATGGTCTAGGTCGTTGCAGCTGCCTATTATGCCAGTCCAAGGTGGCCCATTAGCAGAGATGACCCCTCAGGCTGCGTTGAAGGTGTTAATGCCTTTCCGGAGGGGAATTATCACCGCCGAGTCATTGGTGTGAAGAAAAAGAAACGCTCCCCTGCCTCGAAGTTATATGTCCTGTAACTAGGACATGCCCTTAAAGCATTGTCAGGTCATGGTTTTTTTTTTTGGTAAAGTACACCAAAACATGCTCGAAGGCTATTCAGCTTTCATCTTAAATGTTAAACATGTGCACTGAGTGTTTTAACAAGTATTTCAGTTTGGGATGTGTTTTCTAGAATCAATTGTCTTAAATATCATAGGGAAAAAATCACATCTTTGATTTCTTTATAGTATTTAATGGAATTGTTCATAAAGGTCTATTTCCCTGAAAAGTGGGATTACTCAGACTTTTTAGAAAATGCTTCTTGGTGTTGAACAAGAAAATATTAACTTAAAGACATAAGTTATAGACCAAGACACTGTATATTAATGTATATGGAAAGAAGCATTGCACTTATTGTTGAGAGTGATTGGTGTGGTGTCTCAAGGCAGGGCCTAAATATCTGTTAGTAGTAATAATTATTGTTACTGACTTGTAATAGTAATTGAGGATTAGAAATGTGAAGAATTATTTCAATTAATAATGGCATTTTTGCTATGTATTTTGGAACCAAGAGTATATGATAATATTGTCATAGTTCTCAGGATAGTTACATTGTGAAACTCTAAAAAAATTAGTAGTAGTTTATCAAGAAGTAGTAACCTCTTCATGTTCCTGAAGAGAGTGCAACTGATGTTTTTTGAGGAAAGGCTGTGGTTTTGTTTTATTAGGTTTTAGTTGATTGCTATTATCAGTGTACATAACTGTGCCACTTGGAATCTCATGGCAGAGGGCTTAAGTTACCTGTGTACCCTTGGAAAAATATCCTTCAAGGTAGTTTTGACTCGCACTGACCAAAATACTCTGGGGACAGTTTTGATTGTGGCTACCTCACTGTCAAGGCAGATATGCCTAATGGGGAACTGGTGTTATATGCAAATCAAATACTTTTTGTAAAACGAAAAATATTGTTGATTAGAAAGCCTGGCCTAGTCTGTTTTATTCTGATTACTTCTAGAAATAGTACTTCTAGAGTAGTATCACTAACCAAATACTTACTTCTGTTTACATAGTAGGCAAGCCACCTACAGTCTCATTATTCTGAGTGAAAGCTCTGTTATGGTTGAGGGAACCAAGCATGGTCCTGTGGTTGTGGAAATGAGAATCCGCCTAATAGAGTAGGTAGTACCCTAGCTTTTGAAAAGTGGGTAGGTATCTTTATCATGTAAAGGAACAAAAAGAATTGTGAATCTACCTATACCTCTGATAGTCAATGGGATTTTGTCATAGTATAAAACTTTATTTTTTCTTGACAGAAACGAAACTTTAAAGGTGGTCTAAATAGATTTTAACATACTCGACTGCAAATTAAATTAAACATTCCATTCACTATGTGGAATAAAAATAAATAAATTAGGACAAATAACTGTTAGTACATTTAATTGTAGCAAAAGAAACCTAAGTAGCAATGTTCTTATTTCTCATTTTGTCAGAGGGTGATGGTAGTAGCAGTAGTTGATTCTCTAAAGTTTTGCTGGCTGTGCATGTTTAGAAAGAGTTAGTTGCCTTGCTGATTTCCTGCTGGTTGGTAATGTGTTGAGTCAGATGGCTGAACTAATGCACAGTACAAAAGGATGGATAACCGTAAGATTAGTATACTAACATGTCTCTTCATTTTAACTTATGTTCAAGTCTGAAAAAATACTCAGCTTTACTAAAAATTACAATTATCAACAGCCTGTTTTTTTAACCTTGAAGTTAGATCTCAATCATGTAAGATTTAGTTTAGTTGTTGCCAGGTTTCACCACCCTGGAGAACCATGTTTACATAGGTACATTTATCTTTTAGAAGATTACTCAGGTGTATGTATTTGCAGTGAATTCAAGCACACTTCTTTTTTCCCTAGGTTGATGAAAAATGACCAGCTTTTCAAAGCTGACTGGTTGTCTTAATCATGTCAATGCGATATTGAAGTTGTTTAACAGTTGTAATAAAGGAACTCAGTGACAGTTTTTAAGTAATGCTGTTTTCTGTAGATGCCACCTAGCATAAATACAAGCATTTTTAAAATTCTTTCAACGCCTTAATGATGTTACAAAATTTTTTGCTAGCTATATTTCTCATATATAAGTTTTTGTCACCGTTTGTGTTTGTATAATAAATTACAATTTTCTGTAAGGTAAAATTGTTAGCATATGTAGCAATTTTAATAGATTCTTTTTAAGTCTGGTGCTTGAAATAAAAACCTTAATCTTGCTGTGGGTAGGTGTGGGTCATAGAGCTGTTTGATAAACCACGTGCGTACAGAATTATTTTTGGTGTGTGCCCTGATTTGTTTTGATTTCCTTACCTGTCTTGGTAAGGAAATCATATCCCAAGCTATGTATCATTTATGTTATCTGAAAACAGATCATGTTTGATTTAATTTTTTTCCCCAGATAAGAGAATTCACTGTGGTGTGTTCTTCCAAAATCATGTGTCTCAAATTCAGAATTTTTATTACTGTTGTACTTGTGGGCAGCTAAAATCTATTTAATTTTACTACACATGTTGTCCTTGTAACTCTTACTCTGGTGGCACTCCTCAGTGTATTCATAATGAGCAAACTGCTCTTTTGTTTTCTTTTTTTTTTTCCTGTGAGTGGCTGTCCATTTTTACATGATGTGAATATACTTTAATATTTTCTGTATTTTTTTCTAAATGAGGATGACTGAAATTATATGCAGCATTTTAAGAGTTGCTCATGCAATTTTTTCAGTTCTTTATTGGAAAATACCATACTGCCGAATCAAGATATTTTTTCCTTTACTGCTGTCACTGCTTGGTGTCCCTCCTGGTCAGTGTGTGATTGATAATGGGTTTTGCCTCCCATCAGTGTCATATAGAAGACTTTTTATTGGTGGGGGAACCTCCTTGTTTTGTAGTATTAACAGTTTAGAGTGAGATTCCTCTTCACTAATTAATTTTTAGAGATTATTCAGTCCACCCTTTATGAGGTTTTTTCATCACCTTTGGTTAACCTCCTTTTAATTAGTTCTACTTTTAGCACAGCTATTGTAACTTTGTTTTAGCTTATACCTTGAAGAGCTTTTCTAGGAGTCCCCATTTCATAGAATCACGGAATGGTTTTGGTTGGAAGGGACCCTAAACATTATCTAGTTCCAACCTCCCTGCCATGTTTTAACCAAATTTCTTTAGTTAAATTCCATGCAGAGGATTACATGGGAAACTCAACTTAGCATTGCTCTGTTTCCTTGAGCGCTCTTACAGTTACTGTGTTAGTCTAGCACTGTCTATCTGTGGTAAACCTGTCATATGCTTTACAGACTTTCATACAATTTTTTAAATTCTTCAACATGTTTGAAATTTGGCATAATAATAAAAATGGACTAATGTGTCTGGCTGGAATATTTATTCCAGAATTAAATTTTGGAGTGTTTTCTGGCATGAGTACATGTTTGGTTACTGTGCTTTCAACTCAGGATTTTCATTTTTTTTTCTTTCTAACATTTGTATTTGACCTCTTATGTTCAGATGATTTTGGTAACAAGTTCCATTACTTCATCAAAGTTACCTGTTTTGAAAATCTAAATAATAACCTGATTTGATGGCCATCTCCTTTGAAGTCTTCTTTGCTTACTAAAGCAAAATACTAGTTCACCAGCAGTGTAATGGATAAGTCTATCAGTTCGTGACGTGCAGGAATATTTAACTACTGCTATAGTAAGAACCGATGTCTGCTAATTAAGCTTTGTAACTTAATAAATATAAACTAAAAGATATATTGGATGTGTATAATCTTTTCACACAGGTGGATAATGCTTAATTTAGGGCTGTAGCTTCATCAGCTGTGTTGTCAAATTTCTTAAGCTACAGTGTTGGTTATGTATTTGGTAAAGTAGAGATCTTTATGTAGTGCCTAACATTGGGGAGTCTCCTAATACTTAAAGTTGCGCAGTGCATCTTCATAATGTAATTATTGTCAGAGCAGTGCAAGAGTTAACGTTTTTAATGTTGTAGATGACTAACTTGTCAGTGCTGGTACTTGTCAACCAAAAAGGGTTGCTTTCTTAGTCTCGCAAATAAAATGCTGACAGAGCCTGGGTAGGGCAGCATTTAAAACAATACCGTGTGATGGGGAGCAGTGTGTATAAAAGTGGGATTGTATTACTGTTGTGTGTGATCAGCTAAGAAAAAGTAAATTGGGAATGAGAGGAACTAGTCAGTCCCATTCAGATGGATTAGGTTCCAGCTGAAGTGATGAAAGTTGTCAGTTGGGCCTCTTAGGAAATTGTACTTCATATACAGAGAGAGACATTGCTTACAAGTACTGGAATACCCTTGTGTTGATATATTAGTAGGTTAGAACTAGAAATGTTCATTTAATAGCTAAGTCACTTGATTATCACTAGGTATGCTTGCTTTCTCAGATTTTGGTGTTTTGTATCTTAAAGTATTAGGTAAATTCCTCAGCTGATAACCAATAATCAGTTTTTTTAGATGTCACAGATACAAAACCTATGGTGCCTAAATCCTTGTTTTTAAAGTGTTTTCATCAGCATCTCAATAGCAGTATAGTATATATCTTTTTTAGTAAAGAATGCATGATGTTAGTACTTCACAACTAATCATCTAATACTGACTAATTATTTTTCTCCCCTTTAAGTCATGAAGTATGGTCCAGATATATAGCGGTTTTTAATATGTTGGGTAATCACTGTGTGCATTAACTGTTGAAGACTGAGTTTTGTGACATAGAGACATACAAAACTATGTGAAAAATTGACAGAGGAAACAGGAGGATATGTATGTGTTTTCACTTTCCAAAAGTTCCTGAAATACTTTATATTAGCGATCAAGTTTTGTGTTCCCTCAGATTGGATTTACATTGTTAAAATGTGCGAAATTTGATTTGGCCTTAAAGCAAATAGTAAAAGAGAGAAGACTCACTAGCATTACTGTGTTAGTGAATAGGTAATTACTTTGGGGTGATCACCGAAGTAAAAAAAAAAAAAAAATCCCTCCTTTCATCCAAAAGACAGAGTACATTAACCAATGGAATGTTTTCTTCTAATTGCTAATAGTAGAGGATGGTTGTGGGTGCTTTACAAAGACTGAGAAAATAACTGCATGTACTTTATGTTGCTCTTTGAAATTGATGAGCCTTATGATGCACCTTTGAATACAGAGAGGAATCTAATGGTGTTGCTGTTTAGTTTTCGAGTAGATTTTTTTAGCAGTTTTTATTTCTCAGTTCCAAGAATAAGCAAACATGAAATTTAGGTTAACTCCGTCATTCTACAGTAAACTTCAAAACTCATCATTTTGGAGGGTCTTAGCAAGGAATTTGTTTAAGTCAGTTTGTTTTGGTTTAAAGGTTGTAAAATAGTGTCTTGCCCTTTATTTTTAGGCACTCCTTGCACATATTGGCAGAATAGCATAGAGTAGATGCGATTTCTGTGCTGATATCTATGGGATTCTGATGTGAATTAGGCTACTGTTTTCTGAAGTGCTCAGTATACTTTTTGAGAGAATATTCTTTTGGCTTTACTGCAGAGCTTCCCATTGCATGACTTCACAGTTGTTCAACGTAAGTACAGTTTATTTCATATGCACAATATACCTGCGGAAAGTTGACAGCAGTTGACTCTTGTGAAGGGAGAATGGGATAGTGTCTGGGTAGAGAAGATCCGTTGCAAACCAGTCAATCTACATTGTTCACGAAGATCAATTTCAAAAAAAGATAGTAAACTGAGGTAACAGATTTTTTTGCTTAAAAAATACCCATGCGAGGAACTAAAACCGTAGATGTTCTATGTGAGCTGATATTGTCAAGTTGATGTGTTTAAATAGCACCAAGTAACGTTGTTTAAATGTCATAGAATAGATGACTCCTTTCTTTAACCTTTCTGATGAAGAGTAGTTTGTACAGACTTGTATTACTGCAGATTCTCCCACATCTAAGATATTCAGGTTGTTTATTATTATGGTTACGCGCTAAACATTTGATTTATGCTACTGGGTGTGGAAAGAACAACAAACAACCCCAAACTTAGAATAGATTTGGCAGCTTGATGTACATTTAGCTGTGCTACTTGTAACAAATGAAGGGCATTGAGATGCTAGAGTGAGTCTGGAGAAGGGCTGCAAAGCTGGTGAAGGGTTTAGAGGGTAAGTACTATGAGGAGTGGCTGAGGGAGTTGGAGTTGTTTAGTCTGAAGGAGACTCAGCGGTGACCTTATTACTCTCTACAACTGCCTGAAACTAGGTTGTAGCCAGGTGGGGGTCTGGCGTTTCTCCCAGGCAGTTAGGGACAGGATTAGAGGACATAGTCTTAAGTTGCATCAGGGGAAGTTTAGGTTGGACATTAGGAGAAATTTCTTCACATAAGGGGTGATTAAACATGGGATGGACTGCCCAGGGAGATAGTGGAGTCACCATCCCCGGAGGTGTTTAAGAAAAGACTGGATGTGGCACTTAGTGCCATGGTCTAGTTGACGTGGCAGTGTTGGATCATAGGTTAGACTTGATGATCTCAGAGGGCTTTTCAAACCTAATTGGTTCTGTGATTCTGTAAGTATTTAGGGGCACCTGGTAAAGGCAGCTAGAGTAGATTTTTGTGAGGGTAGTAATTAAGCCTGATACACATGTGAACCACCAAATCTGCTTCAGCAGTTGTGCTGTGCTCGTGGGCTTTACCAATGGTGAATGTTTTGAAAAGTTTGATGCTGTTAATCTAACCTGTGTTGTAAGGAAATTTTGTAACAAGCAGAACAGTATATGTTCATTTACTTGGAGTTATTGTGTAAGTTTGATCTAGTGCTGAGACTTAACAAATATGAATATTCTCTATCGCTTTCCTTGACTCTTAAATGTTTAGTTCAGTTTTACTGTTTTCTGTCTGTCAGCTAATTACTCACCTCAAGAAACCTTCCATTTTATGGAGATACTCATTTGGATGTGGATGGATAGCGTATGTCAGTTGCAATATTATGTTAGTTGAATATGCTAAGTAGACTGCTTAAAAGTTCTTTCAGGTGTCCTCTTGGGAACTTCTATACTGATTTTTATGTTAAAGATATTTAGGTTTTTGGATCATAGGATTGGGATCTGATGAGACGCATACCAGAACTTAATCTTAAATGTACAGTTTTTTGAGCTTACCAAGAAAGTGAGAGTGTATTTAAACTTATTTATATTAGTTTTCTAAGCAAATGCAGATTGCCACTGTCAGCTGTAATGAAGAGTTGATGGACTTTTTATCAGACCTGCTCTGGCCGTTCAGACGTGTCATAATGTTAAATAACATAAATGCCAGTTTTAGTGAGTGGGAACAGATGCATGACTTTTAAATTTGCCAGTTAATTCTGTCAGAGTTCAAGGTCATGCTTTAAACCAAACTTGCTGATATATGAAAATTGTCAGAAGTCTGTTTTATCAGCTTTGATGCTTGATCCTAAGTCTAAAATTTATTTTTTTTTCTCTACTCTGTATTGATTTCTGAAGGAAAGATGCTATGAATCTTGTTTATCTGATGCTCGGGCATTTCACCGATTAATATCGGGGTGGGAGGTGTAAATACTTGCCAGCATTTTAGACTATATATTGATGATGCATGCGGGTACAGATCCATGTGGCACAATATTAAAAATGACTTGTTTTTTTGCTAGCGTTGCTATTTCTGCTGCATCAGCAATAGTAGCAAACAGCACTGGTATTAACTGTGAAGACTGTTAAAATTGTGATGAATAAAACCAGCTATTTCTTTGCCAAGTAAGCATACTAAAGCTGCTAGATTAGAAAACACACGAGTTGCAATGTTCCACCAATAATAAAGCACTTAAAAGCTTTCTGTTGACATTTGTACAAAGAGAACGGATGAGTGTGCTCTATTTGGATTTGAAGTCAGTTTGATGCAAACCTTACAATTGCCACAAAAGGAGTTTTACAGGCTCTTCTTGCAAAAAGAAATTACTGAATTTTGACACCAAGAGTGCTGACAAATTGCTGAAAGTGCTGCCCACTTATCACTGGACTGACAGTTTAATCATTGGAGGTGTACCACTAGATTGGGCTCAGAGAAGCAAAGGAGAAGAACCTGTAGTTTTTCCAGGGCATTAAAAAAGTGAATTGAAATTTGAAATGCAAACACTCTTTTTTTTTGTTGGGTGACACTGCCATATTCTCAGTGGTGATGTACAGAACTTTGACATTCTTTTTCATTTCTTCTAAGAGATAGTGCTTATTGATCTAGTGCATTAATGGTGTGATGTTACTTTGTTTTCTCTTTTAATTTTTTATAATAAAGGTTGTATTTCAGTTTGGTATGTGCTGTGTCAACAAGGTTCTTTTTGTGCAGAGGGTGAACATTAGTACACTACTCATCTTGTAGTTACAGTACATGCTCTGCACTAGCCTTCAGAACACTTTCAAGAGAAGTTATAATTCACTTGTCTTCAGAGATTTTTCAGTAAGAGCAGAATATAATAGTTATATACATTTTCTGCTTTTTCTCTCCATTCTTAGTTATATTTTCCATATTGTTTACAGTGTTGTTGGGTGCTGTTTGAAGCACTGTGTATTATATAAAATGAACTGGTATCTAGTTGCAGTTGTTTAATTGATGGTTAATCCTTTAATGGAAAATGAAATAATTTGCCTGTATAAATTCTGGATTCATATTCAATGGATTTGGATCTTCCGAAGTGGTAATTATATGTTTATATGTTAGAATGTTTGTAACCTTTGTTTTCTAGTTGGGGGATCTTTCTGATAACAGAAGAATTCAAAAAAATATATTGTATTCCTTGAAAGTAACTCTTAAATGCTTAAATTGATGATCTAGCAGCAGTTGTGTGCAATAAAAATATTAGCTTACTGAACAAATTTTGTTCTATTTAAACTGCGAAGTAGTAAAGACTGTGAAGGACTTGAATCAGTTATTTCCCTACCTACCCCCTCAGCACAATGCATTTTAATCTCATTAATTGAATGGACTCAATAAAGTTGTCTCTCATAGATTGTTGTCAGAATTTTTCACTTTTTGCAAAAAACTATTGTGAAAATACTGAAGGCATTGTTTACACCTTATTGTAGTGCCATAGTCTGTGAGGAAAAAAAAATTACTTTTTCCTGTCAAAATATGTAAAATTAGGCTTTGTGTAAAAATTTTGGTGTCATCGGTATTTTGGGCATAACTTGATTTCTGTGAGAAAGTAGAAAACTGAAACTGAATGTTCTATGCATCACTGAGATCCAAGTACCGTGTAGGTCTTTAGCTATATGAACATAACTGTTTTTCTTACCATAACTGTTAAACTTTTAGCTTTAAAAATTTGCTCCTAACTTTATTATTTTTTTATATAGAAACTACTTTGTACATGAGGGTCTTTGAAAGTGTGGTGCTTCCCTTCATTAAGGAAGCATGCCTACGGGTGTTAAAAGATGGTTAGTGTTTTGATTTGCACTGAATCTCGTGCTGAGTTTGGCCATTGGTTTGTCCCACCCTCATGTGCTGTGTATTGTAAAAATCATGAATGATAGCTAAGGGTCTCTTCTGTGGCAGGGAAACAAGTCTTATTTCCTTTGGTTTCAAGAATTAAGTTTTGTGTGCAATGATGGCTCAAAGTGCAATGATGGCTCCTAAGTCTTAGACTTAGGAAAGAAATGTCAGCTGAGAGTGGTGACAGTTTAACTCTGTGTAAACGGATGTAGCTAATTTGGAACAAATCGTTAACATCAGAAGATTTGTTTCAGTTCTTCAAACTCTTAGTTCTAGCTTAAATTGCAGTGAGAACTACGTCTGCTGCTCTTCCAAAAGATAAAGCTGTATAATTTAGAAGAAGCCTTCATGGTGAGAAATAGTAAAGCTGTGGTCACTGGGGATGAAGTGGTTTGCAAAGTGGTGGGAGAGGAAGGATTTGAACCTTTTCAGTGACTTCCTACTTTGAATATTCTTCCTGGATGGTTTATGTAAACCCATTTTATGTTTCAGTCCAGCAGTCTTAAACACATGTGCAGTCTTACTTCCTCTTAGGGAATAATTGACAGCTGAAAAGGAGTAACTTCTTAATGGTTTTTTAATGTGATGACAGACACTCATAGGAACACTGTCTTCCACGTGCTCAACTTTCTCGTTAAGTTTCATGAAGAAATCAAAAAAGTATGTATCTACAGACAGATGTAGACAGTAGAATCAGTATGTCCTGCTTCAGGTCATATCTTAGGTAGAAAGATGGAAAAATATGATCTGTAGATGAAGGAAACAAAAGATTACATTAGTATAGTTTTCAGGGACAGAGGGAGGAAAACGTCCTCTGGACCAGAATGCATGTCTTTGCTACCATGGCTGACTACGTCATGGCATATAAAAGGTGAAACAAGATAAATGTATTGACACCAGTTTGTCCTTTTTTGAGTCTATTCCTCCACTACCCTGCTGTGAGCAAGACAAATTTGTCATTTACTGCTAAACTTACTACTTAAAATGTACAGAGGAGGGTGTTGTTAAAGATGAATAATGGGGACTTTGAAATTCTTCATGTGAGTTTCTACTTCTACCTATAGTAGAGATGGGTAGTTAGATCTTCTGAAAGGAAACCTATTACTGCATTTGCAGAACTCACAAGTTTTAGAGGTATGGTGAAGCTGCTGTATGCTTTTTTTTTTTTTTAGCCGTATCTACTATTATAATTATCTCTCCTTGCTAACTCTGTTTTAAATCCCTAGGGTGTTATACAACATAATTACCACTGCAGTGTTAAGATAGAGGTAAAGTAGCTGGAATTTTACTTAGATGTTCACTTTGAAAATAAAGCTTTCCTTACTTTTAAATCAGTTGGCTTCCTGTGAGATTGAAGACTCTGTAAAGAATTGTAAATGTGAGGAAGCTAAAGTCTTGCCAATGAACTTGAGAAGTGTGATTTCACAAGAGACATGCCAAAGAAGCTTTTGGGCAAGGGAAGACCTACTTGGTAGTGTGTAAGAAATGTTAAATAAATCTAAATAAAAAACTGTTTACTTCAGTTCATCTGGTGGCTTTTTTTAAAAAAAATGATATGTGAATTCAATGCTAAAAAATGAGGTGTGTTTTGAGGAATGTGGCCTTCCTACTTTTGCATTACTCAGCTTTTTAAGTAGTTGAAAATATTTCAGAACAGAATAAAACAGGTGCTTGCTAGAGCTTAAGAGAGAGCAGAGCTTTTATCTTTTCTAACATGATGTAGGTGAGGCTTTTGGAACCTTATTCCCTCCTGATAAACTTCAGGGAGGTGCTGAACAGTTCTTTCGATACTCGTATCTGCCTAAAGCGAGTGGCAAAGTTGCAAGATACTCAGGAGACTAGAAGCTTGAATTGGATGTAATTTTGTCATCAAAATTCAATACATTGTATGGAGTCTTGTGGAGACACCAGAGATGTGATTAAATAAGAGGCAGGTGAGGAAATGACTGTTAGTCATAAAAGGGAAAAAAAAGTATTCTTGAAGATGTATAAAATGATTCGGCAGAATCTGAAAAATCTCAGGAGGCTTATCAAGCAGATAACTAATTTCAGGAGTTGTGTATTTGGGACAATGCTTGTAGTCAGCTGCACTAATATGTTAGGAAGGAAGATAAGTTGTGTTCTATCCATAGTTAGAAGTGAGAGAGAATGGGTGAACTGGAGATTTGATCTAATTATTTTGTTATTTAAGCAGTAGTCCTTCAGTTTTGCCAAATACCAGATAAATGAAAAGAGTGGCTCCTAGATAATGTGTTACAGAGTAAGGGAGTTTGTAGACCTGACCAGAAGTTAAAGAAAACTGGGAATACATGCTTGTTATTTCATCTTTTCCTTCTGATGTTTCTTCTGAGGTCTTAGGGAAAGTATCTAAGGCAATAAAGAAGATAAAATGCTAAGAAGCAGAAGAAATGGTAGCACTTAGAGAGCCAGTGATACTGCTGAGTTGATGTGACTGAGTGTCCCTGTCCTGGTGTTTGTCACCTTTACCACTGGCTTGAATGTAGAGAAAATAAAAACCTATACATGCAAAGAAAACTAGATTTCAGGTGTCTGATCCTGTAGCGGAGTAAAGACCTTGAGTCGATAGGTGTCTTCATTTTCTATAAAGTTTTAGGCATGATAGATAGCTTAGGTTTCACACCAGCCAAAACTGAGTGGTAGTCCTCAAGTCAGCTTATCATGCTATCTATGTGTGTTCTCACTGTTTGACTTTAAAGCGTCACGAATGTGGCATAGGATTGTTTGCAAGAGAAAGATTAAAATAAATGTTCGTTTTCTCCTGTGAAAACTAGGATATCTAATGTTAGTGATTATGTTCTGCATATATATATTTCAAAAGGAAATTTTCAGTACAGCTACTCAGTAGCTGCCAAATAGAAATAAAAATGACCATGCTGCTACTTATGCTTCAGTACTTCTGCAGACTGCCTAGCTTGTTTCAGTGTAGTGTAAATTAATGGAAAATCTGAAGAGAATGAAAAGGAAACAGAGTCTGCCAGAAGATAATAACATTTGTTCAGAGATGTGCTAAAGAATTTCTTTATATACTGAAGCCAGTATAAATACTGCTTGTAGTTGTGAGGAATTTGCGCTCGTTGCCAAAATTATCAATATAGAAGGAGATGAGGATTTTTTCCTTGAGCTATGATTATATGATGATGAAATTTGTGGTTTTCCATTCTAAGCAGGTGTTAACTACCAAATCGTGATACAGTATACCTGATTATGTCAGTTTCCAGTGAAGAAGCAACTTGTTCTTGAATATGCGTTTCAGAGATATTTTGTTTCTGACGTTCTCCCCGTCCCACAGCTTTTCAAGTGGTGAAATCTCAGCTGTTAATCATTTGCCAGAGAAGAAGCTGATTATGAAACAGAGGTTATATGAATCTCCTGTCTGCTGCTAGAATTTCAAGTTATTACTTCTTTCTGTGGCTTCCTTCGTTTAGATGAAAACATAAGATTTCTGATTTTGATGTCATGTTAATTCTGAAGGTTTTGAAAGCAGTTGTAACAATTGTAAGGAAAAGACTGGAATTACTGATACCCGTTTTTACTTTACAGCCTATGCTATCATAAGTCTTAATGTTTAGGGAACAGTCCTGTTTCAATGTTAGTTTTTAGGTTTGAAACTTGTTTAATACATTAATTTTAAGCAATTCTGCAGGGATATCAAAATAAACTCATTGAGAACATTTTTTACTAATTGGGATTCCATACGTCTTGAAATGTGGGATTTTTTTTATCCTTACAGCAGCAATTTAGATACCAGTTTAACAGTTTTAGAAATAAAATGTAACCTCTTGTTAAATGTGTTTTTTGGTCAAACAAGAGAAAGCTTTGTGGCCATTCTCAGATTATTATAGTTTAGTGAGAGTAACCTAGATTTGAATCAAATTATTCTTTTTTAACTGCCTTGTTTATAACTTTTGAACTACATCTTTCAAGTAAATACTTCAAGGTGTGAGTAATACAGGTGTAAAGGGTATAAACAGTACTTACTAGTCCACCTTTGACATTCCCTGGTGCTGTTGAGAAGTTTTTCATTACTTTGAAATGAAGTAGCACGACTTGTGGGTGTATGTAGAGATTGCCCAGGACGCCGATACTGCACTTGTCTTAATTTTTTCATTATCTTGCTAGGGGTAGTCAGTAAAACAATATTTACGAGTTTATGGTCACACTGTGTGCTCAGTAGCTGCACCTTTGAGTTATCCTGTTTCTCATTGCTGAAAGATGCACCATTTAATATCCAAATGCTGTAGTTAATCCCATAACTAGCAAAAAGTACTGTATAGATGCATTTTTCTATTATTTTTTTAATGTTAGATAGAGATTTGTAAATTTTGTTTTCCTTTCTGCGTGCTTAATTATAAAAAAACACATAAAAGAACTGTTTTTATACATCCTGTAAGTGTTCTAAAGAGCCGCACGTAATTTTTACTTTAATAGCTGAATTCCATAAACAGAATGACTAGGTGGCGAATTTACAGATATGAAAGACATTTAAGTTGGGTGCTGAAATTTTAACAAAAAAGAAAAAAAACCAACCAAAAAAACCCAAACAAAACAGAAAATATTAAAAAAAAAAAGTAGATTTTTCAGCTACTGTGATGTTCATGAGGAGAAGAAGAAAATGGCATTAAGATTTGGGAAATAATAGAAAGAGAAGACTGTCATGCTAGATCATAATCTGTTACTGTATTTGATGCCTAATATACGTTTTTCCCCCCACAGAAATTAGCAGAGTACGGAAAGACATGTATAACGACACATTAAATGGTAGTACGGAGAAGAGAAGTGCAGAATTACCAGATGCTGTGGGACCTATTGTACAGTTACAAGAGAAACTATATGTGCCTGTAAAAGAATATCCAGATGTAAGTATATCTTTTTAGTCCCTAAATTATTTTTTGATCCTTGTGGTCGTCTTTAAATGTAAGTTTCATGTGATGCTACCCTTGGATCACACCAGGTTGCTTTGGAAACTTCTTAGGGAATCAGTGTATATTCCACTTGGCTTGATTTACAGTGAGGGCTAGAAGGTTGTGTTAAACAGCAAACTAGTATGGATTACTAAGTCATAGATCTGAATTTTCTTTTTCATTCAGCACTGTCTGTCCTGAGACACTGTGTAGTGAATTTTATGAGGAAAGTAGTTCTTCAGAAGCTGTTTTTTCCTCTTGGTGTGTCTCTAAAAGTCAGTTGGAGAATGCTTAGAGGCCCATTTAGAGACCTTTTGGAAACAGTACTTAGTCTCAATTACTGTTTGTCCCATACCTGTGTAACCAGTTTTGTTGCATATAGAAGTGTCTTTATCTTAGGCTTGGTTGTCCTGTCTTCCTTCTTTCCCCCTCGCCCCGCTTAAGCAAAGCTCGTTGCTTGCCTGCCATGTTCTGTTCTCCATTAAGTGTTCAGTTCTATTGTACACTTGCCTTCTGAGGGAGAATAGTTTCATTTTTACTAGAAGAATTGTTTTGAGCTTCTCTGGTCTGAATGGTTTCAAACTACTTGGGAAAAACAGTCCTGTCAAAATCTACCCCAACCATTTTCATTGATCACTGACAAAATAAGAAATTGTGTTATTCTTCTCTAATAGAACTTAAAGGTTCTGTTGCAGTGGAGGAGTGCAGGGTTCAAGTAAGGCATTTGCACACTGATGTGGTATAAAGGGGAAGAAAGTACAGAACAGAAAAAAAAGGAAGTAACACTTGTGTATTTCTGTGGCTTTTTGTGTGGTTAATTAAATTAAGCTCTCCAAATTGAGTTTTTATTATTTCAGTGCTGCTTACAACATACAGGCCTCTAAATTAAACCTGATTGTACTCCATTAAGAAAGTTAAGTGCAAGTCATTATTCAGGACAGAATATTTAGGCAAATGTCTCTTCTCCCTTTTCAGTTTTCACAAAGTTGTTTTGCTTTGGAGTTAAAGTGCCTCTACTGGGAAGAGCATTCAGAGAATTTGTAGTGGCAGTAAGGACATCTCTCTCCCGTTCCATTATTTTTCTTCCAAATTAAACATGTGTTTCTATATACATATATGTACATGCATACATACCCCCATACTAAAAACACTGATTCTTTTGAAACTCCTTGGAATTACAGATTTTTGAGAGGAACTATGCTATGCAATTCCATAAAGCCATGTAAATAGCTCTGGACCTCGATACTTGCATATATCTTAGAGTTATATTACTTAGTGGCTTTTTAAAGCATTGCTTAGTAATTGAAATCTCGGTTTCATAACTTGACAATGCACTCTTTGTGAAGAGTTGCCTTAGTTATTTGTTGTAGTTGATGCTTGCTGTACAAGGACCACGAGTAAGAAAAAAGATATTGGATTTCCCATAACTATTATTGTTAAACTGCTGTTCTAGAAGTCAGAGGTTTAGTACCTTAGCTCTTCACTGTCAGTTAATTATCAAATATAATGTAAATAAGCAGGAAAGTTACTCTGAAAGCACTTGTGTAACTTCAGGTTACTTCAGCTAGCTCTTTGTGTGCCTTAAGAAGAAAGTCCTTGAGGAGTTCACTAATTTATTTTAACAAACTCTCATACATTCAGAAGTTGGAGAAGCTTGTGATTTCTATACATGTGACCTGGAATACAAGTAGTTGCTTCTTACGAAATGATGTGAAATGTGTGCTAGAAACCATGCAGCTCCTACCACTGGCAGTTCAAGCTTCATTGGGGAGCCAAGCCCAGTGTTCTCTCTGTGCTCCTACTTGAGTACATGTTGTCTGTATTTGTTTTTAGCTACTTGGAATGGGATCTGTACAGCCTCAGTAATTGGTTAATGAACTAGAATATACCACTATATAAAAAAAAAAAAAAAAAAAAAAAAAAAAAAAAGCTGTGATTTTTTTGTATGGAGGCCCTTTCTGAGATCTTTCTGCAAGTTAGAAATCAAGTGACCTGCTTTGAATTCAGGCTAGCATGGCATTCAGAAGGTCTGGAGTACAGTGATTCTAACTAGTTTAAAAAAAAAAAAAAACAACAAACTCACTTTAAAGTATTAATTTCACTTGCGAAGTTAAATTTGCATGTAAAGATAAAAATTATCACCTATGATAATTTTCACAGTATTATGTGAAACTTCTTACATTTAGCAATTAATTGTTACCAGATATAGGAAAGACATGCTGTACAGACTATCAGAGTGATTTTGTCAGGTGAATCTAATTAATTCTTTCTATTGCTATAGTTTTCTTCCAACTTTTCTACCTTAAAGGTATAAAGTTGGATAAACACAAAGTTGCTCAGAGTGACTAGAAACTTTTTTCTTTTGTATATTTAGCAGTATTTTTAGTAACAGAAATTTTAAAAAAATAAAATAATCATTGAAATTTTATGTTGTTCTGATAAACTTCTACTCTGGTAAATATTTTTGACATAGGAGTTTGAGCATATTGATTAGTTGACTGTAGTGAATAATGAACAGTAGTAGTGCCATTTTGTGCACAGAATCCTCAATTACTTATGAGCCATAAAAATAATGGTCTGCCCTAAGTTTAAACAAACATGTTTTATATATGTGTGTATAAACATCCATGTATACATGTATGTATAAAAGATGAAACAGTAAATTTTCATATGCTACATCATGTTCATTTACTGTTTGACTATCCTCTGGTTGCCCACACAGAGTAAAGAATATATAAAATTGGATTTAAAAGCTAAAATAAATATATAAAATCCCCTATAGTCCCTTAATTTATTTTTTTATATGAGTGCATATTGAGTATTTTTATCTTAATATTTATTGAAAGACCATAGGTGATGCAAGTTTCAACTTCCAAAAAAAATTGTCTGAAACAGCCTGTAGTTTTTAAATTCTGACCATTTTAGAGTCTGAATTTCTACTTCTGTACTGGTAATTGGAAGGTATGCAAAAGTCTTGCTAAACAAGGGCTAACTTTCTTTGGTGTATTGTGTTAATAAGGAGCATTTTTCCATGATGTAATTGCAGTCACAATTGTGTAACTGTTGGGATGGTCTGCTTTCTGACACTTTTTTTTTCATTGCAAGCTACAGTTAGGCAGTGGGGTATATTTGTATCATTTTCTTCTAGCACCCTTGAAAGGTGTTTAATCTTTATAGAAATTTTAGTATTAGAATTGAGATTTGAGCTATTTAGATTTTCTGAACCATGTATATGCTCCTGAAACTTGAGAGAGAAACTGTGCAAAAGGCACCCAGAAAATGAAATTCCATTACTTGTCCATATTTTGCCCTTCAGTTAAAAATATATTCTCTACAGTGTAATGTTTGTACTGTAGTGTAAGTCTTTGGTGTTACAATTTGAAGGCATTTCCAATTCACAGAGAAATAACCTCCATCAGAGTTTAAAAAAGTAAAAAGAAAAGATGTCAGAAAAATTATTGAGCTTTTAAGAAGCAGAAGAATGGAGGATAAGCTATTGTTTGTGGATGAATAGTTAATAGTCTTTAGCATTTCTTATGCTTCAGATAAATGATTAATATTTTTGAATTTCCCTGAAGAGCTGAGACTAAACTTTCTGCCTGATATCAATTTAAACAGTTTTTGGAATTAGCACCTACAAATGTTGAACTGAATAAATGTTTTTTTCTATTATAATCATGGCTTTATTATTAATAAGTACCCTGTTAGCTCTGATTAATGTGAAATTCTCTGTTGGAACTCTTCTGTGCCTCTTCAGTAAAAATGTAAGAACTCAGTAATTATCGCATCTAAAGTAGCATGTCCTTTGAGTATACTGAAGCTCAAAGGCCAGCAGTGATAAACAGCTTGTGCGTACTTTCTGACCATTTTAGTTGAAACTGTTTAATTAGTACAACAGAACGATGAACACGGGGATTCATTTTACTATGGGGAACTTACTGACAAAACGTTTAAATCCTTTTTCAATTTGGTAATATCAGAGTTTAATAGCATCCCTAATATGGATTAGGAAAACGATAACATCATCTTTATTTATTGTTCTGGTTCTTTTACTTAAGCTTTTCATTCCCTAGTGGTAAACAGGGAAGGAGGCTAAAAGACTTGGCCTTGTTTACCCTTGTAATGGGAAGGAAAGAGAGAATATAACTGTTCTCTGTAAATAAACTTGGGCTACAGAATACTGGCAGTGCTGAAGGAAGATTTGGGATGAAAGTACAAATGCATAGGAAATAACTAAAGTAGTTTGATCACAAATTTTGTCTGAGTAAGATCATTGGAAAAAATTCTAGTAGAAGTAGCGGGAGCAAAAAATTTAATTTTGAATTTGAACTTTATATATTCGTGAGAGGCTTTACGTGCTGTGGTTGCACATGGTAAGGGAATGGATTGAGAAAGGGCCCCTTTGTTTAGATGCTGATAAAATGGAGACATGCCTTAATATTTGTATGAAGATTTTTTTACTCTTTCTGTATAACATTTTGTTAGATACCCTTCCATTACTGACTGATTCACCTATTGACAGTGAGTTTTTCTTAAACCCTGCTTCACACTCAATAGCCGTTTGTTTGTTTCTTTCTTTCTTTTCTTTGTTTTGGTTTTTGGTGGTTTTGTTTGTTTGTTTGTTTGTTTTTCATAGCTGAAAGATGACAGACATTGTCATAATTTTATTCAGAAATATGCTGGTCAAATCTCCAGAACTTGTACTCAGAGGCAGAAGAATGGAAGACAGTCTAAAATACATTGGAATTAAAAATGCTGTCGTTTAGTCCCTGATAGAAATCTTATAGGCTCAGCTTCGGCAGAGCAATACCAATTAACTTGGTTCCCGTATCTCCATTATTTCTTCCCTGTTAAACTCTGCAAGAGTTTAGTGCAATTAAGTTAGGTGATTACCTTGTCATTTATCTGTTAATGTTCTTCTTCCCATTTGATTCTTACTTTCAGGTTTTGCTCTTTGCAGATTGTGGTTTTGTGTGTGTGTGTGTGTGTGTGTGTAAAAAAAAAAAAGAAAAGGAAGGTAGGATGGAGGTAAGACAAGTAAAGATTTTGCCAAAGCAAATGCTATTTACTCTACTTCCCTTAATATTTTTCAAAGTAAATTCTGAAATCTGGGAGAAGAAATGAGTTACTTCTGGTACTGACACACAAGTTGAACATATTTGTCAGGACACTGTTTTTATGGTGATGTTTTTATTAGTAGCTTCTTCAAATTAATGTCATAAGATTAGACTTCTAGTTTTATATACATGTTTATATACAAGCTATGTCCAGCATATATATGACAGTTCTAGCAGAAAGTAGTAGATTATTTTTCTTGTTTAACTAGTACACAGGTCCAACTCATAGGTGTAGGACTCCTCTAATATGACATAAACAGCTAGTGCTATACATTTGGGAGCCTCTGTTCCCCATGGATGAAGAGAAGTGTGTGTGTATATGGGGAAGCCAAGTGCTAAAGGAGAATGGTAGTCTAGAAAATTAGTCCAAACAGTTTGAGGATTCCTGTTACTTTTCTCTGAATGAAATATCTAAAATTATTCTAATAAATTAATCTTATTAAAAATGTCTAATTTTGGGAATTAGGAAATTTAAGGTTGCAAAGAATGTGTCCAACTGAACTTTTGAAGAGCAAATCTAGCTGTCAACATCCATCATGCTTGTTTTTGCTCACATGGTGCCTTTCATTATGGTTCATGTCATTTTCTGTGGAGAGTCAGGCTTTCAATGGGCAATCTGTTTGATCTGAGCTGTCTTAATACACTCTTTTGTTTTGAATTCTGCACTTTATGCGCTTACATTTCTTTCTTTCATGGACTACAAAAATGTTTGGGTTCATGGTTTCAGTTGACTGTACTACAACTCTTGTGTCAGTTTGTGCTTGCTTTTGCTTTTCCCTCAGAACTTTTACTTTGGGTAGTAGCTCCTGCAATACTTAAGTATGGAAGAGTTATGCGCAGATACAAATAATGGAAGGTCAGCTGTGAGGCAGAGATATTTGTGGGATATTGATTTTGTTTTACATGGAGTTTTTGTTCAGTCTGTTCTTTCAAAGGTTTATTGTAGGAAAGAAGGCTTTTATACAGAGAAGAGGAAGTGTTTAAATATGATCTTTTTGCTTGCTGTTGTGAATAGGTCAGGTATGCTTGGGTACACCTGCTGAGCTTGTTTTAACGTCTGGTGTACTTCAACTAGGATTGGGGACCGCAGTGAACATGAAAATATATCAAGTGCTGAAACCATACTTAAGAGAGCAAGGTAGAGTTTGTGTTTAAAACACACATGGGAATTTGCAAATTACTGTTCAAGCGTCAGAGTCCTTAGTAGTTGTATTCCCTTGCTCAAAGTCAAGAACAGATCTTCCATTTGCTTCAGAGAGCTGAAATGGACTCCTGAAGGATATGGGGCTGGTATTTGAGAAGTACAGTGTTTTAAGGAAGGAGGAGATAGAGAGAAAAACCCTTTCTTGAGAATTAAGACGTTTTTAAACCTTTCCCCCCACCCCCCCCCGATTAGTTGACAGAGGAAAGCTAGAGCACTAAGCAGCAGTACTTTCCCCAGAAACTTAACCTGGGAATTATGGTACCATGCTATCTGCGTGTGTGTCATTCCCCTCCCCCGTCCCCACCCCTGCAATGGTCAGTCAGCTTTTGGCAGATGTGTTAGATATTTTTTTCCTTTTAGTAGCTCTGTAGTTTAGATATTACTGTTTGTACACTCAGATTTTTATGGAGTTGCCCTTGCAAAAGTAATTCAATGATTTCCTGTCAGAGGTCAGCATGAGTTCAATAACTTCATACAAGTAGATCAGTGAAATGCAAGTCTTTGCTAATTGTATTTGCTCTCTGTTTTACCAGCATAAGAAGGCAGCAAGCCCCATCCTGAATTGCTATTAAAAGTAGTTTTGAGTTCCAGTCAAAACATCAACTTGATATTTTCTTTGTATCTCTTGTAAAATCAGGTAAAAATCAGTTTACATGCCCTCAATACTAAAAGGTCTGTTGTTTATTACTGGAGTAAGTCTGCCCACAAGCTTTGGGAGTGCATGTTAATTTTAAAAAAAAAATTGCTTTTTAAGCAATATGGTCAAGTTTTTTAAAAAGGTGTTTTTAGGTTATACTGTTTCTGAAGTTCTTAACTCATTAATACATTAAAACATGTATATTACTTGTCAAGGAAAAGTTATCAGTGTAATGTTGCATTTATAGCATTAATTTCTGATCGGAATTTGTTCCATAATTCAGAAGAACCAGGGTGGTTGTTCTCTGCATTTTTGTCATTTCAGTTACTTTGGTGTAATATTAATTCATGGTTCTAAGCTTTTATGTTTCATTTCTCTATCTTAAGAGCAATGTAGTCAATTCTGTGAAGACCCTGATTCTTCTTGAAATTTGCTGCACTACTTTGAAACTGAGTGAATTCTTTTTCATTCACATACACTCAGTATTTTAAGAAAAATAATGCTACTTGATGAGCAGCCGGTTTCTTTTTATACCTTGTGCTCAGTTGTCTCTTACTGCACAGCATAGTGCTCCCTCTCAATAGGAAAGCTCATGCACCTGTCCAAATTGTATGCATTCATCCACCCAACACTTCAGTTGCTTAGTTTGAGTAATGCTTTTTCAGAAGGTTTCTGTTTCTTTAGAGTACTGACATAAGTGTGATCAATATTTCTCAGCTATGTGGTTTGTAAATAATCAGAACATACTGACCTAAAAATTCAAGTTCACTCTAGCTGCAAATATTATGATCTGTGCTGTCAGAGGACACTGAGGGCTTTACCCTGTTGTCAGTGATACAGGGACTGCTTTCTCTGGAAAGATTTTAAGCTGAATTCTGATTTAAAGTTGTCTTAAATATGCAGCAGTTTTATCAGATTCTTTTTTTTCCTGTGAAAAGTACAGGTGGTCTAAAAATGTGAATGCTGCATTAAGTAGATATCTCTGTATTCTTGTTCCAAATTTATTATCATGATTAGTGGAAATGACCAGTTATCTTGCTAATGTATCTTAAGTACAGATGATAATGAATATATTATTCAAATTAACATATTAAATGTCTGGGTCATACTGTTTAACCTAATTGCTTGAATTTTATAGTTTGAACTCATTTGACTACTTGATTGCTGTTGTTTTTAAAGTGAATGTCCCTTGCATTAGAAATAAAGCAAAGTTGCTGTCACTCAGCACAAGTACAAATAGTATTTCTTGGGCTTTGATCTCTTTAGATTTTTTTCAAGTTATTCTGGCCAAAATAATATTTTGCATATTCTTTTTTTCTTCCAAGCAAACTTCTTCAAGTGCAAATACTGCCTTTGAGACCTGGAAAATTTATAAACAAGCGCTTGTGAGTCTTTGTGGAGGATTTCAGTTTCTTCTGTGTATCAGTTGATAGGCAAACTGAAATGAGAGAGACATGAAACTCTGGCTTTGTAATATAAGTAGGGCCTGCCAGGTAACATATTTCTATATCCTAAGTCACCACAGACAGGTAGATTGGCACGTAAACTTGAAGTACATCTCAAAGCTTTATGATAGCTCTTTCTTGTGCCATTTCTCCTGTGGTTAATATGAGGTAGTTCCTCTTCTGTTGCAGTGTGTGCGGTGGTGTTGGTCATCACAGAACTGCATAAAGTGGTAATACCAGTCTCCTTACTTGAAAAGCCCCAGAATAAAAGGCAAAAGCTAGAAATGAAACCTCAATGCGATAATTGTTGATATCCTGCTCTTTGAGTAGTGTTGTAATTGTAGATGTTTAGGATAATAGATTCAATGTGATTTGATAGCTAAAGGTGCTACTGCTGCTTATTTATTAGACTGTAATGCTGCTCATCTGTACTTCGTGATGCTGACTGAAGTGCATAATTTTATAGTGCCTATGTTATGAGACTTGTACACTTAAATGCTGCCAGTTAGGTGGGCTTTTTAAGGTGTTTCAGTGGCTTTTTAGTTTTGACTCATTTCTCTTTTTATGCATTACTTTCTTACAGTTAGAGCAGGGAGTTAAGCTTTTAGGAGAAGTCATTTAGAGCGAAGAAAGTAGATTAGACGCTAAGACACTAAAAGAAATACTGAGGACTATGCTTTGAGCTGTCTTCTGTGTTTCTGACCTGTTCTGCTGTTCTGGGCTTGAATTTTGCAAGCTTACTGATTCTGGCATAGAGAATACATAGAGAATGCTTTTTGTAACAATCGTTTCAGAAGGTGAATGAAATTATTTATTCAATTTTTTACTTTAAATAAGGTCAACACTGAGAAATCTATTATTTATTTTTTAGAAGAAATAATTCTACAGCAGCAAGTAGACATTGAGAGCTACTAGTCTTACTTTTATACTTCGTTGAAATATGTTACTTAAAGTCTGTAGTAGACCAAGAAATGCTACCAATTATATAATCCTACTGGTTTTTGCTCTAAACTTTTGGGAGGGGTATTGCTTTTGTTTTGATGAAAAAGTTTAAAATTTCTTTCTATGACATGTTTCAGTATTTTCAGGGCATGAAATTCTCTACCTAGTTTGGCAAATGAACTCATAATGAACTTAATGCGGTGTAAACTGTGCATGGAAATTGATGGTGATGTACAAAGCTCCTATGACTAAGCAGGATGTTTCTGTTTAAAATGTGAAGTTTTGTAGTTCTGATGGTTGAAATACTTGGAGTATTTTCAGTATATTTAAATATAGAAATAGGCATTTCAGAAGTTGATTTGTCTTAAATGAGGTGAGAATTCTGATTCACCTTCACCTGTGAATTCATAAAATTCAGATTGTTTCATTAAAGAGCTTTTTGTCTATGGATGAGATTGTAGCTGTGTTGCCAATACTCAAATGTGTGTAAAAATTAAATGAGCAAAGCAAAAATTATCTGATACCAGTTGTGATTATAAAGGTCAATTTAGTCAGCTAAATTAAACAATTAAAATCAGTCACATGAATAAAAAGCATGTTTATATTTGGGAATGTTAAATACCTTAGCTTGTCACTCACTCCAGAAATTTGATAAAATGCATTTTTTCCTAAGATATCTTGCTTGAATATGGAAACTTTCATCGTAATTGTAATTGGTAATGCCTAACCTTCATCACAAAACAATACTTTGCATCTTTATCATGGGTTTAGTTACTCTATTGCTTGGTGTGGTGCTTTACCACTTTGTTTAACTTTGCTTGTCAGTGTGGTATTGTGGAGGAAAAAAAATAGTAATTACTATTTATATAATACAACTTTAAGGCCCTCTGATTTGGGAATGTACAATTTCTGTGTTTCCTCCCTTCCCATCTTTTAAGGTGAATAATAAATATATTTTTGCAAATTAGAATTATAAAAGACTGAATAACTCAAAAGCTGTTGCCTGAAAGGGATGAAGAACTTTTCTAAAGGTCCAGTAACTAGTAAGATAAAATGAAGTGATTACTGAGCACCTCTCCTTTATGTAAACTTGAGTATAACCTCAAGGCCTGGTTTCGCACCGTCAGTTCTTCCTTTTGAGAGGAGGAAGAATGACTGCATTACTCTGGTAAATTAAAAAAAGGGAATAATGTCCCTTAAGTATAAGAATTTCCATTTCTGCTAAGTATTTTTAACTATAGTATCACTGTCTGCAGTGGTGCTCCAATTTAAATGTATCTTTCTCACTTCTAATTACTGAGAAATGGAAGTAGTCTACAGCTGAATTGCCAACTTTAAGTGCCTTGGGTAATGTCACATGTAGTCACATCTAATTAAAAGGTATTATTATGGAAATTAGTTGTTGGACTGTATATCCTGAGGATCCTTTGTTATTGGAATATGAGTTTAATGATGTAAACTGTGAGGCTTAGAGGGCACTGCTGGATCCTACAATTAGGTTTTGGAGACCGATTTACACACAGCACAACTTGTTAATTCTCTAGATAAATGTGTCATGATTCCCAAGTAGAGCATGGAATTGAACAGTTTTTACTCATCTCCCGGCGTTATTGAAACTGGTGTCTTGTCACTGTTCTGAGAACCTCATCTTAGTGAATAGGATGAAAGAGATTATTCACTATCTTGCTTAAGCATGCCTGCTATTAGATTGTTCACAGGATCTGATTTCCTGAGAGAGTTTCTGTTAACAATCTTTCAATTACTGTTTAAAGGTTTTTATGACCACTTAAAGGAGGGAACTACCAAATGGTTCTGTAGGCCTTTAAATAATTGCAAATGGGACTCTTAATGATAACAGAGATTCCCATTTTAAAACCATGAAATTGTTAATTTGTCTATCTTTACAGCTTTCTCACTTATGTTGATAATTCTAAGCAATTTAAAATCCAATTATTTCCAAAATATGGCAGTAATTAGATTAGTGTTTTTTACATGAACTGAACATGTAGCATAAAATTCATTTTGAGGGATATTATTTTATAGATATTTGAAGTGGAATTGAAACTACACGATTATGGTTTTCTTTAAGCTTGTGGCATGAGGAAAAGGGTTAATGTTAAAACAATCTTAAATGTAAAGCAAACGTGACTTTAACACAGTTTATATTATGTAGGAAAAGTATTGAGAAAGCAGAAGTGAAGCAAATAGTGTAAATTAAGATAGTACAAACAGGAGGGTTTCTAACCTACTAGGTGAAGATACAATGTTGCTAATTAAACATGCAAAACCCCCAAATTGCTATTTCACTGAAGATCTGAAGTTAATATTTGTACAAACAACTACACTATTTATAAACAGTAAAAATTAGTTCAGAAATGGGGAAGGGAGGCAAAACCCAAAATACTTTTTGCCTTGAGTGTGTTTGACAAGGCATGGCTTTTGTCTTTGGTAACTGATAAGGTCTGCTGTTGTGTGTTCTTGTATCTTCTGTCTGCTGATCCAGCCTGCAGCGTTGTCAGCTCAGTGAGGAATGTCAGGAGACTGGAGCAAAAGGGACATTAAATGGTTGACACTGAGGGATGGCAATAAATGAGATGGGAGCTAAATATATAGGTTTGTGATATTCTAGCTGCTAGCTTAAGTCCTGCTGTTTGTTGCTTGGATATACTAACCTTAAAAAGGAAGAGAATGCATTGTAGCACAGGGAGAAAAAAAACAGCTGGTGGCTTATCAGTCAGCCCTAATGACAGAAAAGGTTAGAGAGTTTGGAAGGACAAACTTTGAAAGAGTGCTTTTATTAATAACACAGTATTTGATATATGTAGTTTTATAAAACTATTCTAAAACTTTGCACTTTTCAGTGGCTCATTCAGTGCAAAAAGACATGAATGCTATGTTTGTTGACCAAATAAAATTACTTTAAAAATTTACTTATTTTCGATTCAAGCAGTTTGTTAGGTGATTTTTACGATAGCTTTCCTTTGATGTTTTCTTGCTCCATAATGAGACTTTTGGAAACAGTTTGGTACTTGATTAAGTAGCTTGGAGTTTAATGATTAATTTAGAAAAAAAAATTGTTTATTTTTGTGATAGATGAAAGCATGAATGCTCTCAAAGGGTATGAACTTCATATATCTTAATCCTCATCTTTATTAGATATATAGAAAAGTAGTGTGATTTTAATTTGATTTTATATTTGATACACTTACAAAATGAAAGTTAATGTTTGAAAAAATTGGTGTTTAATTGCATAAAAGTGTCATATTTGACATGTAACTTATAAGTACGGCTAGTTCTTCTACGTGCAGTAAAGACTGTTAGAATGTAGGCTGGAAATAAGTACAGTGTCTTAGTTAAAAAATTAATCCTGTTTATATTGTTTGCTGTTTCTTGTCTGAGATTTCTCCAGTTTCTTCTCAAGAACCTGTTTAGTTCTTCAAACTTGATTGTTCCTTCTGGCTTACAGCTGTCAGCTGACCCAAAAAAAAGTGAAGAGCAAACCCTCATTTATGGCTCTTTAGCAGGTGAACTGGTAATGAACAAGCCTTTCTGTTCTGTCTTTTGTACTTGTAGTAAGTGTCTGTGTTGTTGACAGCCTGACTCTGGGTTGAACAGGTCCCTGAAAGAGGCTGTGGGCTAAAGACAGTGGAACTGTACCGCAAGTTAAAAGCCTTTAATGGAGAGGACTGTGCCAGTTTTTTGTTTTAAATGATCCTTGTGCAGCAGCCTAAACTGACATGGTGCAAAGAGATCAGGAAATTCCAAACCTCCTCTTCTTAGCGGGATTTGGTATTCCCTAAAGTTTGTTAGTGCTTGTAGAAGTGAGGTGTAGCCCAGCAGCTAAGTGTCAGCTTTTAGAAGACTGCAACAATGATATATGGGCCTCATTTGTCTTAATATTAAAAGCTGGATTTTTTTTCCCCATAATAGGAGCAGATTCTCCATGTTACAGTAGTACTACTAGAGTGGTTTTCTATCATTTTGAGATGGTCTTGCATTAATTTATGTTTCTGTATATGTTTTTGTTCTCTATGGTCAGTACTAAAATAGATATGTGAAAGTTCAATTGGACTGTATGTAGTAGGATGATGCACCAGATACGATTTTCAGGCCTTGAATAAAAGAGATTAGAGAGATTTGAACTGCTTTGCTCAGGGATTTTGATGTACTGTGTTTAGTCAGATTTACTTTTTTATATCTCTCTGTATAGAGAGATTGATGGCTATGGAGCTATATACTAATTTGAAAATCTTCCTCTTGCATTTAGTACCTGATGCCATTTCTGAAGTGCTGGTTGCCTTTTTTAATTAGCACAGCAGCTCTTTGTGGATCTTGAATTCTGGAAGTTGTTTAGGTTAATGCCAGTATTACCTATGTGGTACATTATACAGAAATATGGGAATAAATGTCAGCAAAACTTAGCTTATTTAATAAACTTGCCTTTACTCCTTCTATCTATCTAATGCAAGTGCTGGTTGTTTACAGTATTGGGTGTTTTCCAGGTGATGATTTCATTCTGCACAGTTAAAATCAGAAGAACAAAGCTTTTATAGCTTTGTGTTAGAGATCAGTAATTTGAGAGTTATTGTTAAATTCTCTCTAATTTTGTAGTCTGTTTATCTGACTTACACTGCTTCTCTTTAAAGGAACTTAGGGAGTGTAACTTCTGCAATGTTTTGAAGTTTCTTGAGAGTATAATGTAAGGTCATGTGGCACTCATTTTCACAAAAAATGTAGATCTCTCTTTGGGTTTGGATTACTTTCTAGCTTCCATCTGAAGGTTAGATAATAATTAGATAGTAATCTAATGCCAAAACTATATGGTGGATGTGTAATTTTATTACAGAAAAGTGAAAATGAAAAAGAACTTCTTATAGAATTCTAGGGCAGTAAAGCTCCTTAATAATCACATAATTTTGAACTAAATGGTAAATCTCTTGGCATAAATGTTTACATCTTGGGTTAGTTTTTAGAAAATGGAATTGAAGAAAATGTTGGTGTTAGATTGTGGTAATTTGCCAAATCTAGTAGGCTAAGATACTTATTCTTTGGTATGCTGTTAGGTAGACTGATCTTCAAATTGGCCAAAGAATTTGTGAATAAATGTTATTAGCTCTTTAGCAACTAAGCTGGCAAAACAGTGCCCTGGAGATTAAAGATACTATCTTTGTGTTAACGTAAAAAAAAAATGCCTTTTTCCCCCCCCACCACCTTTGATAACACGTGTATACATTGTGTTTAAAAAATAAAGGGGAATATTTTGTCCAGAGGAGCTGAAAATAGATTTTCTGGGAAGACTGTGTTATATTTTGTGGCTGAATGTGTGGATGAAAATTACATTGGTACTGTAGATAACGTTTTGAAGATACTGATTTTTGGATGTACGAGATTTACTATATCCTGAATTCTTATGACTACATTTTGATGATGAGTTCTGACAGATGCCTAGTTAAAACAGATAACAAAGGAAACTCCATGTTGGCTTCTCTGACTAGTTGTAATACATTCAGTCAACTAGGTGTAGCTACTGCTGAGGCTTTGTCACATTCATTAGAATTCCAGTGCTAAAAATTAAGTGTTGTTTAGATGAATATCTAACTATCATTATAATATTTCATTAAAAATCTTCAATACCTGAATACCTGAACACCAAGTATTTAATGTGAATACTTGGTCGTTTACTCAGGTCCTCATATAAAATACAGGTTAGGAATTTGGAGAAAAAAGTTGCACACTTCAGTGTAATACTTCTGGTTTGTGTGGTTTTTTCCTTTTAATCTATGCTCTGAGATTTCCTTGTTCTTTAATCAAGAAAGCTGTATTACCATTATTAAAATGACCTGAGAAGCTAGCCTGATTTTTTTCCTCCCCCTTCCTTTATTATAGACCTGATCTAATGTATTTACATGACGTTTGTAAAGCTGTTTGTCAGTTAAACACGGTCTCAAAGCTTTCAGCACAGAGGTTATTAGAGGTGAATATTGTGGATTTAAAGGATTTAGTAATTCATTCTAAATCCCAGCTATGCTTTTAAATGCATTTATTTTTTGCCTTTTTTTTTTTCGTTTTAAAGGAGCATTTTAAGCATTAGGATGTGGCCTGCTGGGTTAAAATGATACTTTGACATCACATAGATAGTCTGGTTTGTCTAGTTTACAGCTATGATCAGAAAGATTCTGAGCTTTTTGGATGATCACCATGTCAGTGGCTGATATTCTGCTCAGCCAGGAACAAATGCAAATAATCTGGTAACTGGCAAGTCAACTCTACCAACACAGCTAACATTGCAGAATTGTGGTATGTAAATTGTGCTGCCCTTCCAGTACCTGAAGGGGAGCCTACAACAGGGCTGGAGAGGGACTTTTCTGTATGGCCTTTAGGGGTAGTACAAGGGTAGTGGATGTAAACTGAAAGAGGGTAAAATTAAATTAGATATTAGGAAGAAATTCTTTACTGAGGGTGGTGAGGCACTGGAACAAGTTGCCCAGAGAAGCTGTGGGTGCCCCATCCTTGGAAGTGTTCAAGGTTGGGTTGGATGGGGCTTTGAGCAACCTGGTCTAGTGGAAGGTGGTCCTGCCCATGGCAAGGGTTTGGAATTAGATGATCTTCGAGCTTCCTTCCAACCCAAACGGTCCTATGATTTTATGAAATGGAATAAGTTGATATTTTGAGATAGTTACGTTGTTGTGGTGTCTTGGGGCTTTAAATGTATGGCAGTGCTTCATAAAAACAATTTAGTTTTTATTGTAGCAAGCAATATATCTGTTAAAATTTATCACCCAGTTAATGTAACGTCAGTTTTCTATCTGAAATTAGATCATGTGCTGGGGTTTTTTTGACACGTTCCAGAACATAATTGGAAGTAGTATTTAATTTGTTCAGTAATGTTATGATGGCAGAATACAGATATTAGCAAAGAGAACTTTATGGTTTAGTAGGACTCAGGGTTGCCCTGTGAAAATTTAATACTTGTAATTCTTGTAACTAAAAAAATCAGTTTAAGTGAAAAAAAAATTAAATTAAAAAAAGTCCTGATTTGTCGTATTAAAAAAATCCTAAAACTTCTTATTTATTGTACCACCTGTTTCAATGTTACTTAGAGAACATCACTGGTAAGAAACAGTAATAGACAAGGAGTTCTAAGGTAGACCAAACTGAGTATTATGGTAATCCATCCTTTAAATCATGAAACATATATTCCTGATATCCAAGAAGGGAAGGCAGGAGTTCTTAATCCAACGAGGAGAACTGTTGTTCGTCACTGATTCTTTACTGTCTTATTAATAAAGCTTTACTGGCAAACATAGATAAATTTGTATCAGCATTTCTTATGAAAGATCTGTACAGTCTTTATATGGACAAGGTCTTTTTACTAACTGTCCAAGGAGTGCTAAATATTATGCTCAGCTTTGGTCAGCCAACTGACTTGCACCATATGTGCGTTCATTCAAAAAATTTTATTCAATTCTGAACGTAATGTAAACAACTCAGTGTCTGAATTGTACCGATGCTATTCTACCAGCATTCTAGATGAGGTGAGTTAGAGGTTAAACAGCATTGAGACTGACTGACTCATGCATGCCATTGAACATAAATACCTTGGTACTTAGAACAGAGATTTAATGTGTTCTTCCCTGCTCCAAATAGCGCTTACTCTAGTAAGCTTGATAAACTTCCTGGAGAACTTTCTTCTTTCTGAACATCCCGTGGAATCTGTACTGTTCTAACAGACTTAAGAAGTTGTGCTTTAAAAATCCAGCTAAAAATAATGTAATTTAAAGGAATTTAACATGTTACCATAATTACTGCTACACTAACTGCATTATGTAATACCTAGGTTAAATCTGGGACAGAGTGATAGATATAGGTATTTGTATGGAGAGAACTCATTTACTCTTTGTTACTAGCTGAATTTTTCATTGTAACCTCTGAGATATGTAATAGGCGAAACCTTTGCATTAATCATATTGCTCCGGATGCTGGTATTTTTGTATAATATATCACAGACTTCAAAACACTGAATGTTAACTTTGTTCTTCTGCTGCACAAATGCTATGTTTTGGTGACATACTACAATTACGCTCATATCCTTTGTTTTTGCATTAATGCATATTTTACATACAGAAGGTTTTGAACTAGACTAAGCTGGTCTTACTCCCACAATAATTATCCGTTCTTGCCCATAACAAGACAAGTTATTATCTGGCTTTGATGTTGAAAAGTGATTGTGGTAACTGAATTAGGAACAAAAAACCCCCAAACCCTATAATCTGTGTTAAAAAGTACCCAATGTACTAAAGATGGAACCAGTCTTAGTGAATTACATAAGTACTGAAAACTGTGCTTAGCCACTTACTAAACTAGGAAAAAGAAAAATCTTTTTATTATCTCCCTTCTTTACCAGTGATAAAGGTTTTGCTTTTTTCTTTGTGACAGCTCAAATTTTAGAGAATTGGAACTATTTTAAATATTTTAGCTCTAATGATCCTTTTAATAAATGATAGGGATTAAACTGCTCACACTTGAAGTCATCTTGGAGGTATTTCAAATGATGTTCTGGAGGTTTTGATTTTGTTAATCCAGCAGAAATTACCTAACTGAAAATATGACAGATCCTAATTTTCTGAGGGTTGATATTCTGTATTTTGTTCTTCAGTACCTTGAAGGTTTTATATTTGTGTTTAAGTGATGAAGAGATTATTTCATGATAATTTGCTTGTGTAAGTTGCTTACAGCACAGCATTTCTAATTTACTGCTTAACTGCATCACTTAAATGCTTCAATAGTTCTCATTTGGCTTTGATTATAGTATTAGAATGGTGTATGTCAGTTACACACAGCAAATGTAAGTGGATATATTTGACATAAGCAGATTATACATGTCCTGCTGGTGTTCGCTACATATGTACTTTGGCCTTTACTTGGTTTTTTGCTTAGAAAACATCCTGTATTTAGGGAATGGAGGGAATGTTTCTCATTCATTGTTGTCTGCAGCATCTCTTCTGTTACCAGTAGTAGGTGGTTTTGGAAGAGATTTCGGGGAAACAACTTCCCATGTTGTCACTAGCAGTCTTAACAACTACTAAAGTTGGTTTGTATGTAAAAATTAACTTCTAAATGTGGTTACTATTGTCTGTGTTCACTGTATTGACAGATGATAATACCATCTGCTTTGTCAACCTCCTCTCCCTGTAAAATCTCATCAGATAATCTATTTTTCTTAACTGTGCTAAACACTTGCCAAATTCCACTGGAGCATATTTAATCCTCAAAATACATACTAATGCAGCTAATGAAAGATTTCACAATTTCAAAATTATTGTATTTTTGAAACATTATACTTTTCCCACTTGTTTTCTTAAATGTATACAAATGACTGTTTCTGTAAACTTTGCCTTTGTTTCTAGCTAATTACACTGTGGTCACTTAGTGAGCTGTGTTTGTAATGCACTTGGTTTTATTTGATTGTAATTCTTATTATTGCTTCAACAAAAGCTGTGTAGCTGTTTTCAGTTGTGGTAAGCATAGTGTTGGATCACTGAAAACACTTAAGCCATGGAATATATTTGAGGTTTTCTATTAATGGAATCTATTTCCTTAATCGCAGCCTATCAAAAATGCACTGGTGTCATCTTCTGTACAGGATGAGCCAGTGGTATTTAAAGAAAATACTTTTTACTGAAAGAAAGAGATAGGGACTGTAAATGTTAACTGAAAGACTATGCCTTTAATCCATCTTTGCTGTTATTTTGCTGTCAATTTTATTCATGGTCATCTTTAGTAAAGGAAAAAAAAATTATGTGTGTACAGGTCTACATGTTAGTTCTCTTGAAACTGTGTCTTTTTGTATACATACATGTACATAAATATTCATAACTACAGATGTGCTCGTAAAAAACCTAACTAACCAAAAATCCGCAAAACTCCCAAAAAACCAAAAATCCCCAAAGTAACAACCAAAAGCCAATTTTTTTACAGAGTTGTCATTGTGAAAATGGTTATATGGTTATGATACATTAATTGAATAAATGTTGGAAAATATTATTGCTGGAAAGCATATTCTGTGTAAGGTCAGGTAAATTGCGCATTTGTTTTTTCTTTTCTCCTGCAAAATGTTTCAGATTACTCAAAGGTACCTATCTACAATATTATGCTACAAGCTTTGTTTTCTTTATTAAACACTTAACAACCTAACTGAAAGTATACGATCTCATCTTCTTAAAATTTAATATGCTGTATTTTATTTTCTAATACCTCAAGTTGTTTTATACTTGCTTCAAGTTACAGGCTTTCAAAAAATCAAACCAACTATATGTGTCTGATTTTTTTTTTTAATTGTTATCTAAAACTCAGCTGAAAGCAATTCAAGCTTTTGCTAATAAATGCAGAAATATTTTATGGGAAAATACCTCTATTACCAGTATCATAAACCATTATTCCTGTAAAAAGAAAGCGATAAAAAAAACCAAGCCTAAATTTACTAATTTTCGTGGGTCAGTGAAAGCTTTTACTGAGTTCTGAGTCTCGTTTCCTGAGTATTTGTTTTGTCAGCATAGTGCTATTTTTTATCTTCTGTGTTAATATTTCCAATTTAAGTTTGCATATAAATGTTTCAGTTAAATGCACTAGCTGATTTTCTTCCTAAAATCCGTGCATGAAAATATGTATTTGGATTTAATTGTATCTTTAAAAAATATATTAATATTTAGAAGCAATGCTAATCTTGCTCACAAAGAGTACTCCACATTAAACAAACATCATCGTGAGTGTCATACACATTCATCACACTTTCTTTTGAATGCCTTCCTTGTCTTGCAGTTCCTTTGTGTCTCTTCATTACTTCACTTCCATGGTTGGCACTTCAGCCTGTGTCTGTCAGATTAAGTTATCTCCTGAATGGTCTTGGAATAAGGCTATTACGATCTGAAGACATAGAAGGTTTCCTCCTAAGTGGCTAAACTGACTGTCAGCATTGCTGCTTAAGATAAAATTGCCAGATACTCTCCATTGTAACGTCCAGTTTTCAGTTGCATCTTAACCTTGACATATTTTAACCTCTGAACCATGCACAGTCCTGATCTCTAGATGCTTTTTATTTGGTGAGGAAAGTCATATGAAAATGGAATCATCAAGAAAGGTTGCTCTCCATGTCTTTAAAAAGCAAACTAACCACTGGGACATTTTGAACTACATTTTTGGGATGCTTTAGTTTGTTTAATGTATCAGTATGCAATCTGAAACCTGACTTGGCTATGTAGAAGGCTGAGTATAAGATACAGTTTTCTCTTTTGATGACTATCCACTTTCAGCTGGCAGAGTTATATCAAACATGCAACTGATTGGTGAAAAAATATGGATAAGGGAAGGGCCAGGCTACTCTCTAACTGATTGAGAAGTCTGAAGTTTTTGTGTCCTGTTACGGTTAAAAAAAAAAGAGTTAGTGAAATATAAAGGTAGTCTCAAAATGGAGAACTTGTTTTCATATATGACATAACTGTACTGGAGCTGATTTCTACAGGCAGTTAAGAATTAGATAACACCATCAAGAGTGGACATTTATGGTTAGAAGTACTCAGTTGTTGTAATTACAGTGGGTTTTTCAGGAAACCTAAGGATTTATGTGGTTTTTCTAAGTTGGAGATCAGAAGATGAGACCAAATGTCAGATTACTAGAAACAGACATATTGTAAAACATTAGTTATGAATCATTCGTAAAGAAAGAACTCATTTTTTTTCTATTTAGAATTTTTTTTGAATTTAGGTGCTTATTATGATGTCTTAAAATATCCTTAATTAAAGTCAACATAAAGTGTAAAACGTCTTTTTGTTTTGGTATAATGAGGAACTACTGAGGTTTTCTTGAGACTTTCTGTAAAATAATGTTTAGGCTCTGTATAAAAAGTACTCAAATGTGCATTGTACCTAAGGAACATAAAAGTTTTAAGAGTTTTCTTGATTTCCTTAAGTTGAAATAGACTTGAAGAATAGCTTGTTTTGGCTTTTGTCAAGTGATGAGTAACTAATTTGCAAACTAGTGTTTAGTAAACCACTGTAACATTTGCTAATAAGATGGTAGAATAAATCAGTTTTTAATTGAGTTAAATAGATGTTTAATCAAATGCATGTTCTTTCTTGCTAGATTTGGATATTTCAGTCAAATTAGATTTTTTTCAAATTCATCTGCAGTAATGAAGTAAAGATTTTTTTTTCATCAGTTAAATTAGATATTGTCACATTTTATTTTCATATTTCAAAGGAAAAACAAAAAGTCACAATGGTAGTATGAAATTTAGTACTACTGGACTACCTCAAGTTCTTCACATTTTAACTTTAACGATAGCTCCTTAAAAACTGCATTTCCCATACTGTAAAAATCAGACAAACTTCTTTGCAATCTCTTATTAATCAGCAGCTCTGAGCCTTTAGCATAGTTCATTCTTATTTTCCTTTCTACTTTTATGGCTGGTGAGGCATAGGAGGACTATGAAAGCACCCAGTCTACTTGGGAAATAGTTTTGCTATACATAGGGAATACAATAAGTTTTTATCAGGAAATTTCTGATGCAAGTGGAGTGTTAGGTAGTGTGAATTCATTCACACATACATTCAAAGTAGTGCAGTCTTAAATTGGTCAAATTGATTTCTGAACCACTGCTGTTTTCTTTAATAGCAGTTCTCTGGGGTTAAGGTGAATCCCACAAATGGAGAGTGGAAAAAGCTTTCAGAAATTAAAGGGAAATATTCTTAGCTTTGGCTCTGTACAAATGTTAGAACAAGCAGTATTCCTCACAGCGGGTTATTTGTTGGGAAACACAAAGTGATAAAGAGTGTGATTGGGTGAGAGTATGAGACAAAGAGCGTGAGAAATGTTGAGTTAGATGTTAAGAGTGGTCTTCTGAATTTGTCAGATGTCTCGTTCTGATAATTCTGTTTGATAGTCTATCTGGCCTGACAGGTAAGAGAAGCAGTAGCCGTGGATACTGCTAGATTCTGACAAAACTTTTGAGACTGGCCAATTAGAAGGCTTACTCTGTTTTGTGTTCCTGAGCTGTGGTCTTGCTCGTCACTGCTCTGTCCCTCTTGACAAAAGATTCGGAATTATTTTTTCCAATGAGTTCTGAACTAGGACTTTAGGATGGTTGTCTGAGGAACTGAATACTGACGTTGATCCATCGGTACAAAAACTAGGGGATCATTTGTTAAAGCAGTAATTGGCTTAATCTAAGATAATTGATTACTGATGAGTCAATTAAGACTGCACCTCAGGTGGGGTCCTGCATAATTCTCCTTCATCTTGAATCTCTAACACATTCAAGAAGAACTTGGGTGGTAGGTTAAAAAATATGCTTAAAAAAAGAAGTAAGTCATACCAAATGCTTTTAAAGATAGAATTGAAATTCAAAACTGTCTTGAAATTACTGTGCCTGAAGTCAACAGTGTGGAATTCATTACACAAATGTCAAGCCCCCTTGTAGGGAGACGTAAGAGTTGCATATGAATACAAAAGTAGGGAAAAGTAGCAAGGCCAAGGTAAAGAAGAAGACTATTTGGGGTCAATGAATTTTGAAACAAACATAAGAACTGAATTTTTGGGGGAGGGAAAGAAGCAGCTTGGGATGTGCTAATAAGAATGTGGTTTATAAGATAATTGTTCTGAGTAACTTAACTTTGTTGAGGTCTCAGTTGAAGAATTACCTTACCTAGGCATCCTGCTTTTAGAAATGAAAAAATTGGAGGGCCCCAGATAGGTAATGAGAATGATCAGAGGTGTGGAAGGAATAGCTATCCAAAAAGATTCAGAGGGTTTATACATACAGTTTGGGTTGAGCTGCCTTGGAATAATTTATGAAGGTTCTGGAAAAGGAACTGGCGTAACATTTAACAGAATGTGTTGCGTTTAAATCAGTGATTTCTCAACTAGAAATTCTAAATAGTTTTCAGACAACATATATAAAGTTGCAAACTTAAGAATAATACAGATTCCTCCTTTTTTTCTTAGTGTACTATATTATTCTATTTAATTTTTTTAATGCAAATTATCTTACTAACTGATTATTCTTTTAGTCATAATCCAAAATCATAAAACATTAGAGGCTGCTGGTTTTCTTGGGAGATAGAGGATATAATAGTCAGCTTTTATGTTGGTTAAAAGATTGTTTTAAAGTCAAGTTTGCAATATTATTTTACCATTACTGGTGGAATGACATAGATATCTGAAGTTTTAGTGTGCAGGAAGCACGGTTGTGGAGAAAGGCAAGTAAGATGCTGTTTATGTAAGATGGTATAATTTTGATATAATATGTGAAATGTGTAACATGTAAGAATTTAATAATATTTCAAGGCTGAGCTTTATCATTTGTAGCTAGTATATTTCTTTATCCAGTCTTAGTGAGTATTCCTTAATTTCTTCTGATTCACAGGTTTTTTTTTATGCTCACAAGTTCCTTTAGTCTTTATTTCACACCCCACCACCCCCTGGCAGTTGATTCAGACTTCATAATATGTCTTTGTTTTCTGAGCTTGCAATACTAAATAACTTAGGGAGTGTGTATTCCCTATGAATAGTTTAGCTGCTGTGAAACATGGTTGTTTTTGCTGAAAAACTTTAATTTGCTTCTGTTCATAATTTCTGCTCACTCTTAAGTAATTTCTGGTCTTTGCAGTTTTATAAGGATTTCAAATATGTTGAATTGTAGTACTCCAAACCAGTTTTAATTAGCTGAGGAAATGAAAGCCAACAACTTCTTCACAATTCAATTGAATAGCTTTGTTTACCAGGATCTAAAATATTCAGACTTCTGTTCTTACTGCAGAGTTCCTGGTCTCTTAAAATCTTTGAATTTAATGTTCAGTCTGAGATTTCTTAGTTTATCTATCCTTTGAGCATGGTGCTTCATCTTTGCACTGCAGTTGTCACAGGGTACTACCGTATGTTCTCAATGCTACCATCACTTAGTGCCTTTTTTTTATTTATGTCATAACTTCCAGAATGTGTGATTGAAAATAATGAAAGGGAAAAAAACCTTGAAAATAATTAGGAAATAATGTTATGTATGGGTGGTATTACTTTGTTAAGCGTAGGCGGGGGAATGTCTGCTGAAGTTAGCCAATTAAACATGAAATACTTGCTTTATTTGAATGTACAACTGAGTAAATTATACAGCTTACTAAAAGTGCTTTTGTTGTGTTTGTATATACACATATATTTTTATATATTTTATATATATACATATTTTATATATGTGTGTCCATATATACATGTGTTTATATATATATATGACAATACAGTGTTTTAAAAAAATGTTGCCCATGAAACCTAAAGTGAGAATGTAATTTGAGAAGCCCCATTTCATATTTATGAAGGAAATACTATGGCATGGGTAGGTAAAGAAGGGTTTCTCTAGATGTGCTTCCCAGATTGAACCCACCAGAACAGAATGGAATGGTGAAAAAGAATGTTTTTTGCAGGCTCCTTAGGTGTGGGCAGGGAGCAAAGAAATAGTGGGTGCAGAGGCCTTTCCTGAAGGTTCTGTGTCATTGTGGGACTGGACCTACACCTGGCACCCGAGCTGTCCCCCCCCACAGAAGTTGTGTGAATGTCTGGTCATGCAACCGGGCCATGGATGTTTCCGTGACATGATGCACATTGTTGGCCTATGGATGAACATACCTGGTCATGTTAGTGGTGAGGGATAGGGGTTTGTAGTTTCTCTAAGACCTCATAGAATATAATAAGGAAGAAATTAGGAACATCACTGCTGTACACTGCGCAATGTTAAATTTAAAAGACCTAGTTTCACTTGAAACCTCTATCCCCCAAAGTTGGGATCACATAGGTATTTGATATATGAAGGCAGTAGTTGCCTCATTCTTCAGCCTCAGGTGTGAACCCTGTGGTGTTCTAAACCATTAAACACTGATATTTTTAGAGACAGAAATACATCATGTTAAATTTTTTATTAATTTTGTTTACTTGCTTTTATAGAATTTTTTTTTTTTTTCCAGTTTAACTTTGTTGGAAGAATCCTTGGGCCCAGAGGACTAACAGCTAAACAACTTGAGGCAGAAACAGGATGCAAGATAATGGTCCGAGGGAAGGGCTCGATGAGGGACAAAAAGAAGGTAAGCTCTTGAAGGGTAGCATAGTTTCAGATGCATAGTTTTCTTTTCTTACGGAGGGTAAGCTCATGTCTCTCATTCTTACTTGTTGTGTTCTTACTATATGCTTTTTCATTATCTAGTGTCATTTACAGACTTAGCACATAACATAAGCTATCCTGAAAAAGTTAAATATGTGTGCTCCATAATGCTGCAATTGGAAGTCTAACTAGCAATTATAAAGTATTCTTCAGTAGTAAGTGGCTTATAATTGTGTCATGTTTCACAAGGTAAAGGTAAAAATTGAATTTAAATGTATCTTTCTAAGAAAAAGCTGTTAACCTCAAAGGTGATGTTAATAATTTTCTTGTATTGAATTACCAAAGTAGTGATTTGTGCAACTAGTGTGGATTAAAAAAAAAAAAAATTAATGTATTTCTGGCAGTCAGTTCTGTCTAAGTGAACCAAAAAGCACTGTGTTCCTGGTTTTATTTTGTGTTCAGATGAAGCTGCAGTGTAATTAGGGCTGTTCCTTGCCCCAATTATGTAATGTGCTCCGCCCATATAAACTGCATGATAGAGCCATCCTGAATGTAAGGTTGCTCTTGTGGTAACTGTTTTTTTAGGTTTATTTTCTTGCTACTTGCCTCCACCTCTGGCTACTGCTGCTTGAATTATACCAACTTCTCCACTGCAGTTTAAGCGTGCGCTTAACATGGCTCTTTTCCTCTTTGTTCCCAGAAGTATTGTTTCTTTCGTTTCTTTTGTAGAAAACTTCCTCTTTTCCTTATCTGATCAGCCACATAGTGCATTCTCTTGATACATATGTGGCACATACCAGTTACAATAGAAAACTAATGTCTACCCGATAAAACATTTCTTTCTTCCAGAGCTCGTCACTGTAACTTTCAAATTTCATTTGATGCCTCTTGTTTTCATAATATACTGTAGTACTGTCACCACCCTTTCTCTTATTCCAGCTATGGCTGTTTTGGATTTTGAGATTTCCAGCTTCTGAGCGAAGATCCAGTCTAACCTAGAGATGTTTTGGTTGTCTAGGTTCTGTAGAAGTAAGAGGATGTGACTATCTGTGTTTTTGTTAGATCTGTAACAACCTTCATTCTTTGAATGCGTTTTAAATTAAGTCCCACCGAAGATATGGCCAGCTAACAATCATGTTCTGTTTCTATAACATCAGCAGGGCAGGCACTTAAGCAGCACCAGCCTGTGTAGCACATGTTTGTGCACCACGTCTTTTGTTATTCTCGGCTGCCAGCTGGGATAACAGCACCTTCCCCAAAATGTTACGTGTTCTGACCTCTCCATTCAATGTTCATGTAGGTCTTGGAGTTTGTGAAATGTCTGTTACAGAATCACAGAATGGTGGATGTTGGAAGGGATCTCTGGAGGTTCCCCCCCGCAAGCAGGGTCACTTAGAACAGGTTGCCTGTGACCATGTCCAGATGGCTGTTACATTTAGAGTCCTCCCACCACTGTGCTTCAGAACCTGTCCTGTCCTGTGCAGAGTCATCTCTCTAGATAGCCTGGGCAGGTTTACTGTCTGGGGAAGTGGTATTTGTGGACTGATTTCCTCCACTCTCCATACTTTTTTTTCATTATTATTAGTTTTTGACTGCTTGGAGGAAGACTAGGCAGTGGGAGTTACTGGAGTTTTGTATTTAAGAAAAAGCTTAGAGGAATGGAGACCTTCTGAGTGAGTCATGCGATTTTTTTTTTTAAGTTTAGTAAGAAAAGCTATCTTCAACAAGGACAAGCATGGGAGATCAGCTGGAACCTTGTATACATTAAAAAGTACAAACTGATTCAGCCAGCACTTGAATGCCCATTACATCTTCTGAGTTGGTTGTCTCATGTTTTGGAGTACAGAAGTTTGGAAGACAGAAGTTTTCTATCAACCTGCACCTCAGGAAGTCTTCCATCATCCCCATATCACCATTGGCCAATCAGAGCTCAAATCAGTCCAGCAGTTTAATTACCTAGATAGCCTCATCTCCTCGGATGGTAAGATTGATGGGGAGATAGACAACAGGTTAGCAAAGGCATATAGTGCCTTCGGAAAGCTCCATAAAAGAGTCTGGCAAAATAAACACTTGAAGAAAAGTACCAAGATCAGTGTTTACAAAGCCATAGTGCTGTCTACTCTCTTATATGGTTCTGAATGATGGGTCATCTACCGCCACCACCTGTGACTCCTAGAACGCTTCCATCAACGCTGCCTCTGTACAATCCTAAACATCCACTGGTCAGATTATGTAACTAACATGTCTGCTCTAGAACAGGCAGCAGTTACAAGTATTGAGGCCATGTTGCTGAGAACACAGCTGTGTTGGGCAGGGCATGCCTCCAGAATGGAGGACCACCGCCTCCCTAAGATCGTGCTCTATGGAGAACTTGCCACTGGCTGCCGCAAGAGAGGAGCCCCAAAGAGAAGGTACAAGGACTCCCTGAAACAACATCTCAGCCTTGGCCACACTGATCTCCATCGCTAGTCTACTCTGGCCTCAAACTGGGAGGTCTGGAGACACACCATCTATAACGCTGCTGCTTTCTTTGAGAACACAGGCAGGATCACCACTGAAGAGAAAAGACAACGCAGAAAGAATCGTGTGTTGCCGATACCATCCAAGGAGTCTTTGTGCTGTGCCTTTTGTAACCGGTCTTGTCTGTCTCGCAGTGGCCTCTTTAGCCACCAGCACGCTTGTAGCAAATGAGGGTAGAGCCCTTCCCAAATCTTCATTCGCGAAGCCTAGCCATGATGATGATGACTGCAGTTAGTATCAAATGTATTTGAGTGATATCATAGTATATTTTAATACCAAATAGTATGATATTGGTTGTAAACCAGTGTTGAGTACCAAATACTTTTCTTTATAAAACTGATTTTCGTGCCATTCATTCCTAATCTTTCTGAAGTTTTCCTGAGGTGATTTGTACTGGTTATTAGCTTATATATTTCAGAATGGCCTTTTTGGTGTCTACACCATTGTTGATGTAATAGGAAGAATTTCACAATCCTTGATTATGATGCAGTCTGTGATGCACACTAATAAGATGTTCCTTGTAAAAATAAAGATTTGGAAGCTGTGTTTAAGATGTGATCACAAACAGACTAAAGTAAGAATGAGAGATATCTATCAGTTTGGGGTGTAAGTACACTTTTTGCTATTGGCTCTTGCTTTTTTTTCTGATGATTTATACTTACACGTGAACTTTCTAGTCTTGCAGTGCAAGATGATCGACTTCCTTGACAGTCTGTGTCGTTTAATGATAACTACCTTTTTTTTCATTTTCTCTTTGAAGGTTGTATTTCAAAATGCTAATGTACTTCCAAGTTTAAAATAGAGAGAGTATTTTTTTCATGGAAGGTTACACTTATTCTTTTTAAAAACCTTTCCTTCATTTAGAGTCAGTGTTGTTTAGAAAAGTCAGTACTTAATGAGGTTTTTCATTGAATTGTTTGAAATTTGGGGGAGATAAGAAATACAGGTTAAATTTTATGTGTATTTTGTAAGTATATTTTGTATCTGCAAACCTGATTTCCCAGTGCTAACTATAAAAGAAACTGTGTTGGTTGTAGTAAGGAATTAATTACTAAACCAGTGTCAATCTAATGTGACAGCTACATGGTACTGAATCTCCTTGAGTAAACTGTACATGTACTTTCCTACCTTGCTCGTGGTTTCAGAACCCGCAAGAAAATATGAAAGATGTGCTGGAAAATAAACCATCCAGATATGCTCTGTAGAGGATTTTACGCTGCTGTGTGAGCCTATGAACAGAAGTAATGAATTAGAAATCTTTGTCACATGGCCAAAACATTTGAACTGGCATCACATCTTGAAACTTGCTGACAGATTTCCCCCAGAAAGCAAGGGAAATCCTCAAATTGTTTGTATCTGAAGCTCAGCTGGTAATCAGAACATCTCTCTAGGCAGCTTTCAACAAATTTAAAATCAAGACCTTAATTACTGAGAATATTGTGATTAGAGCCTGGGGGTACTTAAAAGAGATTATTGGGGAGAGGAGAGGAGTTGCAGGCATTCATCAAAAGCTAATGAATGTGTAACTTTATTAAGACCAAGGATTTTTTTGCTTAGTCTAAATGTACCTTTCATTAAGTACTGAGGAAAACTAGTGACTTGTACACCAGTTAAAAAGTACTCCTTAATAAAGTGGAGACTGTCCAATGGTGGAAAAGCAAAACATTTTTTTACATGAATTGCACAAAACAGGAGTCAAGTGGAGTCAGCCCAGTGCTCTTTAGTGCACTTACTGCCATTATTTCACTTAGAGGGGTATGAAGCCTTACAGCATCAGGCTGCTGGCTTGTGCCAGTCTTGGTCAACTCCACTGTTTTTTCCCATTTCTTCCTACTTTTAGACAAGAATCTCCTCTAGAACAGTGTGTGACAAGAGAGCATTACTCATTTTTACTGCATGAGGAAGCATCTCATTATGAGAGACAGAATTTTTTTCATTAATTGATTATTTCAATTAGAAAGGCAGGCAGCTATGCAGTTCTGAATTTGAAGAACTCTATGCCTTCATCCACTGTAACAGCTTCAAATCTGTTGCAGTCCATATTAGATCATTTGAACTGATTTTGGTTTCTGACCTACAGTTTACTTGTTCCTACATCACTGTTCACCTTGAAAGCAGAAGTTACGTAAGGTTTCATTAAAGACAAGCTCTCAGTTAGTACTAGTCTTGACCTTTGACTTGTATAGAGTTGTTACAGTAAATAGATAATTCCATATCTTTGAACTCTCTGGTTTTCTGTTTTTATAGTAAGGGTAAAAAGGAATTAGAAGCCACCTGTCCTTGGTACCTGCACGAAGTTTGAGGAAAATTATTAAGAGTGGAAAAATTTAACTGTCTTGTGATCAGGATATTTTCTTACGTTTACATGCTGTATAGTATTATATATTTTATTATTTGAATGCCTTTTAGTCTCTGAAATACCATCTGATACACTTTGATTTCCAATTGAAGGTCTTAAACATTCAGTTTAGCTAAAAAAGTGATGTTACTGACGTTAGATAACATATATACTTTGTAGTGCATCTTGTGAAACAAGCTCTGTTATTGCTACCCTGTGTATAAGATGCTTAACTTTCACATTCTCCGAAAAGTACTATGTGTGGGCAAATCATAAAGGTCTGGCGAAGCTGTTCTGTGTTTCAAAATGGGAGTTTGACCAGCCATCATTGTTCTTATGGTCTGGGAATAAAGTGCTTGACTCAGGCTTGTGGCCTCTAAAATGTGCCTTTACATACAAGCATGCTAGTAGTGTTTGACAGTTTCATATATCTGTGTTGACAAATCATGGCCACAGTTTGGAATGGCAATTTTAAAAAATTCTGTCACTGGTTGCAAAGGTGGTGTTTTGACTATTTGTCAATACCCTTAGGAATTGCAGGGAAAAAAATTCTTTAGGTGACTGGGGTCAGAAAGTGACGCGTGAAAGTGAAGAGCAATTCCATATACATAATACATTACTAGAATAAATGTACTTTTATTAAAAAATTAAAATAATCCCTTCCTGACAAAGCTGTGTTGTTTCTGGAGGTCAGATGCTTACTTTTCCATTTAGACCTACTAGCAGAATCCCTTGTCAACATCCATCATTAAGGGTGCTTTTTATTAACACTGACTTCTAGTTACTGGAATTTGACTGACTGAGACAGTGTGGAGTGGCAGTTGAGCATGTTTGATATGCTGGGTGTTCTGCTTTGTTAATTTCTGTTGCAAATCAAAGCTGCAACTTGTCTGTATAAGAGAGTTACATTCACTTTTAATTGCTTTCAACTTCTGTGACTATACCTTAAAAGTTGTTGTATGAGCAGGTAGTCTTGAATCATTGCCTGAACATCTGTATATAAACAAGTCTGGTTGATAAATTAAAATGCTATGTCTATTGAACGGGAATTGACACATCTTATTCTGTACCATGGTAGAAATTGTCTTTCTGCAGAATTATTCCTAAACTTTTGTTAAGTGGGAAGCACAGAGAGTGTTAATTGTGTTAGTCTAGGTTGACTAGACTCCAGCTCACAGTTGTTTGTATCTGACATATGAACAGAAGTTTTGAAAGGCTTGGGGGACTATGCATACGTAATTGTTTTGAGGTACTGACAAAATTGTCTTCAAACATCTATCTACATTTTACTTTGTCTAGCGAAGTAGTGAAACAAGATTGAAATAATGAAAATCTACTGTAACCTGAAACTTTTCCCATACTTATTTCACAGAAAAGGATCAGAAACAAGTTACTGAACTAGGTGAGACTTTGTTTTAGCAGCGTATTGGCATTCTTATGTACAGTCATACAATTTCTTAAAGCTTTAATTTTTCCTCTCGAAGGGGTAATAGTGTTGAAAATTATCTAAGAATACTAAAACAAGGGAGTTATTTTTTCTGAGATTCCACAAATGACAGATTCAGTGCTATTTTCCCATATTTGTGGTGTGCTGTGAAGGATAACTAGTGGTTTTGCAGACTTTACCATCATTCTCATTTAATCCACAGAACTCTTTCTGGATTCTAGATTTGTCTACATTGCAACCTTAACCTGTTGACTTGCCCTTCAGTGAATGATTTGGTGTTCGTTATATGGCTGAATTTTTTTTTCTAGTTCAAGAATTAATGTTGTGATAATCTTGCTTAACAGAAATCATTTCTGTTCAGGGTTGCATTTTTGAGTGTGTTTCTTGAGTATTCTGGAATACTCTGCTTGCAATTCTGCTTGCAATTCTGTGTGGGAAAGGCCAGACTTAGTTTGAACCTCATGGGAATTTTCTTGTCCTGTATGAAGATTCAGCCTACTTAAACGAGGGAATGGAGATATAACCAGTTTATTCAGGAAGCAAAGCAGCATGTCTTTGTGATTCCTGAGTAGCTATCAATTCCTGACAGTTTTTGGTTCTCCGTATTTTTTGGGTGGCTGCTGGCAGGCAGAATACAGGTGGTTGTTTACCATACTGGATATGGCTCCTTAGGGTCAGATTTAGCAATTTTATTGAGACTGACAAGAAGGCTCTTTTGAATGGAGTAAAAGAGTAAACACAAGCTAATATACCACTGTAGCTGAAACCAGATACTTAGATTATTAATTGAACATTTGGAAGATAGAGACATTTGACTTTCTGCTGTTTTACTGTTTTCTAAACAGAGACAAGTAGTCTGTAGTGTTTCTTTGTGGCAAGGTACTGGATTCCTTGTCAACTGTATCATAGCAGTCATAAATTGCAATTCCTAAAATGACTGAATGGTGTTCCATTTAAACTTGTATATAGATGGTGACAGTTTTTTACTTTCCTTAGGTCTTCTGGCTTAGTATTAGCCTTTGTCATGCCTGGACTTGGATTGAAATGGATATTACTGATCACAGGTTGCTCTTCTGCTATGTGTGGCCTACAGTACAGTGTATTAAGCATATGAATGAAATTCAAGTAGCTGTGTAGGTAGGTGTGTGGGGGGACAATATCCTTACTTTACAGTTTATCCAGCTATAGTTGCAGGATTTTGTTGTTGGTCTTTACACTTTTCAGATGGAGGAGGGGTTTATTGACAGTCAGTTGCATGTTTTTGTTAGTCTTTTCCGAGAGTAATTAGCAGTTTCTGTCTTCTAACTATTCATATTTTTTTCATATCTTTTTAGGCAGTAAATGAGGAATGTTTTGAAGTGCGTGCACACTGAATATTTCATTAAAAGTGTCTTTAAAACTTATAACAACTCCATTTAAAGTGTGTTGAGTATATGTGTGGAAGGATGACAACTTAAACAAATGTTTGTTAAGGCCAGGTACACAGACCTCCTTTTCTGTTAGAGAAAACTTGTTACTCTTACAGTAGTGCAAAGAACAGTCTCTTAATTGAGTGCCTTTATTTGGCATGTGTGCAGTGAGTGCATATAACCTAAATATTTGGATATAATACTTACATAAATTATGATAATGCTTTTTCTGTGTCTAGTAAGTCTGATGCAGGTGTTACTTTCTTCATGATCTTTCCATACTGTTCTGTGATCATTTGTTGTGGTACATGGTTGATATGACTGTTTCCAGTGAGGTTAACATTTCATGGAGGCAGAAAGGAATTGGATGTTCTGGTGTGGAGTTATTTAATTATTTGGAGGGTATTTTGGTGCTACTTTCTTCGATATTGATTTGATATGGTATTGTGGTGGTTTTCTTTGTTGGAATTTTTTAACATTGTTGATAGCAGGTTTTTTTAAGAGAATCTCTTCAAGCTTGATAGCCAGCAAAATCAGACCCCTGAGTTATAAATGAAAAGCTGAAAACTGGTCTTTCTGTTCTCCTGTCTTCCCTTGTGTAGTGGTTTGAACCAGGTTTTCCCCCTGAAACTAAGAAAATGGTAAAACCCCAGGTGGTGGTGACCCCTGGAAGTTTTGAAGTTTTGTCCAATCTGCGCTCCTGCGAAATATAAACATACCACAAGCAAACGGAAGAGAAGGTTAGTTGTAGTCTGGTTGTAGAAGTGGTAGCCATGTTCTGAGGCCACGAGAAGCAGAGGGCAGAAGCCCCCTGGGGGAGAGTTTGGCCCCCAGCCCCCAACGGGGGCCTGCGGGGACCTGGAACAGCATAAAACTGGGCTAGGTGCCTGCAGGTGAGAGCTAAGAAAGTTTTCTCCATTGTAAGTGAGCAGAGACAGAGCAGCAGCAGAAGCAGCGTCCAGAGACTATGGCTAAGAGCCAGGACAGATAAGAACTGAACCAAACAGCAAACGGCATGCACTGCAGAGAGGACTCTTGGAAGGAGAGCCGAGAAAAGAGAGTCAGCAGCAGAGGTACAGAGTTTTGGGGGTAAGAACTGAACCAGACCCCCCAAAACTCCTTTGAGACCTCCGAGAAAGGAGGGAGATGGACTCCTATTAAGGAGAGGAGTCTTGGACATGCAGCACTAGAGAGAGAGAGGAGCTGAGAAGCTCAAAAGCATCCTGAAGCTGGACTGGGATGGAGAGGAATGCAGAGGGGGGTGACCTTGGCCTTCCCCCCCCCCTCGCCACTGCTGCCAAGGTGGCAGCCTGAAACAGAGCACAGGAGCTCTGGTAGAACTCTTGAGGCAAAGGCTTGCAACTGAATGCTACCCAACATGTTCTGACTCAGGGGTAAACCCCCCTGAGGAAGGGACTTTCACGAAGATGCCCCTGCACTTTGTGATAAGCCTGTGGTGAAGCGAGTTTAGTCCCTGCTGGCAGTCCACAGGTGGACTTCGCTTGGAGTCAAAGGAGAACCAAGAAGAGTTAAAGGAGACCCCCTTGTGTCTTGAAAGACCCTCGTTTGGAGACGCCGGGCCAAGGGGCTTGGAGATCCCCTTGTGTGTGTTGAAAAGAAATCCAGCTATCAGCTGCTGCATTGTGAAGAGGACAGATGACTGCTGCCTTAGAGACATTGCTGCTCTGAAGAAGGGATCTGTCCTTCTTCCCTCCTGGACTTTTATTTGGAGGGGAGAAGAGATCTGATCCATTGTAAATACTTATGTCATGGTGTAGAGATAGTTGTGATCGTGTGTATAATGTATTATAATATTTATTTGTACAGTCATTGTAATGTATTCCCTTTCCCCCATTTTGAGTCTCGTGTTTTGTCTGGAAAAAAACCACATCTTATACTAGGTTGAGATGGGGGAGGGGGCTTAGACTAGGGAATTAGATTTTGGGGATCTCAAACCATGACACCTTGGTATAGTCTTGAGTGTTGTACATGTCTTGGCTCTGCGGTCTGGAGCTCTGGGAACAATTTCCCGAATTATGTCAAAGTATGGACATGGTTGCCTAGTTCTGGGTATTTTTTCTCTTCAGTCTCCCATATTTCTCCAGGTCAAAATGCTGTTTCATTTTCTCCCTTTTGGACCTTTAAATTCTAGACACCAGATCCTAACGTTTCACCCCAGATAAATTTTTTTCCTCAGGGAGTGTGACCGTATACCTTAATTTATTGGCCCTTGGTGTTTCTGCTGTGGTGATACTTAAAAGGGTAAGGAAAGAAGTGCTGACAGTGGTGGGTCCATTCTGTGGGATAAAGTTGCTCTTCACTTTAGTAACTGCATGTTTGTCTTAAATAAGAAAGCAGCTTTTTGAAAGATGGGACCCATAGCACAATTAATAACAGCTCTGTCACAGCATGTGTACTCTTTGGAGTATTTTTATAAATAGTTATCTGGAATGTTCAGTCCTGCAGCCGTACAGAACGATTAATGCGTCTCTGGCAATCAGATGGTGCTAAAGGATTGGAGTGACAAATGACATTCAGCTGACTGACTGAATCCACCTGAAGTACCTGACTGTTTCAGTTAATCCTCTTGACAATTATTTGGTAGCCAGTTAAGGTGCAGAACTGTTGATTTCAAATACCCCACATATTTACAACTATGTGTATTCAAGGGAATTTAATTTTTAGGCTGCTGGGATCTTGGGGGGGTTTTAGTTTTAACTAGCTTGCTGAACTCATGAAATATACTGTGATATATAATTTCAAGAACTAAAAGCTAGTAGTTGACAAAGAAATTTTAGATGTAAAATTAAATTTTATAGAGAAAAATTGAGGGTCTTCTGCGTTGATAATATATGTCTTCACCTAGTAAGTGATCTTCAAATGACCAACCAGTCATTGAAGTGGCTGTGAAATATTCATTTATGTTTCAAGTTGACAACACTGGAATTGAATGTTCACTTAAATTTTGACTGACAAAAAGACCTACAACTTAAATATGTTAGCTCACACTGACTCAAAACAGCATTAATCGGGAAAGGTCTTAAGGTAAACTTTATTAAAAACCAAAATAAGTGATAAATTTTAAAGTTACTAATGTGTTTTGAAATACTGAAACTAATCTGGAAATTAGTATACAGTGAGGAGACAAGGGTATTGCAAATACCAGAATTGTTTTTTGCAGCCTGACTAGTGAAATTTTTCAGTATCCAGCCTTTTAGACTGTGTTCAATTTAGCTTGAAATGCACCTTTTTCGAATAGTTCATTTGATAGTAAAATTAACCTTCCTTAAAAAAAGAAAAGAAAACTCCCGAATTTTCCATTTCTAAGAAAAATCAGATACTTTGACTTTGCTATGTCTTCTATAAACACCTGAAGAAACAAATATTTTGAAGAGGAAAACACATGCTATTGATTATGTCTTTCAGTTCTCTTAAGGAAATCTGATTTTATTTGGTTATTGCAGCCTTCAGACCTATTATTTGCAGTCTAATTCAGTCCATCTTTCGTGACTTATAGTGGAAGAATCTGCCAGGTAGAATACAGTGTAGCGATTTGAAATGAGTCATATTCGGCATATTACTTGTTCCTGTTAAACCCACTTTCAATTGGCTGGTTTTGCAGGTGAGAATATTAAGTATATTGAATTTGACTAGGCAATGCCGTATCACCAATCTTGCCAGACACAGAAATCGGCATTTTGAGTATGCTTTTTGGATCCTGGTGTTTTGCAGTAGTAGGTACAGGATTTTTCCAGTATCTTCCTTGGAGAGCCATGTAATAGATGAGGCAGTGTTTGCAGGGGCACCACTGGGAAGGAATATTCAGGTTCCCTTCAGCTGTATCATTCTTTACGCTAGACTGTAGTGGGTAGGAGTTCAAATATACGGCTTGTATTTGCTGCTCAAACAGTTGTTTATAGTGACCCTTAGGGAAGAAGCAACAGAAGGAACATAAACATTGCATGGGCAGCAACAGCAGGCTGACAGGCCTAGTTTTGCCCTACTGGCTGGTTAAGTAAGACTCCTGTATTGCAAGAGGAAGGAAAGAGAAAATCACATTGAACATTGAAAAGAAAAAAAAAAGGCAAATTTGAAGACCCTCAAAATGTAAAATAATTTGTCACACATTCACCTGTTAGTTCATAAATGTCAGTTCTTCTAAAAGGCATATCCAGTTTTTTCTTGGATTTGACTTGACAGAATGTTTCAGGATCTGCAGCTGGACTGCAGAACTAAACTGATTTTTTTCAGGTTTTTAAACAGATCGGTGAATCAGGCATCTCTTGTAATTTTTGCTGCTCTCCTGACCTGGAAAAAGGATCTGTGCTCCTTTGAGAGTCATCTTGAAGAAGTGGTTGTCGATCATGGAATCAACTAAGAAAGCATTTTATTTACTTCACTTACCTGGCTTAAAAGCTCAGCCCGAGGAAAGAACTGTTTCGGCTTCCTTTGTTAATGTACATTTCTGCACAGCTGAGTCACTGAACACACAGGCTTGCTTTTAGGGATCTTTCTTCCACTCCTGTTAGCTTGGAAGTGATTTTGTGATCTTTTCAGAGAAATAACCAACCAACCCCTGCCCCATCCCATTTTATTCTTGCATTTAAGAGTTTTGCAAGAGCAAGCTTTCAAACTGTCAGTGGCAGACCATAGTTGTGGGTAACAATATTTTATAGACCATATAATTTTGCAGTAGTTCTTTCTTGATCTCTTAGAGCTGCTGGCAAGTATCCTTTCCCACGATTTTAGCCAGTACTTGGTGGATCTCAAACTGTGGGCTGCTTCTAGAGGACCAGTGAAATGTATCACAAAGAACCAAGCTCATACATGTGGTCTAGATGCATAAGAAGTTCTAAGTCTGCACTTGTAATAGAACATATATGTGGGCCTTCCAAAAACAAAACAAAAAAACCCCCAGGGTGTCAAAATGGTTATTCCTGTCAAAATTATACTAACCACACTATTTCATAGTGACTTCCTTTATATGAATATATTTTTAATATAGTGAAAAAATCATGGATAATCAGTTATTCCAAATGGATTTTCTGTTGACAATGAAAAATTATTGACATTCAACAATTCGACAACTTTAACTGTGACACTTATTACTGACACGTTTGTCATTAAATATACAAAAAAGTGAGTTTTGGTTAATTTGAAGATGCAGTGAGCTTTGATATTGATAACAACATGAAAAATGACCAAAGATGATACTTAGTTATCCACTATCATGTATATATTTAATTAATTGTAAGATCAGTTTCATTCCCTGATGAGCTGTGTTCTAAGTAATGCGCACTTACACATTTGCTTCTAAAACACTGATAAAGGCAATCTGTCGGAATGTTTTTAAGACAATAGCTATTTAATGAATAGCTTGTGTGTACAGGAGAAAAGAATAAGCTTGATTGCTTACAATCTGACATTTGAAAAAGCATTTTTTAGATCTCTGTATTTGCATATCTAATTGCTGTGTAATCAAAACTAAGTGAACTGTAGCTACTTGAAACTAAAAAATGAAAGGCAATCATCTTTAGAGGGGGAGATATCCCACTCATATGCAAGCCTGTTTGAATATTAGAATTATATTCTTCTTGTGTTTAATTATAGGTGTTTGACTGAGCAGTAAATTTATGCCTGTGTATTAAAGAAGTGAATGTGACCCTGAAACATCAGCTTTCCTTTGTTGGAGCAAAGCATTGGCATTGAGAGAACTTAACAGTGTTGTGTATTTTGGTGATAAGGGATTGTGCCAGAATAGCTGTTAATTACCTGCTTTGTTTGATATGGAAAGTAGTGGTTCCACACTTTTCTTCCCACCAGTGACAGTACTCAATTAAAACTTGTATTAAACAGTGATAATACCCTCGTTTATCTGGTGGAGAAGACGTGAGGTGAAGAAAATTAACAGGATATTTTCAGCTGTTTGAAGATGGCGTTATTTTTTTCACAAACCTAGGGACAGTGTAAAGTTTTGTCTTTTTTGGTGTTAGTGTGTGGTGGGCTTTGGTTATTTTATTAATTTTTTAAATCTTTGTGACTCTTAAATCTTGCGATTTAATGATAGTCACTATAGTAGAATTGAAAACCCCTTAACTGCAATGTTGAAGTTATACATTTGGGAGACACTTGCCCTGTCCTTATCCTGTTCCATGTCATTCCTCTGTGTGAAGCATCTGTTGCTGTAGGTCCTTATCTCGCTATTTTTTTTAAATTTATTGTATCATGACATGGTATCTTACATATCTCACATGTCAGAAAAAGTGTATTTTAAAATTAAATGTATTGACTTAGTTTCTCTGTCTCTTTGAAAAATGTTTCCTAATGCAGTCTGATTTAGGCTTCTCAAAGTAGCATCTATTTTTTGCATACCTAAACAAAAATAACAAGAAGGAGTAAAGCAAGGAAGTTAACACAGAAGACTTAGTAGTCTTCGTTTTCTTCAGATACCAATGCTGAAGAATATTCTAACAGTGAGAATATACAAACTAAATCAGTAGGCAGTAACAAAGGGTATAAAATTGTTAGAGTAGGACTTAAATGTTTTTTTTTTATTTCATTCATCCACAGAAATTAAGGAATGACTTGATTGCTTTCCTTATGAAGTTTGAAAGGTCTGTTCAGCAAGCCTGAACAGCTTTATTCTGGAGTGAAAGCTGAATGTTTGATGCTAGACTAATTTGGCCAAAAATATGAAACAGTAAGTGAAAAGGAGTAATTACTGTAGCATGTACATGAAGTTCTTTTGAAGAGCTCACTGGATATGGCAATGCATGATAATTCAACTAGAACTTCAGAGCTTCAACTGTTGGGTGAATAGAGGTCACATGCAGAGAGTAAGATTGGTTGCCTGCAGTAATTAGACACAATTAATAAAGTCTGTTCAGAAGGCATACTGTGCATACTGAATGGCTAGCAGTAATGACTAGTCTTATATATAACCTTACACAAACAAATATCATTACAGATAAAACAGTATCTTAAAAGACTTCATAAAGTGTGGAAACTTGAAAGGTTTTCTTGTTTTGTTAAAAGCTTAAACATAGTGTCATTCTTAAAGAGCAGAATGCTAGATTTTATTTGGTAGTGGAACTTGATAACTTCACGGGATACAAGCAAACTGTGGTGAAAAGTCAGTTTAGGAAAAAAAGTTTTTAATTGTGTGAATTGATGATGATTTTTCAGAAAGAAAACTGTAGAAAGCCGTTCTTAGATGAGATCTTACAAATGGCATGTTTTTTTAAGTACTCTGCATTTCTTTTGAAGTAAATGTTTTTCTGGGCATAGGAAGTGATACATTTCATTAAATTATTTAAATGTATTTAGTTAAGAGCATGATTATTAGTTACATTTTCTTTAGGTAATTCATTAAGTCAGTAAATGGAGATTTGTTCCTACTCACCACACAATACCCCTTTCATGCAAGTAAATGGTGATAGGCATTAAAGAATTTGGTAAGATGTTTTATGATCTGACATTTTGAAGGGGTATGATCTCTGTTTCTTTAACTGTTTTTTTTTTTTCCAGTTTTCTTTCTTCCGCTCTGTAAAAAAGAAAAAAAAGGTGTGCGAATTTGACATGCATTCAGATTAGCAAAATTATTTCATGGCATAGCAGTGCTGCAGTACAGTATTAGTGTAACTGTGTTCATCCATTTTGAATTAGGTTCTGCAGTGATTAGGTGGCTTTCTATGATCAAAAGTGCCCATTGAATAGTCATTTCACTTTATAGGGGAGTATTGCAACCCACACTGTCCAACCACAGATAGTTTTTCTAATATTGAAGCTAGTTTGGTAAGGCTTCCTCTGGCAATCATGCATGTAGTATAAAATCTCAACCTTAAAAATGTTGAGGACTGTGATCTTCCAGAACGAATAGTCTTAAATGAACATATTCTACTTTTTGTTCTCTGTAAAGCAAATGTAACAAGACTATGAGATTTTTCTGTTTAAATTCTATTGTTCTGATTATGTTTCATGGACTTTGGTTACTTGAAAAAAATTTTTTAAACTTTTTTGAGCATTTCCTTTATTTTTCATTTCAGTCAGATTTTTGAGGAACTCTTTCATGTATTTTCTTTTAGAGAAATTTCCTATTTTCATATACGAATTTTTAAAATAATTTTATGATACTCAGGTCTTCTTGCAGAGAGGAAAAAATTTCTTTGTTGAAATTATTTACAGTGTTAAAATGTGGAAAAATAAAGGAACTTTTCCTCCTTTAGCAATTGCCTTTCCTAGACCATTTTTGCATGAGCATCTTTTCCTTTTATGTTCTTTACTATTCTTCTAGGACTTGCAGTCACTTTTGGGAGGAATTGCCATATTATGATTGTGCAGTAGAGTGAGATTCCTAAGTCTAAGACTGAATGGTAATTCTCTTTTCCAGCCTATGGTTTGGTTTTTGCTGGTTTTTTGGTGTGTGAGGGGTTTTTTGTTTGTTTTGTTGTGTTTTTTTAATGCCAACTGGAATGCACAAATCCAGTAATTTTCTGCACTCACCTCATGGACAGTTTTTTCATTAATTTCATTAAAGTTGGACAAAAATGGTTGTGTAAAGTCATACACTTGGTCAAATAGGAAAAGCTTACTATCTCAGTAATTTTGAATAAAAGGTTAAATTTCTTCTACCAAGAAGTTTTAGGATATGAAAAATCTAGAAGCTGAGAGCTTCTAGTTCTGCAAGTAGTCCTCCAGAAGAACATTGTTTGTTAAGCATCCTGTTGACAGGGTTTATGTACCGTGTGAGGAAAATTCAGACCCCTTATCTCCCCCTGTAATCTGAGTTGATGGTACTTGTCATTTGAAATATATATACACCTGCTAAACATGCTTTTTTCTCTCTGATGAAAACAGTCCTGCTGAAAGCATGTCATAAAACTTGGTTTTATTACAGATATACACAGTGAATCATAATTTCTAGCAGGCTCAGATCTCGCCTATGTAGGATCAACATCTAAAAATGTGAACAATATTTTATTTATGGTTGGGACCTATAGACCATGTCTCACATTTGTACTTTTATTTTTTGGCTACATAATGATGTATTTGCGTGCATCTGGTGTTTGAAGTATTGTCTCTAATGAGGTCACTCTGAGCACAACTACATAAGATTTTTTGAAGTAGATAACAGTGATATTGATGTTCTTTATCCCTTCTCTCCCTTTTCTTAGCCATTTGGACAGTTGAGAATGTGATTAAGGGGTAAAAATTCAAAATTGACTGTGAAAGAAAGTAAGGAGAATTTACCAGTTAGCCCTTGGTATATATGTACCTCAAAGCTAAGAATTTTTTTTAAATCAGATTTTGAGTTGTTGAGAATTCTTGTCAAGAAAATGTGACGAATCCATCTAGAAACAAACTTTAATTCCACATATAGCAGAGTCAAGTTATGAAGACCTTGGGTGCACTCTCAACCAATTTTTAATGATTACTATCAGAGCAGTTCTTTTCTGTTGAGAAGTAATGGACTATGATATGTAGGAGGCCAGATTAAATAATCCTGACTATTTCTTCTGGTCAAAGTCTCTGAAATTGGGAAAAAAATGACTTGGAGTTAAGCTTAAGTATAAAAAGAAGGATAATGGGCAAGATATACAGAATATATATATATACACACACACATACGTGTGTGTGTGTGTGTGTATATATATATAGTGTGCGTGTGTGTATACTACTGAACTGTAACAATTCTACAATCAAGTTGCATTTTACGTGTTTGGGGCTTTTTTTATCTGTGTCTTGTGTTATACATCATGGACTTCGTACATTCCTATATATTAAAATGAAAATAGCTTATAGGTAAGGATCAGGCTAAAATTTTGGGATTCCCGTATGGTTTGTCTGCATTTAATCTCAGAGAGCTAACATTTCAGTCATGTAGAATATTTTCTCTTTTTTTGTGTGTGTGTATATTAAGTACAAATTTGAGATTCTTCAAGGACTGTGAAAAAGTAGGCGAGGCACAATCATACTACACAGACAGCAGGAAATGCGGTTCTGCAGCAGGTTTAATGAGATGAACAAGATCAGCTCTGAGGGATCATGGGGGAACTGAGAACAAGGTGTTAAGTCTCCGCAAAATTGTGATAACAGTATCAAAAGGATTCCCCCCCCCCCCCTAAAAATAGTGATATATGCCCATTTATTTGTGATTTTTAAAAGTACATTTTTGGTGATGATAAACAGTTTCTTGCTTTCTGCAGCTGAAATTTTTCATATGTATCAGACTAGATATTTGAATTCTAGTCTGTTCACTCTATCTTCATACCAGTAGTTACAGTGGTTATAGTATTAAGAGCTATATAATTACATGGAGGAGGGCGGTGAATATTAGGACATACAAAACTTGCAGAGTGAGTGGATTTCGATATCCTTGGTCTGTGTGGTTGTCAACATACCACAAAAAATACCCCCAGGCTTATTGCCTTATGGAAGGGAAATATTTCAAATGCACAAAATGACAAGCTCACTGTGGTGCTTTGTACCAGTAATTTCTATACTTGAAGTTTCGGGTGTTCTGTGCTTCTTCAGAGGTAATTGAGCTACCCTTTGGACTCTTGGTGAATATATACAATGCAGACTTTCTTTCCTAGTTTAATTCTTTATTTTCTTAGTGCCTTTACTTATGTAGGTATAGTGGAAAAACAGCTTGCATGCCTGTGTTTTTGAAACTTTGTAGTATTTTTATGTACTATTTGATGATCAGATTTAAGAGGTTATTTACTGGTATCTTCAGAGTATCAAATGGGAGGAACATCTGCTTAAACTGGGGCAGCATTTTAAAACTCTTAATAGGTTTGTTATCCTGCGTGTTGTATTATGTTAGAGCAAGTTGTTAAAACAGTTTATATACATTTAAGTGCCTAAATAAAAACATCACATCTTGCTTTGAGACACCTCATGTTTTTTTACGTTTTTGTTCACGCATTGATTTGTCTGTGTATTTTATCCTGTTAATCTGCTTTAACTTTTTCATAGCTGATGAGCTGTGCCTGCTTTTCACTTGGCATACACTGCAACTGCAATGTATGCCTTGCTTGCTTTGTGAAGCTTGAGTGCTAGTGTGTTAAGTAATTGCATGTTGTGTACTAAGTCAGTCACTAAAACTTTATTGCTGTCACTTTCAGACTTTTTTGTCCCCATTAGAAGAATGTGACGTTCTACATAAAAAAGTGGAATAAATCTTATTAACCCTAGCTGCGGGGTAGGGAGGATATGCAGCTTATACTGTATATGCTTGGCTGAGCATGACTAGCACTGAAAACTTTGTTTTTACTTTTGTTTAGTATTACTGTAGTTTGTTAAATAGTTAAAACATGCTTTAATAACAGAGGGGAAAAAAACCCATAAACAACTTTTGCTGATGATTTTTCTGACTTACACGAGCACTTTTTTGTGAAAAGTGCCTTCCTCTGTGAGACTGTATGATTTTGCAGCAGGAAGTTTGAGTATATGGTCTAGGCATTGTTTATAAATTACAGCAGAAGATTAATTTCTTTCAGATTCCTGTGGAGAACAGCATTGCAACTGGTAGTTGGGATACTGTGATTTAATTTCCATTTTTTTCAAAAGTCAGTCACTTCTGTTCCATAACATTTAAATGGGATTTAATACTTTGTATGAAGGAGTTGCATAGGCAGAAGTGTTGCATCCATAGGATGTGTTGCATAGTAAAAAGAGTATTAAAAATATTATTTTAAAAATAACTAAGATTTTTTGTGTCATTCATATGTTTAGTAAACTTAAAGTGAATTCTACACAATATAAATACGCTTTTCTTTATAAAGGTGACATAATGAATTTTGAAATAACCACATATGTCCTTCAATTAGAATTCAATTCATAATGTCTTTACTTAAGTTTTCATCAAATTATGCAGGATTGAAGAGGCTCACACACTCTTAAGCGGAGTAATGCCTGAGCTCTTTAAGCTTATCATATTAGTAGTCCTCAAAGGACGAAATCTTCTTGCCATTGCAAATTATTGAAGGTTTTCTGTGAGTGGTATGGCACTATGTTTGGGTTGATCTAATGGTCAGTTCCCATTAAGAGCCTTAGGACATATCTTCCCACTGTTTCATGTGCATCCTCAGGAGTCAGCTGAGTCTGTGAGTTTATGTAGTTGGTCCCTGCACAATTGTCTAAGCAGCAGGGGCAGTTCTGTGGAAGTAGCAGAGTCAGGACTGCTATTTTCAGTGACAGCTGGTTGTTAAATAGACTCAACTTGCAGAGTTAAACTTCACTGTCACATGCCATGGTATGAGATACATGAATGTCTGCATTAAAATGTTTTCACTTTAACTTCATTTGCTATGTCACCATAAATTTCAAGAAAAGTAGAAAAGGTTTTGATGAAAACAGTTCTTGTTCAACAGAAAGAAGAAAAGAGTATAATTTTATGAATTTTTTTTTTCTGTAAGTTTGGTACAGTCTTGTGTATGATTCTGGAATCTGATGCTTTCTAGACCTCTAAGTCTCCTTCTGAACTAAACTTGTTTTTCTTAATTTTGATTTATTTTTTATTATTTTTTTCGAATGTTCCTTTTTTCCTTTTTTTTATATAATTCCATTCCCTGTTTATAGTTTTATATATGGAGGGGAAAGAACCAAAACACCAAGCATGCCTCCCCCAACCAACCAAAAAAAAGCAAAACGAAAAAATACCAAAAAAACCCCAAAACACAAACCAGCTGTCCCAAAATACTACAATCCAAAGTAACCCCCCTTTGAATTTTGCCACTGGAGCATCTAATTAGGTGCCAGTATTGTTTGAATTGGTGCCTTTTGGCTGTTGCAACTGGAGAAGTAACATTATAATTGTTGGAAATAGAGATTTGAGTTGAGTAATAGACCTAAGATAAAGATGTTCAGGTCCTTGGCCTGTCTAATATTGGTTTAGCATTTCAGCAAGATCACATTCCATGTATGAACATGAATGATGAGGAACTTCAGCCAGTTCACTGATTCGTCTTGAAACATTGACTATAACCCTGTATTGTTTGAGTATAGTTTTTCTGTGCTATAAAGTTTATGAGAATTTATGTTGTGTTTAAATAGTGTTCTAAGGATGTACTTTGGGTATATTTTTCTTATTTTTAGGCATTATGCTTTTGCTTTTCTTGATGATTGCACTTTTTCGTAAGCAACATCTTTAATTTCTCTTTTTACAAAAAATAAATAAATTTGACTTTCCTTTTTCTGATATAGTAAATACATAGTTGAAGCGTGGGTGGAAGGAAGAGAGGCTTTGAACAATTTTTTGAATGGATTACATGATACTGTTCCATCTCGCTTAAAATTAATGAGCTAGTTTAGTTGCCCCAGCAGTAATGGACATTAGTTAAAATAAACTATCCTCCTTGCTAATTTGCATCTGGTATAAATTTGACTTTTAATTTTATTTTACTTTTAAATGAGCCTTCAGCTATAAGATGTAATATGCTATTTTTTTAGGAAAAAACACTACAGCTGCTTTCATAACTGCATCACTATAGCATACGTATGAACTGCCTTACAGGCCATGTTAGTAGTGGAAGAGGAAGTCTTGTGTGTCTCCCTTTTATAGCTAGCCAGCTTGTGGGTTTTTCTCTCTTTTCCATTAGCAGAGAACTCCTAACAGTTATTTTTCTACTTATTTTCCTGTTTTGAAACATAAAGAATCTTGACTTGAGTTTTTTTCTTCTATTGCATTTTATCTTAGAATTTTAAAATACAAACTCAATCAAATTTCTAATTGATTTTCCCCACCTTTTTTTTTTTCTTTAGCATGCATAATGTTAAATCATAAATATGTGTGCAAATCACCAGCACCACTAGTAGTGGTACTGCAAGAATACTTAACTCTGGAGAGGGATTTTTGCGTTATTCATCATTCAAATGAAGGAGAACTTGAAGGAAGTAGGGTTGAGGGGACAAAAAAAAAGAAGTTTGTTCTTTCTTCTGTGACTTAGATTCTGTTGATTCTTGCATTGTTTTTCCTTAACTAGGTTGTCTTCTATTATGGCTTCTTGAAATTTCAGTCTCAAGTAAACAAGAAGGGATAATTTATGTCCATCATAGGGGGAAAAAAACAACCCCCCCCCAACAAACCCCAATTCCAACTCTTCATGCCTCTCAAACATCTTAAAGAAGCAAAATAGGGCACAAGCCCAATTTTTTTTTGCTTTTCAGGTCTCCTTTAAGAGCAGAGACAGCCATGATCCAGCAGTTTTGGAGGTAGAGGCAAGTAAATGTTTTACTTCTTGGAAACATTCCAGTAAGTTTTTGCAAATCACCTACTATTTGAGGAGACCCTGGCTGAAAAAGAATCTCAGCCCCTTCCTCTTTCCTAAGTGGCTTTGTATGATTGTACGTGAGGAAAACTATAATTAAGCTTTCATTGATTATTGACAGGCTTCACATCAGTTACACACTGTTGTAATATCTAACTGCTGCAAAAATATGCAAGTTTAATATTGGTAAGATTTTTGTGACAGTAGTTGTTGAAGTTTTTTCTTTTGAACCTATCTTCAAAATGTAAATTGTGTTGGGTGTTCCATGATAGTGATTTTTTTTCTAAAAAAAAAAATTAAACGGTGTCTAATGTTTCCTACCTCTGACTGCTGGTGTTCAAATCATCTCTCTGGCATTCTTACTAAGGACATTTTAACAAGCTCTTATGTACTGGTACTAAAGCTGTATCTATTTCTCTGCTAGGGGAATTTCTGAGAGCTCATGTTGAGTTTCTTCTGAAGGTGTCACATCATCTAAGAATTGTATTGGAGGTACAGGAAGGAACTGTCGATCTGTTTTGCTGAAATTTTTTTGGGCCTTTCTATCCCTTATCATGAATAAAACCAGACAGTTTGCATTGTTTCATAACAATAGAGGATTGCACATATTTGAGAGTTTCACTCAACTTCTCTTTTGGGAGGTGGAAACAAATGTTAGAGTGTTACAGTGGGAACAGGAAAGAAGCTAGACTTTGGTCAGCTAATGTGAGAGAGTAGTTCAGTGAAATAAAAAAATTTCCTACTTAACGAGCTGTATTGACCCAAATAAATAGCTGTGCCATTTTGAGAAGGGAGAGGATGGGGAAAAAATAGTGGCCAGGTCTGGAAGTGGGAGGTCAGCACCTGTCAGTTGGCAGTAAATCTTTGTCATCTGTTGGAAATACATTTTGAAGAAAATTGGTTATGCTTGTGCTTTTCTGAAGCACAGGAAACATTTAGAATGAAGGAAGTTACCTTCCTGTCCAGGATGTTAGCAAAGTGTGGAATTATTCTTGTCCTCAATTCATGTACAATGCTGTCTTATTTTTGAAGATGGATGAAACCATTGTAGAACATAAGAAAGGCATGCACATAATTACCTTTTTTACCCAGTCTTACCATCTTCAGCATTTGTAATTCAAAAGTACATTAATTGACTTTGTGTGGGCAGATAAGCATGCAATCTGAAAATGTATATAATAGACATTTTAACAAAAAACCTTGGAACTTGTCTTCTGAAGAGCAGAAGCAGTTAATTTTTTTTAATAACTTTTACATGTCTCTAATAATGTAATGGAATCTGTTAGAACTTACTTGCTTTTAAATACCTTCAGACTCCGTTAACCCATCAAGGATTTGCTTTGCTTCTGCAGCTTTATACTATAATGACATTCTGTTTGGTTCTTTTAATCTGTCCAGCATTTATTCATAATACTTCTCTCTTCATTAATATCTTTGGTAGCTGAGGGAAATGGCTAGATCTACCCATGTGGCACTGTGTTGAAAAAGTGGAATTTGAAATTTTTCATAAGTCTTAATTTTTCATATTATGGAGACTTGCAATAGAGCTGTGATAATTTGGTCAATAATAGATCTTAGTTTGCATACTCAGTTTAACTCAAAATGATGCAAATGAAGATGTCAGCAAATTCACTATTTAATGAGCTTTTTAAAAATTACATTTCTATACATTTTACCAGAATCTGTGGGACTCAAAAAGTACATGAAAACAGATGTCTTTTTCGAAGGATGATATTGTCTCCTAAACAGCAGTTGTAGGACTGCTAATTGAATGGGATCTTGAAGGATGCATATTTAGACATTTTCTCCTAAAACCGGTATATATGTAAATATTGTGATATTTGACTTTGAATCAAAATTATGATTAGCTTTCACTTTCTTTTGTGTTTACATAATGAACAGGGATTTTATTACACTTTGTTTTCCAATTCAGAAAGTGAACAGAATTTCCATAATTACTCCTTTATGGAAATTATTTATTTCAATAATTTCACAAGGGTTTTATTTTAAATGTCTTGCACAGATACTATATAAAGAGCTGATGGAAGTGTATAGTAATTTAACTAAAAAAATTGTGAGTTTCAGCTCATTATGTGTAGAAGGTGTAAAGACTGGAGTTTTTTGTCGGTTGTGTTGTTCTTTTTTGGTTGGTTGGCTTTTTTAAATCACTGGATTGATGTCACCTGAGAGATAAAGAGCGATACTGATCCTAAATATCCATCATTAGTGTAGGAAAGGCTTCCCTAATATATTATCAGCAGTATTCTCAAGAACCATCGAATATCAGTGCCAGGCTGGCACTCAGCTATACAGTCTTTAAGTGGCAAGACTATTATTACATTTTAATCTACCCTTGAGAACATGCCGGATACTCCTAATTCTGCAGTCATTATAATCAATAGAATTGTTGCATGAAATTGGTTGTAAAGAAGGTTTGGAACAGTGGTCACACTTTGAGTTATCTAGGTAGTAGCTTGGGTGTGTCAAATCCCATGTAATTGTAGCAAGGATTTGAGGCAACTGCTGCAATAAAAGTGTAATTAGAGACTGTGTACAAGGTTACATAAATATAAGGGAAGCATGTATGCTGAGACTATTCAGAACTATTTGGTTCTGAGTTCTTTCAAGGACTCAACTTTAGTTTGTTAGCCAATATTAATTGTCAGTTATGTACTCAGTGGCAAATTTTGAGTTTTCTGTATTGTTTATAACAACATTTCATTTATTTTTTAAGTAGAAGTGAGTTTATTCAATTTGCATTAGGATCTGATTCTTTCCGTCTGTCTTGAGCTGTTGTTCAGGTTGTTTGTTTACAAATAGGTTTGTTCCAACTGAGTTTAGCGACAATGGAACTATTTCAGGAGGGAGTGAAATGATTAAAACCCAAAGATATATTAAACATATGATTGTGTAATCACTGTAAGAGTAAATGGTTATAGTTTAAGAGTGAACTCGGTGTTTTAATAGTTTAGCAAATTAAAAAAAAAGAGAATGGAGATAATAATTAAGGCTAGACTGTTACTATTAAATGTGTTAAAATCTAACAGTATTAGCAGTGATGAATAGCTATATAAAATGCTATATTCCTTGTTCTACTCAGTGTTATACTACTTGATTGTGGGTCAGTGTTGAAGAAAAAAATGAATCATGGACAACAAACTACACTACAGTTTTTGCACTGCTTAGAAGTATTAACATAGTATGAATACGAAACATAAAGCTCACAGAACCCTTTCCTGAAACCAAAAAGAAAAGAAAAAAACACAAACAAACAAAAAACCCCCAAAAAAACCCCAAACCAAAAAAAAACCCCAACACCCACAACCTCCCCCAAACAACAACAAAAAAAGAAAATGGGGAAAAACCAAAAAGCAAATCCAAACAGAAAACCTGTGTGAATGGAGACTCAACCTGAATAAAAACATTTCAATTAACTGGTGAACTTTCTACCTATAGAGCCCATGAGTTACTACATGGATTAGAATGACCATGAAATTTAGCTTTTCAGTAGTTTCAAACTGGTAAAGAACATCTTGCCCTGTCTGGGCAACACAATATGTTTGGTAACATGCTGTGAACTTATGCCACCTTGTAGCATAATGTCTGTTTAATAGCAATATTCTGTGGAAAATTGTTACATTAACCAAAGAATTTGACTGTCTTCTCCAAAAGACTCACGGACTATAGAGGGGTCCACTAACCATCATGTCTTACTCCCTGGAGTAAGAACCGTGGGCTCTGCTGAAGAGTACTTGGTCACTAAGATAAAACCCTTCTGTAACAGAGTTTCAGGAGACCTGCTGACTGCATAATTAACTTGGAGCATCATTTTTGGTCTCATTCCTCTCTAACCTAAAAGGCAAGGTGTTCTTCTAATGCTTCTAAAAATCTGAATATTCAGAACACGGTACTGTGGGAGAAATCACTGTGTAAAGAAATGAGAGTGAATAACTGAGTGACATATTAATTATGTAATTCGTTAGTGGAAAGCACTCCTAAGAGATTACAAAAGCCTTAAAACAAAGAGTCTTATGTAATAGGGCAGCATTAGTCCTGCTGTATGATGAAGAGGGGGAAGCAGGGCTGCTGAAAGCCGGCTGACATCTCCTGTGAAATTACACATTTTTAAGAAGAGTGTTGAGATTGCGTATTCAGATAGGAAGATGCCAGAATTAGAGTTGCTGGTTATGACCTTTTTGTCTACATGAATTTTTTTTTTTTTGAGTTAATCACTATGCTGTGAGTGACTAGGGTTTTTTCTTTGACACGCCCTTCCTTAAATACATGGGACATAGAATGCTTATTTCTCAGGGTGGCAACTGAGATGTAACATTGGAAGTGAAAGGTGCTGATTGGTTTCACGCCTAATTGGGAATGGAAACTGAGTTTTCAGAATACTTAACTTCAAAATAGCAATTTATGTATTACAGTAAGATTACATTTGCTGTAAGTGGCACTAATGAGTGCCAACCTGTCCACTGAGCAGTCAAGAGCATGGGGCTCCCCATCCTCACCCCCTGTTGGGAGTGGCTGGGCTGCTGTGAAGCCTGGCAGAGGTTGTAACTGGTGGCTGGCAACTTTCTTCAGAGGGAGTCATGCCTGTGCCCTCCTTTGTGCTCAGCCTGCTACTTGAGGAATATGTCACTGAGCCAGTTCAGCCTGCTAAACAGGCAAAACGTAATCTGACAGCAGTAGTTTGCTGCTGTGTGAACTGGCTGTGTAAGGCCCCAGTGGCAAAGAAGAGGGAAGGACAAAGGAATGGACCCACTTCTCTTGGTGGGAGTGAGCAGTTAGCATTCCAGCTGTGTCATACTGAAATCTACAGAAGAAACACTTCTATGCAAGAAAACAGAATAGTTCTCTCTTGAGATTTGAGACAGTTTCTCTGATGGGACTATGCAAGATCAGTGTTCTAATTATAAGCACAGACATTGTGTCTAAAGTTGTCATTATTCATTTAAGCAACTGCTTATGAAAAAGTTTGGTTTATGTTTAGTGCTGTGCTTTCTCGCTGGCATAAGAGGTGCTGTGAATCTACATATTCAGGGTAGCATTTAGCTGCCTAGGCACTTGAGTCTTCCTGGCAGACCTGCAGGAAGCAGGAGAGATTCAGACACCTGGTCTTCATTATGCATCTTTGAGGAAATCTTCAAGGAAGATTCATCTCAAGGACTGAAACAAGAAAGGGGAAATAAGAGAAATACTAGGTATTATCGTATGAATACTTGATATACTATTGTTCATTGAGGTCAGAGCACTTCTGCTTATGCATGAGAGCTATGGTAACATTGATTACTTACCTCCCCCTCACCCTGTTTTTTCCAGTTTGACTCTGCCTGTTCTTGTCAAAACTCAGTTATCATTTGCTTACACATCCAAAACAGAAAGAACCATTCTCAGACATTTCAGGATACAGGTTTTGATCTAAAGGTCTGGCATTGCAACCATGTCAGCCTGGCCCTGGCAGTAAAAACAGCTTTGCTTTTCTGTGCATGGTCTCTTTCTTGCATTTGGCTGCATTCTTGTAGCCCAGATGTGAAGTACTGTTGGCAAAGTGACACTGGTTCAAGTATTGAAGTTATATACCTTTGCCCCTCCCCAGTGTGCCCCTGAACCAATCTAAAAAAATCAGCAGTGCTGAATGTTTGTTTTACCTCTTTTAATTTTTTTTTTTCATTTCTCTGAACAAAGCAGTTTCTTTATGGCTTGGGAAGTTATTTGAGTTATTTGAAACTTAGCTACTACCTAAGTATGTTTGGTTTGAGTCATGAGTATCTTATTTTCATTGCTTTGACAAATAGTAAAAACCTAAAGATCCCAATGCCCTAAAGTAAAGTTAACAACATATTACTATAAAAGTAATTTTATTTTATGTTACAAGTCATCTATTTTAAAGAAACAGTAGTAACTTCATATTCTTAAACTGAGGTCACTTAGCCTTTTTTATACTTACGAAAAGTAAAACCTGTAAACTTGCTAATTTTTTCTTCAGTTTTTTTTTGGGGGGGGGGCTGGAATAGGGAAGAATTTTGTTTTTTATTTTCTTAAATTTAGCTTTTGTGCAGTTTAACTGTCTGAAGCTTGTCTATTACATAGTGGGCTACGAGGTGGTAATTCCCAACTGTCTTGGCACGCTGAGGTTATGTTAAACATGTTCAATTTAAGTTTCTGTTAAAAATATTCTGTAGCAACATCTTTGTATACTTTTGTACAAAAATTTGGAGGTTTTCTTACTGAGTCTTAAGCAGTTTCTGAAAAGATGTTAAGAAGGTTAGTAATTGTGTATTATTGTAAATTTTAAAAGCATGGGAAAATGGGGAAGAATAATTTTCTCTCAGAAGCTTACAGTTATTTTGTAACAAAAAACCCAAAGGGTTGGCGTGAGTATATTGCAATTTCGCAGAGTTGTCTTTTCAATATACTGTCTTAAGACCTTCACCAAAATTTATGCAGAGGAATCCGTATTGATACATCTTTCATATCTATCTATATATATGCACATATATATACGCACACACATATATATACACATATATGAGAGCATATATGTGCAACTCCTCGTTGAGGAAATGCTAAAAGCAAAATGGTTGGATTTTCAAGCAAAGTCTGAATTGCTGGACTCTGGAAGCGACAGGCAAAACAAGATGAAGAAAATAGAAGTGTTGATATGTTGGCATTAAAATGCAGGTTGTCAGCAGCTGTTTATTCCGATACTTCCAAAAGGTCACTTACATATTTTTCTCCTCTTTCTGTTTCTTTCCCCTCCTTTTTTTTAACAGGTAGGTAAATTTAGTTTGGAAAAAACTCCAGTTATTTATTCCTAATTATAAAAAAAAAATAATCACAAATTATGTATTAATTATTGTAGCTTTGTCTACTTCTTAGACTTTTAACATAAATGAGTGAAAATTGCTGGAATTCATGTTTAGCTTAAGCAGGAATAGCACTTGAAGAAAAGTGTGGCTTTATTTTGATACTTCTTAACCCTTATGGTTTGTTCAGCTTTGCTTATATGTAGAGCAGTCATAAAAGAGCAGGATCCACAGGTGTCTGAGAATGAGTTTAATTTGAGAAATGGATGAATTTAACACTGAGCTCAAATTATTGATATAGAGAATGTTTATGCACTGACCAGGTTTGCTATGCAAAGCAGCAATCGAGTCTAAGCAAGGCAGAGAGGAAATAAAACATGGAATAGAGAAATAAAAATGGTTGAAATTCAGTAAAGACAGATGCCACAATTATGTGCAGCAGCTACTGTTGATGACAGTTACATGACAGTACTTCAGGAGAAGAAAAAAATGTTTTAAAACTTGTAAAATTATACTGTTAGCCTAAGAGCTGAACATGTTATCTGTTGAATACAAAAATATAATTTATTTTATGGTTTTTACTTGGCCAAGTGCTAGTGGCTAGTACTACACAGAGTGCAGTTTTCCAAATTCAGCATGCTGTAAATGGTAGTCCAAATTGAAATTAAGAACAGTGTTTTGGGGTTAGGGTGTTTGGTTTTTTGTTTGTTTGCTTGTTTTCTTTTTAAATATTAAAAAAATCACCTAAAGAAATATTTGGGAGCACTTTAATGTGTATACTAGAAGACAGAGAAACCATTGAGTGTAGACAGGGGGGGGTTTTGTCCCCTTAAGTACAGCTGAGGAATAATGGTAGCACTTCACTGTAAACAGTAAGAGTTCAGAAATGTGAAACCACTGTTCAGGTGTTTCCCCTAAGTTCCCAAATCATTAAACCACAGGTGCTTTTGAAGCTTTCCACCATTTGTGTTCATTGTACAGATGAAAGTAAAAGTTTTGTATAAATGGAAAAAGGAAAAACTAGGAGGCTTACCTTGAAGTTATAAATGAAGGTTCACCTCAGCATGCTGTTTATATGTTTTATTTAATTATTTACAACTGCAAAAAGGCTCCAGTCCTGAGTGAAAACACAGGAACCCAACTCCTGATGAAGTCCTGTATCACTGGGCTAGGGATGCCTCCTTCTTTTTTTTTTTTTTTTCCCCTCACCTCCTGGGCAGTGATTTGCTTTCATAAAGGGCAAAATGGAAAGCACTTCCTTGTGTGTTTCTTTGGCATGATGTTAGGGCGCTCCTGGAATGTCAGCCTGGTGATGTGGATACCTATTTACCTGAGGCAGTACTAGGATCTTGATGCTCATTTCCTGGACCAGTGTACAAGCCACTGGATTGCTATGTTGCATTTTCTTGTAGTTGCAGCTTCTTTCTTCAAGCAAATTTCTTGAAGTTGACATGCCTTGAGTTAGTTCTGGAAAGTGTATTAGATTAGGTACTTTTGGATGTCAACGCTTTCAGATCTCCTAGTTTGAGAATCCCAGATGAAACAGAGGCATCAGATTTCAGTTTAATTAAGACTGTTTTTCCTGTCAGCATGTACTTTAGAAGAGTTTTGGACACCTTGGTAAGTTTTCAGGTGGAACAGAGGTATGCATTAGCAAGGCTAGTACCTTGGTGTACTAGTCTTCTTCCTGGGGAGAAGGAAATACAGTGGTAAATTAAAATATAATACAGCTGGAATACTGCTTAAATAAAAACTGAGATATGCAAAAGAATCTTAATGTACTTAAAAGACTAAATTTAATAGTATTATATAGTGAAATATTATTTTGTGGCATGTTGGTCATACTTTAAAATAAATACCTTTTTATGTTCATAAAACCTGATCTATTCTAGATATACTTTCTATTTTGAGCATCCTGTTATTGGTAAAATAAAAATTCTAAAGTACGTTAAGACTATGTAAATTGAGTAACTTACTATCTGTGCATGATACATACGTGCTGTTTGATAATAAGGCATCTAAAGAATACTTTCTTTTTTTCAACCTTTCTCCATCAAAAACTGAATAGTAGAATGAGCTTCGTAGTGATTTATAATGCTCATAAGCTCAGAGGCAAATAGGTTTACGCAGAAGAGATTTTAGAACAGTTGCAGATTATTTTGAAGTTAATTTCATTAGTGACTGATAAAGAATGGACCTGAGTCATGAGTTGAAGTACACTTACTGTCTGTATTGCCTGATCAGAGAATGCTCTGAGGAATGTGTCCACTGTCACAGATTGGGTTTTGTTGGTCTAAGCGTTCATTTAAAAATGTCTTTTGTACCTTGAGATTCAGAGTGTGGAGATACTTCCCTTCAAAAAACCATCTGAAGCTAACTCTGATTTAAAAAGACTTGCATTCAGGATTTATTGGTATTTCATTATCTTTTGAGGGAATTTGATATTTCTTTAGCAAGTGGTCAGTGTGTAAAAGGAATCAAAGTATTGTGAAATGCTTCATACTGCTTATTCCCTTTTCTGTAGGCGAATAAAATCACACTTGGATCTCAGTGTAACTGTCTTCATATGAAATTTACTACACCAGGAATACTGGTGAAGTTAAAATGTTAAAACTTATAAGTAGTCCAAACCCAGAGAAATTAACAGTCTCACTCCTCTGACTGGGTAACATTTGATATTTCATGGTAATTTTAAGTGTCAATATTAAAAATTGCATTCCTCTCTAACGAATATATCCAGGTATTGAGTTTATGCTATGCATTTCGCGTGCTAAATTCTCATTTATTTCCCTGAGGATACCAATGCATACAAAACCCTTTTACTTTCATCCCACAACAGTGAAATATTCAGTGTTAACAGGCTCCTGGGTTTTGATAGCACTCGACAATACAGCTTGTTCCACAAATCTTATTTTACACACCGACACAACTTGAGACAAATATGCAAGAAGAAAATCCTGAGGAGAGATGCAGTCCTGCTGCCTGTTTCATGGAAACTTACCCTTTGTGACAGGGAGTTTCTGCTGGCTCTGCTCTCCGGAGCAGCCACAGCCCTGCAGAGCAGGGGGCGTGAGTGTGCCAGCTGGGGTGGTGACAGGGGCTTCCTCTTCTGTCAGCAGATCACAAGGGTTGGATCAGCTCAGTTCAGTCGTGCCGTGAAGCCACAGCTTTGGAAAGATCCAGTGTGGTGTTGTGAGCATGCAGGAACCATTTTGACTGCAGGGCAGATCTGAACTTGGGGCGGTGCCTGGTTTGAAGTTTACTGAGCACAAAGTCTGCGTTGGGGCTTTGAAACAGAGAACAGTATCCTCTTGTGTCATTTAAACATTAAGTTTTTTCATGCCATTAGATTTTTTTTCAGAATAGTTCTCAAAAGATTTTTTTATAATGCCTTTTGACAATGTTTGACAGCTACCAGCAAGTTTAATGTGTGCAGGAAGACACCCACTTTTTTAATCCAAAATTGTCTTGGTGGGGGCTTAGTATACAATAATAATTTATAATTAAAGACATGCTAAATAACACTAACTTGCTTGACATTTGAAACAGCAGTATGTGATTGTTAATTTAAGCAATTCATCTGTTGTTTCTGTAGGTGAAAACTATGATCAGAAATTCAAAATGTGAAGTAAGCTGTAGTGTTCTCCCTAACCAGGTTCTACTCCTTCAGCATTTCTTTGTAACATTTTTTTTCCACCAGCTTTCTGCTTGTGAACTGCTACCATTAGAAACTCAGTGGGAGCAAAAGTCTCTGTTAATTTGCCTGACTGTAACTGCACAATTAAAGCAGTTTATCAGCAGGGGTTAAGACAATCAGTGTCTTCTGATGCTTCATGTTATAAAATTACTTCTGTTGTTCAAACAGATACTGTAATTAGTGCATCATTTTAAACTGGTTTTCTGCAGGGCTGGTTTGGAATTTCATCTGATAAAATCATGTATTTTTGCTACTTACCTAAGCACTTATTTTGTTTGCAGGCCTCATCTAAATTAACAGCTTCTATTGAAATATTATTGCCAGGGCTCTTATCTTGTGAATATAGGTTTGGGGGTGGGGGAGTTGTTTTCCAGAATTTTTTTGTTTGTTTGTTTTTTTCACCAGTCGATTCTGTCAACACTTAGGAGTCAGTGGCAAAAATGGAGGGAGGAAACTCCACTTTACAATTGCTAGTGTATACTAGCATTTAAGACCTAGTTCTTACACAGATGAGTAGGTTGCTTCATATAAGATGATAAAGGTAACTGTGTTCTGTCCTTGGTACATGAACAATTGGATTTCACTTAGGTTAGTTTCATGAGACATGGTAAGCCAGTCTTTAAGTGGCACTTATGTGTTAAAATATGGTCCCTCATCTTCTCCCTTTCCCAGTTATAGCACTGATCTTATGCTGGCACTCAGTAGCTCCTTATCGTAAACTCCCTTGTCCAGGAGAAAATGGAGGGAGGGGGGAGGCATTTTCTGCCATCAGCGTGTTGGCTTGGTTTTGGGAAGGGTTGGTGTGATGCTGGAGCCAGTCACAGTGGGAGAAGTAAGGACTGCCTGGTAAGGGAGTGAACCGTAGCAAGTTGTTACACTGGTCACAAAGTGATACAGTAAGACAACAGTAAGAGATGATTCAAGTGATTTTTGCTTCGTTAGAGCTGGAAACTCTCATGAATATGGTGATATGGAATTATTTGTAGACTGAGACTTCTGAGTGGTTTATTCCTTCCACAATATGTTACAGTATCTGTCTTCTGGATGTTTGTTTTCAATTGTCTCTGCAGCAGAGGTGCCAAAAACTTAAAAATAAAATTCTCTAGCTCAGGTTGGCAGAAGGAACAGTTACGAGAACAGAAGTTGTGTTGAACAACACAAGATGGACAGTTCTTGTAGCCTGTGAAAGGTTGGGAATAACAACTTGAGGGGAAAGTACATTCTTCTTAGATTACTCTGACTTGGAACTGGAATGGTTTGCCAGTTCAACTGTGTCAACAAAAGGTGCTAAAGTAAGATGTAAACTGCACTGAATGATTGATTTATGTTTCTGTTGTTATGTTACTGATTCAGAGACTGTTGCATGGGTACAATACCTATCAATTCTTATTTAAAAATACTAAAATTGGATCAGGACTACAGTTTGTTTATATTGACCTAATTGGTGACTTCTTAGTTAAACTTCTGTTTTGAAATTGCTTTAAATCAGCGTTAACTTTTTTTAAAAATTCACACAACTTCTTTTAAACTGCTCTTTGAATTTTTTTTAAACTTTGATATATATATATATGTGAATGTTTTCATTATTCAAAAGAAATATTCATTTAGAACTACTGTCAATTGTAATGTACCTACAGCACAATTTATTAGACAAAATATAGTGCGGTAATTTTACTAAATAGCTGAATTTCTTCTCTCTGCATCTTGCCGCCTCCATTTGACTGCGAGAAATGGTTATGAGGGATTATACTGTTTTTTATATCTTAGGATAATTTTAATTCAAGTTCTTAGAGTGTACTTGAATTAAACCTTTGTGTGGTTTAAAGGACTAAAGCTATTCTGATGCTTTTTAATTTTAGTGTTCAATTTGACATTATATGAAAACATTCTTCCCTTTTACTCTAGCTTTTCTGTGGTTTTTGTCATTCAGTAGGGAGAGCAGCTTGTTTAATAGGTTGGTGAAAACAGAATTTAATAGCTATCACTTCAAGATGAGTGAGAGTGCTAAGGTTCATTCTCAACACTTGCCTGAGCCAGCAGCTTCATTTCTTTAAAAGGTTCCTGCTGTTGGTGCTTAGCTGTGTTTGTACCTTTTTAGTCACCTACATTACTGGAAATTGTATGAGATGGAGTGGAAAAAAGTGCATAGGATAGAAGTTGCACCTTTTTAATACTATAGGCCATAGCTTTCTGAAAAAAAATGACATGTGGAAAACTTCTTTCACTCTTACCACATTGCGTTCATTTTTTCATTCTCTTTATTGTCTAACTAATATTTTTCCCTGTCTGCATATAAACAGATACTAGAGAAGTATTTTTCTTTTGGTGTTTATTCCATTTTCCTTTAATGGCATTCTGATAGCTGGAAAAGACTGGATTCTACTTCACCAGTTTCTAATTCTTCAACTTTTTTTTTAGGCAGTTGGCCATACTGTGAAGGTCTTTGTGGTGAGAAGTAAAGTTTGAGGATTTTTAAAGAGTTGATGACAAAATATTTTGTGATGGCTTTCTTTCTGAAAGTATTTCCCCCTTTCAACATCTGAATAATTTTAACAATTTCAATTAACCTTGACACTTCTTTCCTTTGGGTTTAGAGTTTTTGAAATGTATTGGCTTGATAGAGACCTAACTTTGTACTCCAGTCTAGGTGAGTTTTAATCATCTGCTTTGTGTAGCTTACAGGAAGCTAGTAAGTTCTTGTTAAGTCAGAGGTTGAGAAATTAAGAGGAAAACTTTGGAATGGGATATAAAGATGTAAATAGGAATGGCCATTAGGGCCTGAGATGCAGGAGGTGTAAGACCACGACTTGAAATTCCTGTGGTATGGTGAGGGGTATGGAAAACACATGACACAAATTAACAGTGAGAGGGACTGCAGTATTTCCTCTCATGGAACAACCTTTCTAATATTCAAGTTTCACTCTATAGATTCAAGTCAATGGCAACCTTTGCCTGCTTTTCAGCTCCCCCCCTAATTCCTTCCCCAAGAAAATTTCTGTAGTTGGTACTTTTTAATTTTTTGCAGCTAAATTTTGAGGAGTTTTAGCAAGGTTTTTTTCTTTTAAACTACCTGATACACTGACCTTCATAGCAAGATAAATATTAAGTAGTCCATTATTCTGTATAGGTACTCTGAGGATAGTGAGTATATATGCACAGGCAAGAGAATGAAGGCAAATCTGTTTACAGAATAGGCCATATTTAAGGATACTGAAATTTCTGCCAAACAAGGAGCACAGTGAAATTTCATCTGCCATTTATGTTGTTCTTAATGTCCTTTAATTTAGCAGACAAGACAGTTTGGTTGTAATTAAGCTCTTCTAATACTGTTGTTCCCAAGGTTGTGGCATAAATCACTTCACTCTATACTTTCCTGTGTCTTCACTGTCTCCATTTTTCCTGTATAATTCTTCCATAAACAATCTTTGGGATGCAGGAAAACTTCATGCTGTAAATTATGTCTTGTGTATGTAATTTTGAATATATGCAATTGAATTTCTCTTTCTCCAAGTCTTAGTCAGGTTTTCTGATTTTCCTAGTGCCGTTTCTTTCTTCAGTGTGCATACTCTTCCTGCTGTGGTAACATATGTTTTTTTTCCCAAAATAATTCTCATGGCAATTTCTCTTACTCCTTGTTGCTTTTTCAGTAGGTATACCTGGCAACTACGCTGAATTGCTCAACAGTTGCTACAGAAGGACAAGGGGCAGTGGGCACACTGAAAGGAAAGAAGTTACATTTAAACCTAAGAAAAAGCTTTTTTTGTCGTCACTCAACACTGAGCAGCTTGCTCAGAGAGGTGATGGAGTCTCCATCCCTGGAGATGTTTAAAACCTAGCCCTTCCCATCATGCATGAGTTTAACATGAATAGGAGGTTTGGAGTGGGTGATGTTCGGGGTCCCTTCCCACCTCAGCTGTTCTCTGAATCTGTGATGTGAATCTGGTTTGTCTTATCTGCAATTCACTCCAAGACCACCACGTCTCTTAGTTTCTTTGTACTGAGTAAGCAGCAGGGCAAGTTGTAGTCATTTTGTCCTGCCCTTCTTTTCAGCATTTTCTCCCAAAAAATTTTCAAAAGAAAACCCTAATCAACCCTTAAAATCTTGGAACATATGTCATGAGTCTTAAGAAAGATACTTTTCTCCTTGCGTTCCAGGTATATTCAGTTTACCAGCTCAGACTTCCTCAACAATGTTTTGTTATAGTCAAAGAGGTTTCAAGACTTGTTGCACAGAGGATTAGTTTAATATAAGTAAAGATTTTACTTGGGTGAAAATACATTTTTCCAAACCATCCTTTTAGGATTTAAAAAGAGAATGAGGTAACATAAAAAATTGCAGCTCTTAACTGCAAGAGGTTACAGGTTCTCTCTCTCCAATCAACATAACCCCGTTGTATATTTTGCATCTGACTTTCTGTTGGACCTGAATTTCCTAATTTTGGTAAAAACAAACAAATAAATAATCAATTATACATATTGGTATAACATTCAACTAGAATTTTCAGCAGAGCAAAAGACATTTCTTAGAAAACTGTTAACCCGCTAAGAAAACAACTTTGTGGGACAGAAGGGAAGCACTGGAGGAGTTCAAAGCCCCAGTGCATTGAGGTAGAACAGAAGAAATTGGAAGCCCATTCCAAACTCTGTCTTTTTTCTTTTTGTTACTAACTGGTTTTTCAAAACACAGTATGGACTTTTATTCTTCTTAACCTTTCTTTCAGTCTTGCCATTTGACTTAATAAATGGTACTCTAAGCAACAAGACTTTTATTAATGTACTTCATGACCATAGAAGAGCATGTCATAGTCATACACTAGTTCAGTTATCTTACTGATAAGTAATCTTTATGATTGCTTGTGCTGTAAGGTCTGACTTTAATAATACCTGTAATTATTGACCTTACACATGATGTGTTCTACCTAAAAGTAAATTAGGAGAAAAAAAAAAATCTTCTGTATCATTTGTTTGTCCTATGTACATCTTTTTTGTTCTCTTTTCTAACTGAACAAAAAATTCTCATGCTGCAACAGATAATTTGGAGTACAGCATCAGTACTTGATGTAACATTAATCTGAAACTTTTAAATAGCGAAAAACCAAGAGGCAGGCTACCTTGTTTTCAATAACAAAGAAAGAGTTTTTTGTGTTCTAAAAATTACAAATCATGAATACACTACAACAATGTGGATTTTAATTTTTGCTGCTGACAGATGGTAAGTCCTCCAATATTTCCAAGTTTTTGAAACTTTGCACCCTATTATTTTCATTATGAAAGAAGTTGATACGGCACTGTAAGGCCTCTTTGTTTGCCCACACTATTTATATAGTGTTTAATTGCATAGTAGCTAAAACTGCATTTAGGCATTCCTTATCTTTTGGAAACAGAACTTGCTGTTTTTCTTGGGGGCACCTTTCCTTGTCATTTGTCCATTTGTCTCTCTTGACCTTCCCCCCCCATATGATACTGCAGTAGTGCAGGTTGTCGTGCATCTTGAGTTAGGAACTAGTACCTTTTCCATTCCAGCATTGTGTCAGTACAAGAAGAGGTAATTGCATGTTTCTTGCTCTGCCCTCTGCTGGTTTAGGAACCTTCTCTCATTCATCCTTCGTGTAACATAGTATTTTGTACTACCTCATATTAATATAGCTTGTCACCATCTTAAAAGAAAACAGCTCACTCCTGCTTTAGATTAAAAAAATAATAATAAGCAGAATCGTTTAAATAGTAATAGTGGAGTTTTGATCATGATTGAATAAATAGGATGCAAATACCTTGTCATAGATAGTTCTTTCAAAGATTAAATTGCAGCAGAGAACATGTTATAACTCAGCTGCACTTTGCGTTGGGTTCTGTTCCATAAATAACGATTATTTTTCTCTCTTCTTCGCTTCTGAAATTCATAGAGCTATTTTCACAGCCACCTTTGTTTACAAAGTTGGCTAAGATAACCCCACACCACTGTAGTTGGTAGTATGGATTAGTGCATATGTGCATGTTACATAAATAGTGAAAAGAAGTTTCCTTCCAAGTACTGATTCTTTTACATAAATTTTCCTTTTATCTATCATGATTCTGTTTTTTCCCCATTTTTATCCTTATCCATTCCAGAGAACATTTTAGACTTAGCTGAATTAAAAAGAAAATATTTGAAGGAACAGTGATCCCTCAAGTATATATGAATATAAAGCACTGTGAGCATTTGTTAGTATTACATCTTCAAATATTTCCTCAGCATGTCTGATTTCCTGGAAGAACTTTTCATGAAATTTGGGGGAAAAGACACATTTGTGATTAAAGAAAATTAGGCATGCAAAATTAAAGTGTGAATTGCAGTTAAAGCACAAATGTGTATCTTACAAATAGGAGACTCTTTTATTATGTCCAATATTTTAAATTTCAAATATGTGGGGTTTATTTGTGTGGGCCTTTTTTTAGATTCAAAAGTTGTAATAAGCATTTCTCATTTTTTACTTGTTTTATTACATTTTAGATATTGTCCAATTTAAGTGAGGTTTTGGGGAAATTTAGCTAGCTGTATTTACAGCTTAAAAAAGGAGTTGGGAAGTTTCTTCTATGTTGTTTCATTATATAATTTTTTTAAAGACTTGAGTGTGTTACTTAAGTTTATTGATATCTGTTGTTTAAAATTGTCTACCTAAGAAATGTTTTATTTAGCTTGCTCTCCCTTTCTGAAAACATTTCTGAGATTTACCTTTGGGATTATTAATGCCATGGGTGTGACAGAATACCTATCTAATGATGAAAGTCTTGTCACGTGCACTTCTGTGACTTCAGTGTTAAAGCCGTGCCATCTCCTCTCTTGCCTTCATCCAGTACATGTAGCTCTGCTTTGAAAATTACAACTTCTAGTCCTTTTCTCGTACTTGAGTCTTGAATCTTTTCTTCATGAGTATTTAAAAATGATTTTTAACACTGAAGAATTGCTTTCTTGTCCTTTGGAGTGATTCACATGGAGTTTCTATGTATGATGTCTCTTTCACTTTTCTTCAAAAGATTAGGTTGCTTAACCACTAATATATCTTATGTCTTTAACTCCCAAAAGGCTGCAAAGAATATTTAAAGTAAGACTGTGTTTGTAATTCTTCTTGTTCTTATTCCTTTGTTCAGCTGGGAAAGGTAGTCTAAGAAACAGCATTTGTATTGTAGTCTTAAAAAAAATTAATAGGGTATGAGGCTCTAAAACACAAACAAATCCCCAAAAAGGTATTTTGAAGCCTAAGTTCCTATAAAACAAAACAGTCTCCAAAGTATGAAGAAATATGGCTGAAAATACAGTTCATACAATTCACAGAATTTGTCTACTGCTTACGTGATTACTTCATACAGAATGTGTTTCACAGCTTCCACTTTTTAATTTTTTTTAGGAAGAACAGAACCGAGGCAAGCCCAACTGGGAACACCTGAATGAAGATTTACATGTACTTATCACTGTGGAGGATGCTCAGAACAGAGCAGAAATAAAACTGAAGAGGGCTGTTGAAGAAGTAAAAAAGTTACTGATACCTGCAGTAAGTATTTGTATGCAAGCCTTTGATTTCCATTTTCAAAGTTGCTTTTGAAATACAACTAATACTGCAGCAGTAAGAGTAAGCCTGCAGAGTGGCATCCTAAAATGAAGTTTAGATATTCTCTTGTAATACTCTAATGATCTTTAAAATGTCTCATCCGAGATTGAATTATTCCTTACAACAGAATAGTATTTCAAAGAGATGTTGAGGTTTTTTTGCCTGTTTTTTAGATATAGATGCAGGAAATTATCACCTTTAAAAGGCAAAAACTATTTGCAAACACTAGTTTTCTCTTTTTCAGTATTACTATGCATCATTTTAAGGCTGGGGAAATATGACATGCTTTTGTGTTTCACTTTGAGATGATTCTGATACTTTAGGAAAAGAAGGCATGGGTTTTTTTGATCATCACATTAAACACTTTCCAAAAAGAACAAAATCCTTTAGTATCAGCTCTCCTATCACTATACGTGAACGTAGGGAAACTGGAAAATGGGTTGTCTTTTTTATTTCCTGATAATATAAACTGCCTTCTGGCCAGCTAGATGACTTAAAGCCTCTTGCAGAGACCAGAATTGCCCTGTGAGAGCCCTTCTGTTAGATATTCTCTGTATTGTCACGCAAAGCAAGTGTGGCTGTATGGTGTATCATTAACTTGCATCTTGTGCTCATTCTTACCACCACTTTTGTGCCACTGTAAAATGATAAGAATAAATTGTATCTTTTTCAGTGGTGGAAAAATTTTCCATATTATGAGGAAAATATGAGATTATCTTGAGAAAGAAAGTATTAGGTGGTATTAAAATGACTACTGATTTTGGGTGCTTAGTGAATGCTAATAGATGCTGGCTGTGAGGAAATTTGTGGTGACACATGGTGTCTCTATAAGCAAATTTATTCAGAACACATTTTTAAAAGTTACTAAAGATAGGGAGAGAGACTTAATTCTTGAATTATCAAAAAATGGTAGAATATCAAGCAGGAGGTATGAAAAAATGTAATTTACACCTCTGACATTGCACATTGTCAGTTTCTGAAAGCAGAAAATCACTAGAGAAAGTAGATCATCAGAATTTATTAATTTATTAAAGAGGCTTTGAGCACATTAGGGTTGAGTTTATAGTCAGGATTAGAAATGGTAGAAAGAAAAAGACTTTTTATATGGGCAAAACTTGGAAACCCTTATGTTTGTTCTCTAAGTACTACAGAGCAAATAGTTTTAAAAACATGCAGCTCAAATTTCCATGTGAAACAGAATTCATTTTGTCATACATCTGATTCTTTTACCTCCCTCTTATTGCTGAATAATGTGACTGAGGGGTCAACTTCAAGATCACGTGATAGGTCACAAACCCCCAGTATGTCTGAAGTACTGATGTGTATACTCTGTGTACGTTTGTGTTACACTTGTTTTGTGGAGCTGTTGGATGGGTGTGTTTTGAGCCCCCAAAAAAATTTAATGCATTAGTAGTTTTTTCATTGTGGTAGTGTCAGCCAAATCTTTGTCTTGAAAACACTCTGGCTCATTTAGTAACTTAATCAGTTGGGGAAGCACTGTAATCCTCATTACAGAAATAATTGGTTTTCCCCTTTAATAGAAAACAACAACGCAGGGCTAACTATTGTTCAAATAGAACATCAGTTGAAATACACTTTGTCAGTTCACTTCATTATCATCTTTATATGTTATACATAGGCATAAGAGATTTAGGTGGTGCGCATTACTTGTGCAAGAGTTAAAGGTCTGCTGGCTCTAATTTCTCAAAATTATGCCTTGCTGAAACAGGCATGTGTAGTACATACTAATGAATTATTATATAGGTTAACTTGTTTTTTGCACCACCTATTGCATCTACTCAATTAGTATAAAAAATGGCTGTTTAATCAAATTATGGTTTCAGGCAGTTTGAGAGCTGAAAAATTCAGTTTAGTATTAAATTATACAAATTGAAAACTTCTGAGGGAAGCCATAAACCTTCAAATAATCAGGATAATGATGAAGAAAAAAGGAAATACTAGGAAATTATAACAATATGGGTGAAATTGTGGATATTGGAAGATTGCAAAGGTACTCTAAAATGTATGAACAGAAAATTGGAAATTCCCTTTCTTGTGGTAGAATACCTGCAACTATTACTGTTGTTCAAATGAATATAAAAGGATTAAAATTGATATGTAAATGTATTTGTTTTATTGCAGTCCAACTTGATTAAAGTTTGAGACTGTGGAAGAGAAGACTCATTCTCGTTCTTGCTATAGAGTGACAATACTTTGAGTTTCTGAGATAAATTTCAGAAATGTGTTAGTGTTCTAGTGCTAAGAGATGGGAATTAGTTGCTAATTTCTTGGAATGATCAGTTATTTTTGTACTAAGATGTTAAAAAACCTAATTTCCTAAAACAGATTTCTCTTTGAATGTACTTGGGTGAACAGAGACTATTTCAGTACTAAAGTGTGTTTCTTTATGAACCTGTATCACTAATGATTTTTTTTTTCCTTGTGGATGTGAATTAATAGATTTTTACCAAGATGCTTGTATAGTCAAGCAGTTTATCTTTAGAAATAACGAGGACAACTTGAGGCAGACTGGCTGAACATGCCATTTTCCTCTCCCCAAGGAGAAGGGCCAATATTTTTTTTAAATTATTATTAATTTATATTTAATTTCCATTTCTTTGTTATGAAACCTTTTTTTAATTTTGACTGTACTTCATGTTCCATAGGACTAATTCCTTTCCTCTTCCCATAGTTCAGTGAGATACTGGTCATTATCTAGACCTGCAATATCATATGGTATTGCTTCTTCCATGTTTTTCTTTGAAAAAAAACTGAAACAATAAAGTAGTCTGCAGACTTCTGAGATCCCATTGAACTGTACTGTCCTTATGCCTCCTTCTGAAGTGAATCCTGCAGATTATTGATCTCTCTTTATTTTGAGAGCTTTGAGAGTTGTGTGTTATTTGCAAGAGTTCAGTAAGGATGGGTGGTTCTCTTGCAAAGCAAAGGCAAAAGGTCCTCTGGATTGTGCACTGCAGAATGTAAGAAAAAACACAGGACTTGTCTAAGTGGAGGTGCATAAGTATAACATATGGAATTAGAGCATCAGTAAGGATTTGAAATTGTTCTTTGAGGTCCTGGACTTTAGGGCTCAGTTCTTCTGCCAGAAATATGTTAGGCTTCTGCATTACTAAGAACTCTTCTAGCTGAATGTGTTTCTATAGATACTCCTTTCATTTTACAGATGTCCAGGTCTCTTTAATTGCTTATTCACCCTTATCCTATCCTCTGTATAGGGTGAGGCACATACAACAGAATTAAAATTACGGACAAATACTTTTTACCCCTTTTTCCCTTGACTCCACATGTTTCCTTTCTGAGGAAAAGATTGTATTTCTGGGTTTCTGCTTAGCTATTCTAATTTGGTCTGGAATCATTGTTATTCACATTTTCTCTAGTGCTCTTCTTGTGTTGGGGCAGCTTTTACTTGGTTGCTGCCTCCATCTTCTCTGAAGACAACTACAACACAATATTAATTGGTGATGCTCACTGTCAAACTGTGTATATCATTTGCCGCTAAAACAATGGAATTTTAAAGTTGTGATGAGTAGCAAATAGTGTTTGAGTAGAAGATTTTTATTTTGTTCATACATTTGGATCTTGCCTGTAGTAGTGATTTTAGGCTTTTCAGTCTTGAATATCTTTAAATTTATCTGTATGGGAAAGTAAATGTGCTGTACACAGCATGATTTTTACAAATAGGACCGTTTTTGATAGTGATGCTTATTACGTACTCATTTACTAACTGTCCTCCTTCTGTTTACTCCTGTTACTAGAGACGTTATTTTGATAGTATTTCTGTATTTAGTCACTTGTATACGCTTTTTCTTTGTATAACAGTTGAGAATGTAATGAAGGAGCAATAGTATTGGTAGAATGGTTTATTTTTCTGTTGGATAAGCTAAAAGCAGTTCTGTCCCAAAGACTGCCTTCAGCAAGTGTCATGTGGTAGGGCTTGTTTATTAATTAAAGTAAATTTCTAGTACCTTCCTTATAGGTAGAGTTGTAAATTTTCATTATGGTTTAGTTTCATCTACTTACAGTAAGTTGAAGGATGTCTTAATTTTTAACCTGAGAACATTGTGTGCTGTAAATTCCATGAAAAAAGAGATAGTAGAAAAAAATTAAGAATTTTGAACCATGCTTTACCCTTATTTTAAAAAAGTTGATATTATAGTAATACTGTACATAATTTGTTGCTCTGTAATCAGGAGTAGCAAAAGCTTGAAATTTGAAAGATATTAGGAGAAGATTTCATTTGTTCTAGCTATCTAAAAGGCCACAATAAATTGTGCATGCAACTTTGGCTTCCCTGAATAGCTCTTTCTAATTCATTATTGCATGGTGTGTTGGTTTTACATTTTTGCTTTTGCAAGTGAGAAGAATATAATGCTGCCTTCTATAGTTTCCCTGTTGAAATGTTGGTCATGCTGTGCAATCCATTGTTTGCTGCTTATTTAATTCAAGTTGTGAAATTAGTAAGTGATACAGTAGCAGAAAAAGGATAATGCTGTCCTTAAAATGTTTTTAGGAAATTGCTATATTACACCTGTTTTGTCAGTTCAGATACAAGTCTCTCACAGTGCAAGTCGTGTAAGTGATCACTTACCCTGTGGTAGTGAAGCAGCCAAATGCCTTGGCAGTGACTACTGGATAACATGGCAAACTTTTTGATGTGGAGGAGAGGTGATAGCATGTTATTTTTAGTAGTGTGAAGTGGACTTAATGTTTCCATGACAGTATGAACCAAGGGCTGCTGCAGTCCTGCCATTCCTTCATGATTTGCTGTTCCTGCTTCCTGTTTTGCATCAGAAAGTATTGGCCTTCATCTGACCGCGTAGTGAGTCCATTTGGCAGAGAGCTTAACCTTGTCCTAGCTGACTTGCTACGGAGTTAGGTCTGTTTTAGCACTGACAGAAGTGAGGGAGTGGTGACAGGCAGACAGGGAAAAATGAAATTGTAGCAGACCACCCTTAAATAAACTTAAACTTCTATACAACGGCAAGTGAGTATGTTCACCTGCAAATAGGATGAGAACAAAATATCCTGCTGCAGTGAGTTTCTGATTAAGACAGTGGAAAACAAAGAGAATTGTGGGTGTTTCTCTTGTTTTCTGCTGTCCAGTATGTCTAGTACTGGTAATTTCAGTAGCTTATTTACCAGTTAAATAGAGTATTAGTTATGTTGAGCAGTCCTTAAGTAAATTCTGCTATTCATTTTAATGGTCTCATTTTGCTGAAAATTTTTACTGTAATGCAAGTCTGAGTTTTAAAAAATGAGAACAAGAATGTCTTACAACTGTTCACTTGGAAAGTGTTTACATATTGTACTTGATATGCTACTGCAGTGTTCGATTTTTGAGTTTACATTAGTATTGACTATTAACAAAATTATTTTGGGCCAGCTGCAAGTGAGAAGTGGCTCTCTCCATTGTTGTATACTGTGCTGGAAACTGTAGACCAGTAGTTGCCTACCACCAAAATAATGTCTCTTGATGGAAATGATTTTTTGAGACCATATTTACTACAGCATATCTAAATGATTTTCAACTTAATTGAAGTAACTCTAGTGTAAACTCCGTTAAAATCCTCAGCTGTCCTGAAGTGATCATTGTAGTACAAAGAAGAAAACTATTATTGTTCATTAGAATATTGTTCAGGGTGACAGAGCACTAGAACAAGCTGCCCAGAGAGGTTGTGGAGTCTCCTCTGGACATATTCAGAAACCCCCCTGGATGCCATACTGTGCAACCTGCTCTGGGCAAACCTGCTTTAGCAGAGGGGTTGGAATAGATGGTCTCATGAGGCCCCTTCCAAGCCCAACCATTCCGTGATTCTGTGATGAGAATAATTTTGGAAGGTGATATAAAATGTCCTTTTTATATTAAGATTATAAATTTATTTTCAACTTTCCATTTTCAGAAAGTTGGCAAATAGTTAAAGGGTAAATACAAATTTATGATGATCTGTGCTCTCATGTATTTCAACTGATTGTTTTACAAATTTGGACATGTAGTCATAATCAGATATAATTATGTAAATATGTCTAGTTTTATTAGCTTACAACTTAGGTAGCAGTTCATATGAATTCTTGTTCTCCCTAGGCTTTCCTTATACTTGTGGAAGAAAGAAGCTTCAATAGTTATTTCTAAGAACCTTAATCCCTCTATTACTCTGAGTCTTCTGGACATCTTTGATGGCTTCTAGAAGCCAAGGAATTCAGTTCATTGTACCTTGCTAAAGTTACTGTTGAATACCCTATCTCTTTTTCCCTTTTCCTTCTCCACCGTCCTCTGTATTAATTAATTTAAGGTGTTACAAATGTATAACTTGAGAAATGGTAGATCTAATTCCTGAAAAAGACCTTGGGAAACTTACAAAATAGTCTCTTCTCAAAGAGAAACAAAGAAGCTCTGTTGCCTGAAACTCAGTAGGCACATGCCCTTCCAAAGCAGGATTATGCATTGATTAGGAGCTCTAATTAGGTTCTGCATGGGTTTTGCCTGTCTTCCAGAGATGTACTTAATCTGTTTGGGTTTTTGGTAGCATAGTTGTGGAAGAAAAAATGGTAAAAATTGCATTGACCTGTTCTGGTAATTAATTTTGTGATATCTGTAACTTCTTTTTAATTTTTCATCCCATTTTTTAAACTTGCTTCCTCTAGTCCTGGCTATTTTTCCAGTGCTTCCTGTAGTCTTTTTTTTCTTCTTTTTATTTCTTCTTCCATACCTTTGTTCTTTTTCTATTGATGGTCATGGAGCAGAAAGTGTAGGTTGGGACCTTTATATAAAATCTTGTTAAAGTATTTCTCTACTTATTCAAAAAGTAGATGATTAAGCTAAGGTTCTCCTTGTCTGTCCATCTAAAGATGGTGATAAAACTGCCATGAATTGCCAATGCATTATTTTTATTATCCTTCATTTCAGGTTAGAGTTGTGTTTTGGTTGGTTGATTTTCTTTTTGAAATCGCAGCTTTATACCAAAGTGAAAGAAATGGTAGAATTGTGATTCCTGGGGAGATGTAGTATAAAGAGTAGGAATTTTTTGTCCTGCACTTCTAACAAATTTTAATACTAAACACCAGACTATATTGAGGATAGTCAGTATACTTTATGTATAAGTCATCATGGCAGTGGTTTCTGGGAGAATCTTAGCAATTGCAAAGATTTTTGTGTGAAACCATAGTAAACAGTAAACATTTCCCTTTTCCAGGTATTTAAAGCATTCTTTATTGCTAGTGTTAGTTTTGAAATCTAGATTTCTAATTATGCAAAAATAAGGCTTGTCATACAAACATCTGTGGTTTAATGCTGACTGATGATATACAGTTGCTCTACATTATGCTATTTTGATACCAGAACACAGAAAATTCTAACCTGTGGAAAAGTGCACAGGGTTTTTCACCTGCTATTCAATAGAAAACTGAAATGCTTCTTTTTTAAAACATTTTCTGTAGAAATGCTTGAGCTTCCAGTGGAGCAGTAGTAAGGTTTCTCTTTCATAAGTTGCTTATAGGCTAAGGCTTTAATAGGGGAATGTTATGGACCCTCTTAGCAGCAGAAATGTAGGTGGGCATGATATAAGAGATTGGAGCTAACTGTGTTAAATAGCTTATATAATTTTGGACTAGGTCATTTGCAGCATACTTTGCATTGAACTGGAGAGTGGTAAACCATCCTGGAAAGGGATTAGATGAGATCTTACTGGAAAGTGACATTGTTTAGAACACAGTTGATAAGGAGAAGCATTTAAGACTCCATCAAGTAGTATTTTTTTTTTTTTGTGTATTGTTGGAGATGGTATGGGCTTTAATAATTTTTTATTTTATATCTTATGTATTTTAATAACTATTTTAAAAGCTCTACCTTATTTTCAAACATACTTTATTAATAGGGATAACTTAATGAAAACAGCACTGCCTTCTACATTTTCAGTATTACCATTATTAGCTATATGTTCCCACAATGTCTGTTGTAAAGTGAAGTGTGTTTTAAATTTCGAATTTCTCAGAAATACTGGATAGAAGGAAATCTCTAGGGGTCTCTAACACTGTATCCAGTCCTTTAATGTTTTAGCCTTTTATAAATGGATTGGAAGATGTGAGGTTTTCTTTCTGACCAAACACAGCTGTAGATGCTAAGAATTTGAGTTGCTTTATTTATAAATAAATAATTCCAGCCTTTGATAGATACTTTGCTACAGCCTCCAAAATTGTATATTACAAATCCTTTTTCATGAGACTGAAAAAATCAAAGCCCCAAAGCCACCATTTGGAGTTGGCTGCCTTAAGATTGTTTGAAGCAGTTTTGATGAAAACTAATTTTCAGTCATGTAATTGCATGCTCTCATCTTAGGAGTAGCTTCTTTGTGATTCCTTCACTCTCTAGCTTATGTGTTATAGTTTGAAAACAAAATTTAAACTTTGACTACCCTGATTTTCTTGGCAACCATAGAGATTTGTCGTATCTACTCACAGGCACCTGAGTGCTGTGGTGATGGAAGTAGACAATTCTAGTTCATTGCTTGGCCTTCTGGCTGTGTTAGGCAGCAGGTGGCCTTATTTTTCTGTGTCTGCAGATCTGAGGTTTTAGTTTTCAATTAGTAGAACTGTAGCTTCTGGGTCTAGAGTTTTAGAATGAGAACTTGCTTGCTTAGTTTGTTAGAATTAACAGTCAAAATCAGTACTGTCAACAGACGGGTCAAATAATAAACTCTTAATGTATTGTGCAGAAAAGCTGTTTGCAGAAGTATAATGACGTGTTTTTTTCTTGGAAAATAAATTTGGAAAGGCCAAGGGATCTAAGAGGAGCGTCTGAATTTCTCCCACAGTTTTAACCTGCTCTAGTATATATGGTAATATTGTGTTAATCTGATTTTTCAGTTAAAGATATCTTGTTATTTAGAACATCGTTAATATACTGTTTTTTCTTCATTCATGCAAAAAACCAAAGCCTGTATTTGCCTTTCAGTAGTGATTCTTGAAATTACTGATCCATTTCCAAAGAAGGTAGTTGGGCTATGGAGAGGGACTGCTTTAGTGATCCCTGCAGTATCAGCTCTGCTCTTAGTGGATGGTGGAAAACTCTCCAAAGAGATACTGTCTTGCTTGGCAGTAAGAAAAGCTTTAGGGAAATCCATTGGTTTTGAAGATCCAAAGGTCAATCAGATTCAAGAAAGATAAACATGAAAAAAATCAGGCTTTTAAAATTTTCTGGGTCATAGAAACACTTGTTCTCACCTATGTAGCAAAGATACTCTTTAAATAAATGTTAACTTCTTGTCTGTAAACTGTGGGGATAGCACCATCCTGTTTTGTGAAATACTCTGAGGGGCAAATGTTAAAAATAAGTATATGAGAGGTCATTACTGGAACACTATTTCTTTTTGTAGCAGTCTCTAGTTTTGCATGTCGTTCTTGAAAAGAGAGGAATGAGCAAAGTTTATATTATCATATAGGATTGGAGATTGTAGGGAAAACTCTGAAGGGTCTTGGTGTTCATACAGAGAGTTGTGCTAAGAAGTGATTTAATTGATTTCAGCTTAGAATTAATTCAAAATTGTCTTGAAAAATTTTTTGTTGCATAAGCCTTCATGTAAATTCTACATCTTGCTGAAATATTTTTGTGGAGAAACTTTTATATATAAATATCTCCAGCTATGTTGCCTTTGTGCTACAGGTAAACTAGGCATTAAATGATGCCTCCCTTAAAAGTAAATGGGAAGATTAGCAGTGGTGCAGGGTCACCTAGGAGTCCTGCTCAACTGGGCAACCTTAGAGGAACTCTAACAGTATAATTTGAAAAAAAGTCATCTCTTTTTTCCGTGCAAATAATTTTGCAGTGCTTGGAAAGTAAAGTGAAGCATGTAAGACACTAAAGCTTGATAAATAGTGCAATTTATTCTTATTATGCCATGCTTTACATTTTATATATTTTACAGCTTTTTGTAGCAATCCCAAAATACAAAAGCTAATAGTTGTTAAATAATACTTTCTTTCACTGCTGTCTGTAGCTGGGATTTTTTTAAAAGATCCTAAGGGAGTCCAGTAGCTAGAGCCCATTTCAATTAATAGTACTTTGTACATCTGAAGTATACAGACTCTTCTAAAAATCCTAGTCTAGGTTACTTCTAAGAACTTGAAAGATGCACAATTGTGTGGCTATGACACTGTGATCAATAGTTTAGGTTTGAAAGCTAGGAAGCGATTTTTACTGAAAGTCTCACATTGATTTGGAAAATTTAGAAATCTTTGCTACGACAACTTGTATAATAATGTAGTTTAAACATATTCTAGGTGGTGGTTTTATTTATTTTTGCTGCATTTTAATCTCTTTAATCAATTTCCTTCAAATGTGACTCACACATGCCCTCTCAGACTAGTAATAAAGTTGAGAGGAACCAAGGAAACTAGGTACATGATTCAATGTCGTTTAATGAAAAGCACATGTGGTTTAAGGCATGTCTTCTCTTACTAGATTGAGTGAATTCTTTCTGATGGAAGTGTCTCTAGTAGAATCATTAAGGGAAAAAGAAACCAATTACTCCTTTTGGTGTTTTGATATCAGTTTGGGGTTTTTTTAATAAGCTTTGCTTTTTATGTTAATAATTTCTTTCACAGAAATGTTGAAGTAGAATCCTGTTTAATTAAAGCAGTTCATTAACAGGGAACTGTAACTGGCATAAGAGCAGTAAATATAGCTCCTTTGTAACTTCTGTAAACAGCTTGTATTTCAGGGGGAGCTTATGTAAAAAGTGGAAAAACTAAGTTTTTTCTTTAGAACATCAGCCTGTAACTTGTGATAGAAAAGCAATTTCAGAAACAACTGCTAGTTTGAGAGTTGTATTTATAGAAATTAACCATGTCTATATTCTTCTAAAGCATTAGTAGTATTAGCATATGTTGCCAATCCAAACAAGTTAAATAATACACTTAAAAGCATAGAAATAAAGGTTTACTCTGTATTCTGGGAGAGGAGAATCTTTTTTTCAAATTATCCTTTCAGTGCTTCATACTTTACTATTGGGGCATCCTTTAGATGTCTAACTAATTAGACCAGTTCTTTTCCTGGCTTAAGGCCTCAGACTTCTGACTTAACTTTGTCAATATCATTTTTGTGTTTCTAGTGATAAAAGTTTCTTTTCCTCAAAAGAACATGGAATATGTTGCATTTATGGCAGCGATCAGTATCTGTCACATAATCCAAAGTTAAGAGAGACAAAAAATGGCACCATCTAGAAAGCATGGTTGAACTTATTGGAGTTTTTCCATATAGTTTCTTGGAAAAGAGATGTTGATACATGTGACTGTTCCTTCACTTGTCAGTGTTTGTTGATTCAGAAGTATAAATAGATCTGACCATGATTTATATCTCAGTTCTGCTTCCTATGACAAGTACTTAGCATTACAGTGCAGAGCTCTTCTCTTATGCTGCCTGAAGTACAGCATTTTAGGGATGCTACCCAGACCATGGTTCTCCTGTCTTTTTTTTGTAGATGTTAGTTCTGCACAGTTGCAAAAGGGAGAAAAATGTATCAAAATGAGAGCATTGCTGTGCTTGGAGAGAGCACCATAATCCTGAAGGATCTGATACAAGTGAAATTAGTTCTCATCGCAGTAGTGAGGACCTTACTCAAGAACAATGCTTTGGTACATTAATCTATCCACACTTGCTTTTGAAGTATCCTAGGTCTTCTATAAACTCTCTACCGCCTTCCAGAATATTTGTAATGCATTGTCTTCTGTTGCCTTGTCTAAAATATGTTGCTTCCAGAAAAGTGTAGCAACTGGTATTTCTGAATCCTTGCTGAGTCTTGCAGCCTCCTCGCAGAGATGTTTTGGTAAAAGAATTCGTAAAATGTTATATGAACCAGTCTGTGACTTAGGCCGCTGTAGTTAACGTCCAGACGTTGCACACGTTTAACTATGCACACTCGATAGTTTTGTGCACTGACTTGCGCAAAAGCCTTTGCTATGTTATTTGCTGGTTATCTTTAGGTAAACCATTCGGGTTTAATGACTCTTGAGATGTCCTTTACTCTCCCTAGTAAGACTGACAGTGTGTTGTGTCTTAAACTGTTGAAGAGCTTTCAGAAGGGTTAAAACTGGGGGCACAGATCATAATAAGGGTGACTTGAACCTTTAACTGAATGGATTATCTACTTTTGTAATGAAAACCAAAGCAGACCCAAATTTTTTGTTGTTCTTTGGTGGCTCACGAGATAGCCAAATACAGAATACAAAGCCATATAGTGATTTCAGATGATATTCAGATTAACTCTTTACAAGTGGCAAAGCCACATGAGGAAGTGCAAGTGGTAGTCTGGGTTTTTAAAATCGCAGTAAAGCAAATGGAGCTTTCTATTTGTAAACTGCCAAATACAAGTATATAGTATAATCTTTGGCTTAAAAGAGAATCGGAAATCCCAAAATGAAAATGATATTGTGTCCTTATAAAGTGTTAAGTAATAACCTCAGGCACTAATTCTTATTTGTTTAAATGAAAAGAAACAATATTTCTGTACTTGAAATTTGATATTGAACTTTTCTTTGTGGGAAGATGGGAGTGGCACTCGTTCATTTTTAGAAGAATTTGTATACAATATTTGGGACCGTACTGCATTTAATATGCATAGGTGGTGTCTCATATGTAGTATACTTGTAAGCTTCAATAACTGTCTAATGATAAAACAAAGCTGCTTTCCTGTATGGGCTTCTGCACTATTGCTCCAGTCTATTGTGGTTGTAGCACTTGCACTGTATGTAGAGGAATACGTGCAGCGTGAGATGCTGCAGTAGAGGTATGCATTGAATGTTTTACAGGCATATGAAGATACACACCGTATATAGAACACCAGCAGACACTAAATTAAAAAATTAGTGTAGTTGGCAAGCAAAATGTATGGGCAAGCATAATTAATGCATCAGTATGGTTTTATATCACGTGATCCTTATATCTCAGATTAAAGTACATTAGGGTGTTTGTACTTGTTCTTTGGTACTAGTCCTGACTTTACTAGCATCTTTATAACCACTGAAAAAATTGCAAGTAGAGGTCAAATGGAGCAATATATGAGGGTGTTTTGTTAGTTGCTTTTTGGGGTTTTGGGGTTTTTTTTTACTTTTCTGTTGATAGAAGTTGTAGACTGCTTCACTAATTGGGCCAGATGGATCTGACTGCTTTCTTAGATGAGTCAGCCTACACTTAAAAGATGTTTTTAACAGTACGGCTGTTAAAACTGATTAGAAACGTTTCATGATAAAATTGTCTTTGGGTTTCTTGTTTGCCATTGCATATAGGATTTTAGAACTAAATCTGTTCTTCAAAAAAAAATGCAGTAGATTTAGAATATCTCCATAATTTTTTTTACTGAAAGTTTAACTTTCTCAAATGTTATGAATCAAGCTAATACAGAATTTAAAGTCATACTTTGAAAAACAAATATGGGATGTTAACTATTCACTTTAGATTAAAAGGGAAATTAGACAATATGTTTTGAAATTAAATGCATGGCTTGATCTCTCGCTAACATTTTAAAAGTTGGTTTCCTTCCATTTTGAGTAACTTTATAAGAATGTGTCTTATTTTTGCACATCGAGTTCTTTACTAGTTCTGGTAAGTTTTCATTTGGAGAAAGGAAGAAAAGTGTTAGTAATGTTTACTATGGGTTTTCTTGCTCTAAAAGAAATGGTGATGGGACCAAAGCTAAGAAAAGTTCATCCTTGTACTTGAGTTTTACGAGTAAAGGATAGTTGTTCTTAGTCCTAGATTTTACATAAGAAGTCCATCTTTTTCCAGCTACATTTCAGATTTTTCACTTTCAAAACACTATCTTCACCAATCATCATAACTTTTTATGCAACAGTTCATTGCATTTTTCCTACAACTTATTTTGTAAGTGTAACTGTGTTACACCTCTTGGGTCCTTCTGTGCTGTCATCTTGTCCTAGGCAGGTATCTGACACAGCTCTTAATCTTGTGTTCTGTATTCCTTGAAATTACTCAAGCTATTGAGTCTAATTGATTTCATCTCATTAGTGAAATACATAATGACGCCACACCGTTCTTTTCACACAGCTTTGATTATGGTGCTTCCATGTTTTCTTAAACTTTTCCTGTTCTTTATCTCAGTTGCCACACGGCCCTAGTTATCTTCCTTGTTCCAATGAATACCTACTAAACTTAAACATTTACAGCTAAATTGAATATTTCCTCTATGACTTTTCAACTCATTGTTCCAAAATTGCAATACTTTTCTAAAAAAACACAATTACTGTATACATGCCTTCAGAGCATATAAAGGCTGATTCAGTAACTAGTATGAAAATATTTCATTTCACTGCAAGAATGTTTTCTGATGTGAAAATGTCAAAATACTTTGAATGGCAAATGTATATTTTTTGCTTATGTCAGTAAAAGGAGGCCTCTGAGTGAAAGCTCACAACACAATTTTTTAGGCGAAATGTCTGAATGAAATGTAATGATAAATACAAGAATAGCCAATATGGTGTACACGAAGCTTAACTAGGGGTTTATATCTCTATCTTATAATTCTGAAACACGATTTCTAATGAAGAGTGTTGCAAGAGATGATCAAGCTTCAGAGCAAATGCTGGTAGGTTGTGTGGCAGGTTGGCCAGTGAGAAGAGAGTGGCAGCTGTACAAAGTTAAAACAGTATTTAAATTGTGACCATTTAAAATATTCATGTAAACAGATAAATTTACAATTATTTAAGTGTTAACTATTACTAGAAACAAAGCTATTCAGGTCATGGTCAACAGTGAAAAACAGTTTGTTCTTTATCCTCTGAGACTGACTTGCTTTTTAGAAATGTCAGTTAAATGCTTAGCTTTAATAAACATGTAAGTGAAACAAATGAGAGAGTCAAGTGGTAAATAGGGAAAAAATGGCAGGAATACACAGCATTGAAATAAATTACTTGTATCTATTTGATCTTTAGCATTCAGGAAAAGGGATAAAAAAGCTCGAACTGAGATGTCATCTAACTGCACCAATTTGGTTTCTCAGTTGGCCAGTAGGTGTAATATCCTGATAACAGATTGTTCTGGGCATACTATGTCATATAAAAGACACTGTAGTATGCCTCATTATGAATATTCCTTCATAAAAGTTTTAAGTAAAGTGATGGAGTGATTAGTAAGCATCCTTGATACGTGGCATCCTTGTTTTGTTTCTCCAAGCTGGTAAAGAGATGGAGTTTAAAATAAAAAAAAAACAAAAATACTTAATCTGTAGACATGAGTATTGGGGATAATGTGGAGGGGGCATTGGTATTCATTTGTCTCTGAACCTTGTAGAGAAGTTTTTTCAGTGCATTTATGGCAATAGCCCCAACCTTTTTTGGTGAAGAAGTCAGTTTCATATGTGGGTTTACAAATGTTTAACTGAGGCATATCAATAAATAGGCGCCTTCTGTGGTATACAAAGATTTTACTTTGTCCCTTGTTATAGGGATAGTAGAATTTATCTAATCTTAAGGTTATACAGGTGAAAAGAAATGAAGAAGGGTAATTCAAGATAGGTCAGTTATTAAATTTAGAATTGAGAAAGAATAAGGTCAGGTTTGTATCCAACACATTCCCAGCTTAACTACTTGAAAGGAAGGACCTATTGAAGCTGGCGCTGTCAACATGCAGTACCTTTAGCTTGTAATGTCTCAGCCTAATTCTTATGCAAAAGGAGAGAGGCTTTCCGGAAAAAAAATGAATGAGTTGTTCAGAGAAAACCTATTTTGAGTGTGATATTTACCTTCCCGAAAAGGGTTATGGGATAATTTTACAGCCACGGCCATACCACTGAGTTTACAATTCTTTAAAATGCGCATTTGGTTAACCACACATTTGTGACTTTTTACACTGATGTACAGCCTTTTGCAAACTAGCCAAATGCATTCTGAAGTGCTGGTCACTGACATGGATGTTCTTCAAGTTAAATGCCATAGAAGTCCTCAAATTCTGTGCCAAAATGATCTAGCAGTACTTGGACAAGTATCATTCCTTACATTGACTAACTTTCACAGAAAGAATCTCTAGTGTTTAGTGGTACCTGAAATGCAGGCTGATCAAAGCTAATCCAGATTCATTAATACAATCCATCAGTAGCTAACTAGGGTAGATTGTTAAAACAGTTCTTCAAGAGATAATGCCCTAACACTGAGGCATTGTTGGTTACTTATAAAGGAACTATGGAGGATTTAAAAATAAATAAAAACTTAGAAGCGTATCTTCCTGTGCCCAGAACTCTTGGTAAAGAGGTACTTGCCTCCACTCGAAGAAATTTTTAGGGGTTCATAAGTTCGTAAGCATTATGATCTAGTGCATTTGTTCTCCTAATTATTTTTTTTTCCAAGTTACTCCTGGTTTTGGTGTCTGCATGGAAGCACTGAAAGGGATAGGGTAGTTAGATCTGCTGCTCTTAGGAGGGAAGAAGGTAGTATGTATAGGAGAGCATACTTAAATTTTATCTGAAGATTTAGTGCTTGTGTTTATGATCACTTGTAAAAGATGCTAATGTCTTTTAGGATTTTTCTGACAGCATTTCTTAAATGAGTTAGAAGTTGCTAGTCTGGGGAGGATAGGATGTTGGTCTTGTTTAATTCATCTCAGGGCGGATGTTCTCTTGTCTGATTTTCCAGCTGTGTTACGCATTTATAATACCCATGCCTTCCTGTTTCCCGCTTTTTCAAAAATAAAAGTTACCTTCTACTGCTTCAGAGTACTAGGAAAATAAATTCTATAGGAGGACAGAGAGACCACCGGCTTCATTCACTGTAGAAGAATGAGTTAAGCCGGGATTTAGGCTTTTCCAATACAATAAGTGTTGGTCTAGAGACAGTAAATGTTTATTCTGTTCAACATTGAGCTGCTGTTTACATTTCAATGGAAGAGGGAACAGCTAGGGCAAAAGAGCTAGGGAGCAGTCATTAGTTTCCTTCACATTTTCTCGATTAAAAATGACAGGGGAAAAAAGCTTTCTCACCAAAACCCCCACACTCCCTTCGCAAAATAAATAATGGTATAAAAGGAACTAGGTGGCTTTTTAAAAATGGAGACATGCTGATGACAGAGAGACAGTGGACGCTTACACATTCCGTATAATGACACAATATTCAGTAGCACAGTATGTAGTTCCTTGATCTGTATTACAGACTACTGCTATTATACACTGCATGTAATACATAATAACAAAATTAATTTCGTTTGAGAGGTGACTACCTTCGGTAGTCAGAACACTGAAGTTAGTGGTTCGGTTGTCTCCTTCGCTGTCATGCACCTGGCTTTTTGCCTTCCTTAGTGTTTGTTCTGCACAACTTAGCGGATAGGAGGTGCTTTGTCTTTGCAGTCTTGGAGTCTCTCTTGTGAAAAGCGGTAATGTGAGAGTACATCCCTTCCTGTACACAAAGGTGTTACTGCTGTTCTCTGCCGTGCACAGCCATTTTAATCTGAATGGGGAATCTGTCTGGGGACCCGAGTACAGTAATTAGCAGTCTCTTCAGAGTGTCAGAGCAGAATTACCATTGTAATGGTTTAGCAGGAGGATAAAAGGATTGAATTTGGGTCTGCCTTCCTGCCAAACTAAATGAGTTGCCATGGGAATTTTCAAATATAAGAGGCGTTTACTTAAAGCAATTTGGCGAGTTTGAATAAACTCATAAATTACGGGGTTTAGAGGAGAGATCCCTGCTTTCTCTGGCATGGGCTGAACAGCAAAGAAGGCTGTTAGAAAGCTGCTTACATTCTTAATGAGAATAAGTTGATCCATGCTCCCTTGCAGACTATCAGCTTATTAAGGCTAAACTGCTTCTGCTAAATACAGTACAGTAAGCACATTTTGAGAGGCAGAGTTTGCAACAAATCCCTGGAGTAAAAAACGAAATCTGATTGCTCCAAACATAAATTGAATTTCCTTTGCTAGATTTGATCTATTTTCAAGTAATGCTATTAAAAATGGTTCTCTGTATTGTTTCGATAAACATTAACCTGCTATTGATTTCAACTTTCCTCTGTGCATGTAATATTTATTACAACACTTGTCAAATCTGCTTCTGAAAGGAGAGGGAGGGCATTGAAGGTTTCTTTAGAAAACAAATTAGGTGCAAACTGGTTTTTCTTCGGGTCACATGTAAATGTTTTCCCAGCTCAGGCCTGCCTTCTCTCTGAAGGGAGTTGGGCTTTGACCTGCTGACTTCTTTGTCAGCACCGAAGCTATTGAAATGTGAGAAGATGGACTTGGTGCTTTCACAAGTGCCTCAAGTGATGAACATCACTTATGCTTGTTTAACCTTCAGTTGTGCTCAAGAAGTCAACTGTTAGTAGTAAGAACTGATGACCAGTGTTTTGCACTGCTTGTTTGGAATCATGTATTGATGTTCTCCTAGCCACTTAGATTTGATAACTTAAAGAAATAGGAGAGATTGTACATGTTTGAATACTTTGATACTAGCTTTAAAAATGTATATTCGAGGAAATGTCATACCTGATAAGAGTATGCAGTATTTTCCCCAAAATAATTTCTATCTATTATATAGCTTAAGGCTTAAATGCTTCCTTGTGATCCTTTTTAGTACATATCTCAAATCTTTACTCATCATAACTATTAGGATATGGTGGTGGAACTAATTAAAAAGAGAGCAGTAGTGCCATAATGGCAGTAATTTTAACTTTAGTTTAAAGCCATAAAAATATACGGTTAGAACTCCTTGATACAGTCTTACATCACTAGCAGGAATCGTGTAAATTAGCAAAGGAAAATAGTAAATTTGCGCTGGTGATTCAGTGGTTGAACAGCTGCTAATTCTAACAAATTCCTGAACTGTTACTAATGATGCAGCTGAAGCTGTTTGGTGGCCTCAGGGTACTGTTTCTGTGAAACTTTAGAAATATGTCCAAAGAAATTAGATGAAGACAAGAGCAGCATATTTACTAATACTCAGAATTTTAACTGTTCATTTGAAGTTACTTTGAGAAGTATTGGTTCGTCATATTAATTATATTTTCTCCAGAGTGTGCATGCTTAAGGTTGTCAGGAAATTGATTTCATCAGACTTGATTCCTACTCCCTACTTTCTTATTTCTTAGATGAGTTACTGGAAGGCAAAATTTATCGAAGTGTGAAGTGGCTTGAAAACTGAAAGTTTGAGTACTTTACACTGTGTATTATAAGAGGGATGCTAAATGATTAGAGGACATTACTGACGTTAAAAAAAAACAAATAGAAAAGGCAATGCTACAGAGAACTGTTTGGGATACTGGATTGAACTGAGTGCATCACTTAGGTCCTTAGTTCCAATAGCTCACAGCAGCTCTGCAAATTGATGCTGTTTGTAGAAACCAGGTAGTAAAAAAAAAAAAAGCGTATTTGTATTACAGTTTTCAAATTTCATACCCTGGGATTTTTTTTCTCTTTTAGAATTTTTGTTTCATAGTTTGTGGTACTTTATTGAGACCTATCTTATTTCACATCTTGTGCCCTCTTCCTCTCCTCTTTGCTTAATTTGCACAGCCGAGGTGGAAATAAGTGGCAATGGGAGCACAGGAACAGATTAAACTGTTTTTTTTTCTGCCAGGTCATATTTTGGGATGGAGATATTTGATAATTACTGATAACTGAATCTGGGCTACATAATATGATTTATACTTTTGCAATACCTGTGAAAGGGGGGGGTGGGAATTGCTACCTAGTATGTCACTTAATTTTTTTTAATGAAGGGTTTTCATAACCTAAAAATTATTGATCAGTCACTTCATCCTTCTCCAGCATGACTGAAGACATGCATTGGACAAGTTACCCGATAGAAGATGGATATTTCCTTTGAAGGATACTGTGTCCTTTACGTCATGAGCAGTGCAGAGAGAAACCTTATGGTTTTATCATCTAAAAGTATGGCATACAGGAAAAAAATCTTGTCTTAGATAAAATTGAGGTGGACCTGCTTAGGTCTGAATCTGATTCCAGATACAATATATTTTCATGAGTTGTGATGAGCCTGTTTAACAGTTCAAACAAAAGTCCACTTTCTGCTTCACTGCTGAATCCAGCTGCAGGCAACTTGATTTGTGGATGGATATCATAAAAGAGCACTTTTCAGACCTTTCCTTGAGCTGATTCTGTTTGCTAAATGCTAGAAAAGTAGCCCACCAATTTGCTAGGGTTTTTTGAGAGGTAAATAAACTTGCTGAGTGTCTCACCAAGTGCCGGAGAACACAGAGGAAGCTTCAGGGATATGCACACAGACAAGGTGGGAATATCATAATGGGGAAGAAGTGGGAAGCTATGCAAAGTACTTGTTCTCTGTGTTTGTTATATTTTGAGGGTTCTTGGCTCCTGCTGGTCTAGGAATCCAGAGAATCAAAGAAATGTGCATTCTGCTAGAGCAGTAGAGGTAGCAGCTGTTTCTTTTACAGACACTCCCTCTTTTCTGATAAACTCTTAAAAGGAGAATGGATAAAAATGCTTAAATTTTACTTTTGCTAGTGCATCGTTGCTTTTGCCTCTGATCTTTAGATTCCAGCAGTTTGTTTCTTTCTGCAATTTTTTCACTTACTAACTTGTAAGTGAATAGGCTGGGAATAGGTTCTATGTGTGTGTATTTTGGTATCTGAACTCCAGATCAGAGTAGTGTTTATATACCGTTACGCTAAAATTATCATTGTATGAAGAGATGGGAAAATAAAGTGCATCACCTAAGTCATACAGTTCTTGGCTAAAGAATGTCAAGAGTTCTCACTTAGGATAGATCTATAGAAGAATATAATACAGAAAAAGGAAAAATATTAATAAGGAAATTGATTTTTGTAGGGTCCTCACACTGCCGAACTACACATTATTTTCAGTTTCTTAACATGGAGCTTTGTAAGTATTGGATATACTATTTAACTGGTATGGATTTAAAGGTGGTTCTGTAAGGTGTAAAAATTGCCAGTTTAGGATGATCATGTTTTAGAAGAGGTTTAAAATTAGGGGGTTTTTAGTGTTTTTTAGGACATGGAGTGCAAATACCAAAGTTCAAAGGTCTCTGCAAAATATGAATGTGTATAGATATTTACAGTATTAAGTAAATGGTTGAGGTTGGAGCTTTTGCATCTGATGAGCAAATCTTCAATGGAGAAAGTGTACTTCACATAGTTTAAGGTAACCACTAGAGGAGCATTATTAGTACAAGAAAAGAAAGTCAGAAAGGAGAGCGATTGTAAGTGAAGAGAAAGGGGCAAAAGCTATAAAAAAGCAATACTGTAGGATAATGAGGAATAAGAAAAATGGAATGATATGTTTTGATATGAAAAAAAGTCATTTAGGTGTCAGGTGGTGGTTTCCAGTTAGAAAATCAGACCATCAGGCTTCAGAATTAGCAAGACTGAGCTCCACATGGAGCTGAGTCAGTTGACACACTGCACAGGCAATGTCTCAGCTCCCCTCGGTCTCTTCCCTTATGCTGGTGAGCCTGCATTGAGCTCTTTCAGTTTTGTAATCTGGCAGAAAACTATTCAGGTTTAAAAAAAAAAAAAAGTGTTGCCAGATTATCAGGTTGACATAGTTCAGTCATGGATACAGTGATAGATACTGGAGAGCAAAAGTGAGGAAAAAGTAGGACTCTGACCACCACTGGTTAAATTGGCTTAAAGTACCACAAGAGTGCTGGTTGAGAGGCTTTTTACACCTTGAAAAAGAATTTTTGACTCCTTTGACAGCAATGTAAAACCTCAGCCTAATCATCCAGAACTAATTTGTAGTCTGGGAAAAAGTCTTAAGAATAGCATTTTAATTTTTCGTGTTCTAGAATTGACTGTTGTATTTTCTAGACGAACTTATCTAAACTTCTTTCCTCTGGAATTATCCTCCATAACTTTTCCATCTAATCAATTCCCATTCCATTCTCAGTTTTTCAAAGTCTGAAAAAAGTTTTTCAAAGCTTTCTGAACTCAGTCATGCACTGATGCACAGCAGCTTATTTTTACACATTCTGGAAACAAAATTCCATTAATTTATCCGTTTATTTGAATCACTTCAGAATTATATGCCTTGCTTTTCACACCTTTTGTATCTTTGTTGTCCACAGTTCCCTTGACTTAAGGAAAAGTACTTCATTTGTCTCTAGCCATTAATGATCAGTAAATGAATATTCTTCAGTTACTCTCATAGTATCCAAAAATTTGCATCAGTTTTTAGGGTTTGCTTCTGCCATATCTTGTTACTGAAAGCTTAAAATATATTTATTCTGGTTTTGGCTTTGAATTTTTCTTTCCAATGTATAATTTTTACACACATTAATGGAGGTTTTTACCGCAAAGTGCTATGTACAAGAATATAGTCCATAAAATTAGAGACTATGCAAATTTAGGTATTATTTTGAAATATTCATGAGATTCTGAAACTCAGAAGATTAAGAGGGACTAAGGTGATTTATCTTGTTGTAGAAAATGTATTTTAAGCTGCTTTTGCTTATGAGTGTGCACCTTATCTACTGAAATACGAAAGTATAATTCTGCTCTATAATTCTCTGAAAGACTATTTAATTGTACATGTTTCTAACATCTAACTCTAAAGAGTTTGTTTCTCTTAGTGATTGGATTAGAACAATAAAAGTTTAGAGAACCAGAGTGTCTGAACAATATTTGAGCAGATTTAGATAGATGTGAAGAATTGAGGAGGAAATCTAGAAATGGGACAGTTTTACTTGTATAACAAGGACTCAAGGATCATTCTGAAAGCAGGTGGAAATCACATATCAATATGCAGTTGATAGTACGATATGGAGTGAGAGCGATGGGCAAGGCACCAGTAGTGAATGTGTAGAAAGAAATTGTTACCACTGGAATGGTGTGGTGTTACTAGGGTGGATTAGTATTTTTAATATCAACGTTGCTTGTTCTCTGCAAAGTTCATACAGTATGTATCTGGCATTTAAGGTTAGTTAGAAGGCTACAAGGGAGATGCTACATAGAAATATTGCAGTAGTATCCTGTCAAGAGTGGTTTCCTGAACATGACATGACAGCATAGATCCAGGATGGCTCAGTGACTGTGGTTTGTTTCAGCCACAGTTGAGGTATTCAGCTGCTTAGAAAAAGCAAAAGGAAAACCATTAAATAAAGTTTTGGTATAATATCTGACCCAGAGTCTGCAGCAAGCTGTTCAGATACAACAGTATAAAACATGCAAAGATCAGCAACAAATAGAAGCACAGGAGTCTTGATTTTTTTTCCCAGTATTGCCTTTAACTTGTAGTGAAATTTGATCAAATTTATACTGTGAGTCCTGCTAAATGGTTACTTTAGTGTCTGTGTCTGTTGAGGAGGCAGATTTTTAAATTAGTGTGTAGAACAGTAGGGAAGATTGGTGAAATTATTTAAGATAGGCCCGATTATATGCTTCTCTCATTCTAGGACAGAAAATTACACTTAAAGAACTTAATTGTCTTATCGTGTATAGAAAACAAATTCTAATTAGTAGATTCTGGTAATGTAGCATTTTAGGAAAAAAGAAATGAAAAAATTTTGCTCAGGTTAACCAGTCCTTTATTTTGGCAAGTCTGTAGTCTGATCTCATGATGCCAGTACCTTCTGGATAGAAGACTACATCATGTTTGTTATACTACAGTCTCATTTCTTTATGTGAACTGTCATTACCTGTACTTGCTTGTGATAGATAGAGTTCTGAAACATGGGCAACATACAAAACTGGTAGACTATTATTTGTGCAAGGCATCTGAATAATCTTGCACAGGAAGAAAAAAGTGTAGGTTTTACTGTAGACTCCAGAAAACACTTTTTATGGTGTGGGGGTTTTTTTAAAGCACTAGTAATACTTCCACAACTAAATAGTTTTTGCTGTTGATGTCCTCTACTTTCAATAAAAAGTATTTATAATCTGATTTTACAATATGTAGCAGAATGAAATTTTGTTCTACGAAGTGGAATATCATAAGAAACTGCTTATTTGTTTGTCAGAATCTGGATGGTGGTTTGTCAGAATCTGGATGTCAAAAACTGACCTTTAGGTATATAATAAATTCCCAAAGCCCAAGAGGTGAATATCTTGAAACGTTTTGAAGCTGGTTTAATTTTCTTTGATGCAACCAATGGGTCTTACTCCAGCTTTGAGTTCTGGGGTTTTTTTTCTGAGAACTGTGATGAATAATTAAAATCAGACTTGCATATGTTTGAATTATTTTGGATGATTACACTAGAAAATTATGTGACTGCATTAAAAAAAATAGTCAAATTATCATCACTTCTGTTATTCTGGAGTAGTTACAAGAAACTGAAGTATGTTGCATGATTTTTAATGATTTACTAAGAATCCACTAATCTTTTGTAACTAAAATTGCTAAGATTAATGGCATTGATTACAAAATTAAAATCTGTTGCATGTATTTTTTTACGTAATACTTGGAGATGTCAAAAGTATTTTGGCTAATTGAGACTTTATAAGGCTTTTAAAAATATTTTTAATGCTAAATTTGTTATGTAGAAATAAAATAATTATACAGACTGATTGGAGAAACTTCCATGCCTTCTCTCAGCTCCTATGTGACAGCAGGGCTAGCTGGAGTCAGTTTATCATCAAAAGTGTGCTTCATTAGCTGATACTCTTTAACTGATGGACAACTCCCAGCACACACCTGTGGCTGCTCCATGCAGCTCATGCTCCTAATGGCAGCCTTCAACAGCAGGAATGGCTTGCCTTTGCCTCTCCTTGGGGCAGGAAAGGTCACTTCCCATTGCAATAGCCACAGGTTAGGGCTGTGTCTGCGAATGAGGTAAAGTGGTGAGTTGGTCAGGTGTGCCCGGCCGTGGTTTGGCTCCGTGGGGAAGAGGCACTCCTCAAAGGCCCTTTGTGCTGGCCTCTGCCAGGCAGCGCTGGGTTCTTGCTCCTGTCTGTGGAAAATAAGGGTTGGCTGGTCTCTAAAAGCTGAAAAGAAAGCTCAGTAAATAGCAAAGAAAGCCTTCTCCCTAGCAACATGCTGCCTTGAGCAGCCTGAGCCTTCAAACGGAAGGTCATATGATTGACATATTTGTCCTCTAAAGAAAATGCACACAATTAGTTTTTTCACTTCTCTGTATTTTTAAGCGGTGTGAAAGTGGGTTTTAGCAGCCGTATAAGGGAGAAGACTGGCCAGTCAGAAAATTACCACCCCCTCCTTCTGGACTTCATCAGCTCTAGGAGTTCAAGAACAGAAAAGGCATCTGTGGTGTTTCTGGAAGAACTAACTTCAATTTTTAAACAGTAATTAAACATTGGTATTAGAGTACCAGTAAAGTGCACATAAGACACATATGTGATGTTAGATTCAGCAGAACTATGGGCTGATCATATACTTGAAAACAGTTGGAAGTAATTGTGAGCTTTTGGGACTCATTCACTTTTTAGCGGCTGTTGAGAGTTACTGCAAGTATATACTGAGTGTGTAACTCCTTTTAAACTTCCAGTGTTCTGTTTCCTTAACTGGACTAGAAATTTAAAAAAAAAAATGGTTGAATTTTGGGGCATCTTGTATTTAAAAAACATATTATTTCCCTAGATGGTAGCATTATGCAGAGTGAAAGTCATTAGATGACTTCACCTTAGAGGTTGTGTGTGTGCAGAAGACAGTTAGTTTGACAATAAAACAATTCATGCAAACATTTTACAAAAAGGAATGTTGGTGAAATGCAGAAACAGTTCTTTTAATCACATTTAGCTGTTATGATTTCTGTTGAAAATGTGACTGGAGAAATAAGTGTGACAGTCGAATAAGCTATTGGAAGACCACTGCTCCCTGAATACTAACATTTAATTGAAGAAGCCTAAACATTCATGGATTTACCCTTTATTGTAATGCATAAATTTGTTTTAATTAGTATTACATTTTCAGGATATATCAAGCTGAAGATAAAAATGTCTTAAAAATTACCACTGCAGCTTGAATTCCCATGTGGTAGTCTCCAGCCCCTGAATCCTGTGTTTAATGAAACACATAAGAGAAGGTACACTTGAAAGATGTGTACTAATTCACAGCAACAGTCTTTGTGCTCCTTGTCACCAGCAGTTAGTTTTCTTCGGTGGGTCTAAAAAGAGAGACTTTTCACATTCTTTCTTTGTTACTAAATTTGATATGAAATGTCATTTTTCTTTTATTATTTCTGGATGGGAACAGATTAAAAGCATAATGGACATGTCTTCCGTTTGAAAACATGGGGTACCATTTCGGTACCATTTTGAAAATGAAAGGCTTTGTTTATGTACTAAACCTTTAGCATAGCTGGAAAGAAAAAGAGGCGGGCATGGGGAGCTCTAGAGTTTGCAACAAAATCCTAGTTTTGAAACCCTTTAATGGGGTTTGTCCATGTGCCTGGTCCCATCTTGCCCTCCCCCCTCCATGTTCCCACCTGCTTTAGTATCTGAGTTTGGTGTCTGCACTTCAGGGAAATTTACAACCATTTGAAGTGTATAAATCCTAACTTTGAATAGAAACCTCCTGGGATGACAGAGGGAAAATAAATGTTAAAGGTCAGACTTACCTGCAAGTATTTTAATTAATCATTCAATTGTTATATTTCTAACAACTACCTCTAATTTGTACCTGTTAGAACAACAACCTTGGTTGTAGGTAGTTTTGGAGCATATGTTGGTTATATTATTTTTATAATTTATGTAAAACTCGGGATGGGTTAAAGAATTTGTCCCGATATCAGTGGACTGTGTCAATACTGTCTCACAGTGTTTTGGCACTGTTTAGTCAGTTCCAAAGGCTACAGCTAGAATAAAGACTTGCATAATATAGGTCATGTTTGCGTTCTCTGTTCAGATTCCTAGGATGTTCGTGGTACCCAAGATATTGCTGATAGAACTATATGTGGGAAATTTGTACCACAGGCTTGCCTTGTACTATCTAATTCAGTGTGCTTGTAGTTTAACTCCCATTTTCAGAATAGAACTAACCAGTGAGGAGGAATGTTGAATGTCTAGCGTTCCAAAATTACCAAAAATAAAGTGTTCAGCTCTGACAGTTTTTTTAACTGGGCATGCACATTGCTAAAAATAGGTCTAATGCTTTAGGTGGCATTATTGATCGATATTTCATTTGAATCTTAATCCAAATATCAGCAGATGTCTTTGTTAACAAATCTGAATGTATTAGCTCAGTTGGTTAGAGCATGGGTGCTAATAATGACAAGGTTGTGGATTCAGTCCCCATTCACAAAGAGCTGGACTTCATGATCCTTGTGGGTCCCTTCGAACTCAGAATATTCTGTGATATTATAATTCTGTCTTTTTAAAAACATTTTGGATGGTACTGTACAAATGTGGGGTTTTTTCCTTTAGGGTATTTTGGGGTTTAGTGTGAATATATGTGTAATGAAAGATACATTCCTCTTCTGGAACCTTATGAATTGCTAAAGCTGTTGTGTGTGGCGTATAGAGATTCTTGTCACTGATTTTATTAACAGCATTAAAACAGTTGCAAGGAAAAGAGAAATGATAATTAAAAAAAAAAAAGAAAAGACTTAGCAAAAAGCAAGTTCTGAAATTGAGTACTGTCGAGGGTCTAACTTAACTTGCCCAAGGGACCTTTTTTCCTTGAAAGCCCAAACCCCTGTGATTTAAATATGAACCCATCACGTCTGTCCTGAAGCAATGTTAGGACAGACAAAAAAATCTGTTAAGGTCAAGCAGAATGCTGCTGGTGATTCCCCCTGCCCCAGCGTGTTAACAGCTAGTATATGAGGTATATGATGAAGCAAACATGCAAGTCTCACGGATGCTGTATTTCATCCTGGCTTATAAAATGCACTTCATGCAGATTTTCTGTACCTTATCTGTATTTTCTTCTTGCAGAAATGGAAAGTGGGGGAGAGAGGGCATGAGGACTCTAAAAAATATTGCTGGTGAGCCAAGGATCATGATTCAACAGGGATATGTCAGATAAGGTGATGTGAAGTGAAAAAAGATACGCTGCCTTTTCCCCCTAGTGTATCTTTAACATTATGACCAATGAATTTTTCAAGTGAAACACCACAGTCTTCTTTGCATATCATTTGAACTGAGAGCTTGCTTTGAAAAAGATAAGCAGACTGTGTTGCCCAGAAGAAATAATGATGCTAATTTATCTTTGCCTGTCCTCATAGACATAGCAGTATGCAGCAATGTTGAAAAGGAAATAGGGAAATAACTGAGCTATAGTTTACCACCTATTCAGTGCCATAGTGTTGTTGATGACATAGAGAACTCTGAGAAGTATGACTGGTCTGGAAGTCTGTCTCAAAAGTATTTGGGAAACTTTCCTACAATGTAAGAATAGCTGCCAAACTGCCGGAAGAGACCTCCTTGGCAAATACTCCTCAGCTCGAACAAAGCTATGGTGAATGCTTTCTGCTCCATCACTCTCAGAAGTGTATAATCAAGGATGAGAAAGTCCAAGTTACGTATGTTTACCAACAGCTTCTAACTATCAATATTTACATTCTGGGCATGGGAATCTTGAAGGTCTTTGCCAGCTTTTTGAGGGAAAGGAATGATGAGATGTTTTCTTTTAATACTGAGTAAGAGAGTAGTTTAGCAGAACTACAAGCATTTACAAAAGTGAAATCTAATCTCTTGCAGTAAATAATTGATTAATAGTTGAGGTAGTCCCATTCAGAGTCTCTTAAAAAGCTCTTTTTTGTATTTTACATCTGGTTACCTGTCATCTTGCCTGGGATTTTGTTGCTGTAGATACATTAGGAATTAAAAAAGACCTTCCAAATATAGATTGTAAGTGTATATCCTTTAGCTTCAAAAATTCTGATGTGTTAGCCTTTATAGTATATTTTACAATATATTGATGCCTGAGATTGTTTTTTTGTTTAATATGTGTATATCCAGGAATTTGTAGTATATTGTTTCTAAGGGTTTTTGTTGATAAATTATGAATGGAAGGTTTTTGTCCCTGGATAGAGACATTCACGTGTAAGGACTGTTTGACTGGAGCATGGTATGTTAGGAATACTTACTGATCTACAAGTGAATTGCAGTGGAACATTTTTCTTTGTCAGGGACATAAAAGCATTCTAGAGCCCAGAGAATCCAACTAGTGTCACAGTGCAAACATCCAAGCTGCAGCTGTTCCGGCTGTGTAGCAGCTGGGGACTGATGGAAGGCAGGGTGACAGACCCCTGAGGAGCAACACTGCCACCTGGATAAGTAGGTTAAGATCAATGACAGTAAAATATTTCAGTGGTGCTATTATGTTTTACCAAAATTCCTATTAAATTAATAAATTACAGGTGGCTTATATGATACAGATGGGCAGTCTAAAGAATATTTCAAGTCTTCGTATTTAATGTGTATATTTCCAGGTGGTGGAAAAGTTGTTTATTTTTTGTGGCAATTATAAATTACTTTTCCGTTTGAGGAAGAGTTTTAAGTATCTGATCTTGTTCATTAGTATAGTGTTTTTCCATAACTGCCAAGTTCTCTACCCTTCCGTTTGGAGTGTGTGTAAAATTATTTAATGCCTCACCTTCATACTAGAAAGTATAATGTGTGACTGGAAGAATGCTCTACTTGAAGTAAATGTGTAGAAAAGCACATGGACTTGGACAAAATGTGGTAGCTGGAAGAGTTCTCTCCGAGGGTGGCAGGAAAGGTGCAAAGCTGCTGTTGAGTGTTGCTGTTTAACCAACAGTAGTGTGGGGCAGGCAGGAAGGCAGGTCTGCGTAAGAGGTTGCTGAGGTGCTTGGAAAGTAAGTGCTCTTTGGAGCTCTTGTGTTGCTGAGGCCGCCTGATCATTCTTCCCATGAGCCTGTTGGGACAGGCCTGCTGCAGTTGGCAGGGGAAGGTAGATTATTTTTTGGCCTTTGTGTTCGCAGCTGACGTAACTATCGTTTTACTTTACCACAATTTCCTCTTCCCACTTAGTGCTCCTGCTCTGAGCCTTAAAGGACAGCCCTGGAAAAGCTTATAAAGGACTGATCCCTTAACCTAAGCCAGACTTGGCTGCATGTGGTGCCAGATAGTAAAACTGTCTGCTGTCTTTCCTAGGGCTGGGCTCACTTCAGTTCATGAGAATTCAACTGAAGTGCAGGGATGTGACAGGCTTGAAAAAATGTCATCCAAAATGCATGGCATTTGGAAGCTAGACTGTCAGTGAAAGTCACTAATATCACTTAAATAAGTGTATCTATTTGTTATGCATTTAGAAAAAATGTATCTGTTATGTTTTCCAAAGTGGTTACTTTAAAAGAAAATTGAGCATTATATGGGGAAAGTATCTACGTTCCAACAGATACGTTAAAAACCTTCCCTTTCAGCATTAGTACTAATGAGAATTGAAGTACCTTCTGAGACTTAGCTGAGACTGTGAGGCTCAAGAAGCTCTGTCAGGATAAAGAATTCCTACTATCACACAAATAAGTGGAGTGTTTGGTTTCTGAATTAAGTGAACTGCAGTCGTGTTCCTTTTGGATCCAGCAGCAGTATGGCAGGGCAGTGTGGGCACTGACTGTCTCTCCTGGATGCTAGCTTGTGGATCTCTGCTCTGTCATAAACGTTGCTGCTTGATCCTTCTTTTATTTTAAGATAGTACCTTTCTTCTCTACTGTAATTTGTTACAGGCTTCTCAGAGTTGACTGTACACAGAATGTAACAGTCTATCTGTCACCTTTGAAAACTGATGTCTTCTGAAGTCCTTCATCAACATAGCACAGTGAAGGCATTTACATTTGGAGTCTGCGTGCGTGTCTGTCTGCCACTTTGATAACATGTGTATCTAGTTGTGTGTATGTTTTGTATATAAATAAGAAGTTAAACTGTATGATACTCTTCAGTGTGTACTGTGTGTGTATGAGAATCTGAGACATTTCAGTGCCTAAAAATAATTTCAGAAGCGTTAGTTAAACAAAAGGATTCTCTGGGGATCTTAGAATATCTGAGGTTGAAGTACAACTTGGACATTGATAATGAAAAGAATTCCTTAGTGTTTTTTCTGAGCCCCCCATTTCATGACGTGAAACAAGCTCTTACTAATAGCAGTTTACTGTATTCTTCCTTTTTATTTTTAATTTTTTTATTTTATTTTTTGTGAAACTGTCAGTTTTGTCCAATGTAGGGAAGACAGTTGTGGTTTTAACTGGGCATTTGTAGGGTCAGTGCTGTGTATTTAGTTTGAAATTTAGGAAGTGTTTCCCCAGAGACTTCACAAAGGTGGCACTTGTTACTAGTGTTTTGAGTCTTGAGACTATGAATCCTACTCTGATAAAGGATTATCTGTTAAGCAAGTTACTTAAAATGATAGTTCTCACTGCCATTTGGTCTCCTTTAGGTCTATTTATTGCTTGCCCAAGTAGAGTTGAGCTACTCTGAAGAGTATGGGGCCATGTGTTTAAAAATCAGTAACCCCTGGTGTCTGTGCGGGGTTGGCTTTGTTAGGATTTACTACTTGCGTCTCTTCGGTGTTTGTATTCAGTGAGCAGTTGCAAGTGCTTACATTTAAAGAATTATGTTTCAAGATACCACTTAAGGAGTTTTTTTCTTAATCTGCATGTTACATTGTACATGATAAATAGAAGGAAAGCATTGGAGATTTAAGAGGATGAGAAGTTTGAGGCAATCACTTGAGCTTCAACTTAGTAATGCAAATCTGGCTTTTAAGTGACCTTATTGATGTTTGCTCAAAGTAGCTTCCTTTCGGTACAAATGACTGAGCTTTGTTGCAGCTATTGTACAGGTAATGTACTGTCCCTTTAGAGATTGCCTTTGTATCCCTGATGCAACCTCTCTTCGCTTTAACAGAGTGCCTGCAGAAATGCCTGGAGCTAAGATAGATCGAGTCGTGTGCCTTACTCGATCATTTGTCAGCAAAGAAGCGAGAGAGGATAGGGCAGGCAAAAACATGTGCTCCTTGCTCTGTCCCAGCTCTTGGAAATTTGAGGTATTGGCTATTGGTGAATGATGTTCAAGTGGAGATCTTGATGCCAGAGAATGTAGGACACGACAGAGTGTCTGAAAGGGTCCTGACCACTTCTGTGACTTCACCTTGAGGAGATGTGGCAAGTGACTGTATCAAGTTTAGGATGCGAGGGGGTGGCAGGATTTTAAGCAATACCAGTAGAGTGGTGCAAATAGTGCTAAGCACCCAGGTCTTATGGAGATAGTATTGTATAATAAACAGTGCCATCTTCTGGGAGGAGTCGGAACGATGACCTTGTGGTCAGCGTTAAAGGTGTTAAGTGGTTTGGTTGGGTTTTTGTTTGGGTTGGATTTTTTCTTCCTAATAAGTGCTTTAAAAATCCAAGTACCAAAAGTCAAAAGTTAGTGTTAATGTCTGGTAATGCAAGTCCACATCTTACATCTCTGATTTGTTACTGATGCAGTCTTTAAGGAAAAGTTTTAAGCAATGTTTTGGGGTCGGTTTAAAAGAAGTTTATCAACAGCTGAGCAGTAGTCCAGAGAAGTAAATCTCAAAAATAAAAATCAAGGACTTTGTTTGCTTTGTTTGATGAAGTCCATTATTGTTTTCATAAACATAATTTGTAAAACCTGGGTAATCTTTTTTTATAGAAAGCAATAGTGACCTACAGGAAAACGTTAAAGATCCAAAGTAAGACTAATTACTTGGACTTATAACTCCTTCTTTTGGATAAAAATGTTTTCTGTCTGTCAAAATTATTATCCTATAAATAGTTATATAGGGAAATATTCACTGTGGTGCAAAATCTGGGATTAGACTTGCTAAAATTATCCTAGCAAGTGGAATGTAAGATTCAGCATTTACTGAGACTTATTAATGGTGTAGATCAATCACCTGAAGTCTTATTTGGAGGAAGTGAGCAATTTTAGTAACGTTAATGGAACTGTATGGGAGATGCAGCTGACATTGTGAGGAAGCTTTCTTGTTGCACACTTTCAAATAAATAAATACATGAACACAAGCAAAAAGCCAATAACAGTGTAACTGTTATGGGGGGAGAGGAAAAGATGAATCAATGGTAAAAAAAATCTTTATTGCTAAAATAATTAGATAAGGTATATCCAGAATGACAAGAATTTGTGAGCTCTGGATAGGGAGATAGATTTGGAATTGTTTTTATTGTGTCATGATTGCCTAGGTAATTTATCAGCAAAGATGCAATGAAATAATAGTTTCTTTTAAAAATAGGAGATACAATTTTGCATTTAAAATGTAATTCTGTTCTGAGTATCTCATGTTAAGCTTACTAGAATTGGTATATTTTGTATTGCAAAGGGTCTCATTTTAATGGCTATGAGTCTGAGGTTTCTGGATACTACAATACTTAACTGTACAATTAATTTGTAGCTAAAATGGTACTTGAATGTGCATTTGCTTTTTCAGTACTAGTGTCAGCTTGGTCTGTCATACAGTACTTAATATATAAAGAAAATATCTAATTTTCAGTACATTCTGAATGTTTAACAACGACATAAATTATTACTGTTTGATAATCTAGGTGTTTATGCAAGCCCTCAGTATTACAGTTAGGACTTTCAGTTTCTGATGTCTGAAAGAAATTTAGTGTTGACCCATCTTACCATGTTGATTTTATGTTGTTGATAAAAATCAGCTGTTAAAATTTCCATAGCAAGGTGTGGTGGCCCTTGAACACACCTCACAATAAGTACTGTATTTGCTTAGATAAAATTTTAAAACTATTTTTGTCTTGTAATTTAGTAAATTCCTTATCCTTAGTATGCATGACAGTACGTTGCTGCAAAGTAACCTGAAAATATATTTCTCTATACATTTGGAACAGTGCTATGAGTTAGTTATGCTAACTCATAACTACTTTGAGATGACGTTTCACTGGTGCAGTGCTTCAGTAGACAGTTATGGGTGGTGATTGCTATTCTTTGTGGCTTTTAATTCTGTTCTTTTGTTATCACTCATGCCCTTGGAAATATGAGTTTCTGTAAGAGCTGTAGTTTAAGAGAGGTGAACAACTCTCTCTGAAACTAGACTTCAGATTTTCAGAGTGGATGGCTCAGTATGTTATTATACAGGTTCCCATTAACTTGGAAAATACTGTTCCAAATACCTGCAAAATATTGTGTGAATAGATAAGTAAAAATGTAAGAAACTCAGTTTAGCAAAGGAAGAATGCAATGCAGCTGACAGTGAAGCTGCCCTTTTTTGCATCTGAGAATTTCAGCAGTGACATTCTATACAAGAAGCAAGGGGTAACCTAACATTAAAGTAGACATTGACCATCTCTCTTGGGTTTCCTATATCATAACTGTGTTTTCTGCATGTTAGAGTGTAGACTAAACAAATGGTAGTATTTCTGGAAAGACAGGTAAAAAAATACCTGGTCTTAAAACTGAAATTATACTATTAGAAAAGTTTTGTTATTAACTGAAAAAGTGAGCCCTTTTTTACTGAACACTACTTAGTATTTATACAACCTGCATGATACCAGTGGAGTGGATAACTTCAGGGAAGTAATTTATTTTGAAGCAAAACCACGAATAATGTATGCCATGTAAATAATGGTTATATCCTCATCGGAATACATCTACATGTGCCAGAATTAGGAATTCAGCCTTACGACATTTGTCAATATCCTGTCTGGAAAGCTACTCAAAGTTTGTTGTTTATTTTTGTTTGCCCCACCTCCCTAGTAGTCAACTGTAGTGGAACAAGTTACAGTAAATTGCAGTGCATAAAATCTATTCTTCCTCTGACCCAATAATGCGATTTTTAAAAAGATACTTTTAGGAGTACATGAACACATATTTGAGGAGAAATTTCCTTAAACAGTTTCTATCAAACACAACTTATATTTAACCCTATTTTTATAATTTATGTTAGGAAGCTTTCTTTTCCAAAACTCTTTTAAAGATGTTTGTTAACTTGACTTAATGTTGACAACAGGCAACTTGCCCTTAATTTTAAGGAAAAGTTAGCAAAGCTTGCTGTTTTTGTGACTAATGGTAAGCAGGTATTTTGCTTGAAGACATTTTATTCTAGGTCCTTTGGATCTTGTGCACTAGCAAATTTATAATCCTGACTTTCTTCCTGTCTTTTCATATGCAGGCAGAAGGAGAAGACAGCCTTAAAAAGATGCAGCTGATGGAGCTTGCAATTCTGAATGGCACCTACAGAGATGCCAACATCAAATCACGTAAGCATGTCATAAGCTCGAGGGTCAATGCTATAGTAATATTTGCAGGGTTTGATTCTTAAAGCTACTTTTTGGAAAACGTGCAGTGGCAACTGTGTTGGAAAATGGAAGGCAGTAAAGACCCAACAAAACAGTAGGTAGCTGTTGGAAAAGATCTTTATAAGTTATGTCAGTTGGGAGATGTTTTTGTTTGTCGCCCTCCCCCCCCCTTTTTTTAGGCAATATGTCTGGGTTGAAACATTTACAAATATATAGTATAAAAAACCTCAACCCTTAAGCTAGATTTTCCTATTGTACAATAATTTTTTCCTTAGTGCATCCTTAAGGGCAATAGACTCCTTTTCAATTTTATTTTTAGAGATTTAATTTTGAAATGTTACAGATGTTGAGGATACTGTGAATACATTTTTCTGTATTATATTCCTTCCTTTCATCTTGCTTGCATGCGTACCCCCAATGTTATGTTTTACCAACAATTCATCAACTGATTTCACAGCTGAGTTCACAGGGATCAGTGATGTAACAAGCCATTTTTATGATTACTTCCATTACATTTGTGTGAAAATGCTTTTGCAAACGCATGTATGCACAAGTTTACACTTGAAAATTAATTACACGCACCTACTAATGAAAGCATATACCTATTATGTGTGATATAAAATATTTTCTCTAGTTGAAAATCTCACTTCTCCTTCTGAAAACGTAGTTCCTTCTCCAAATTAAATTTTTGCCGTAGCTGTGATACAGATGTCAAATGTAAGCACAGTTAAACCAGTCTTTTCACTAAGGGCCTACTGATATTTGCAAATTTGTTTTCTCCACACAGTCACCATTTCAGTGTTGAATATGTTTAAAGATTGGAATGCAGTTAGGTCAATTTGAGAGTGCTTACACCAGTGTAATTATTCTGATTTGAAAAGAGACATAAGCAAGGGCTTTTACCATTTTTACCACTACAATGGTAATGGTAAACCTTTCAGGCCTAATGAACACTATAATATTTAAAGCTAGATCAGTTTTAAATATATGTTAGTCTCTAAATTGTTGCAAATATTTGAGTAAAATAGTTTTCAGAATAACTTAAATTGATGCAAACTGTTGCATTAATTTGAACAACTTCTTTGTCTGATCTGTTCCCATTGGTCTATTGTATCAGTGTAAGTGGGAAGATAGAATTATTATTTATTTTTTGACTAGAGATTTCCACACTAATACTCATTTTTTCATAGTAAGACAGTTTCACTCTTTGTATTTTGATTTTACTGAAAAGTTGAACGTGTAGAAGCCACACTGGTTTGTTTCTGTTTGAGAAAGGAAAATGTTTGAGGGGTTTTTTTAATTATCTGAGCACTTTTTTTAAAAAAAATAAAATAATAATAAATCTGAAAAACTTTTGCCACATTTCCCTTTTCAGGCCACTTGTAAGTTAATTAAACCAATGTAGATCAACAGCAGTGCACAGAAATCCATAAATTATAACCCTTTAAGATTGACTGTTACCAGCAGATGTGTTAGTGTATAAGTTGTTCATCTGGTGTGCCAACAGGCTTCAAATAACACTTAAATGTGCTAGCACCACTGAAAAAACCAAACAAAACCACCACAAACAAAACCCACCAAAACAAAAAAAGCATCTGTTTTCCTTAAGCAAGGCTGTAGTAAACTTCTAATACAAAAGAAGTATCTTATTCGATGAAATTTGATATGGAAGTCACATTTGAGTCTATTTTATTCATGCTAGAGTAGGATAGGATTGATTCATGTTTCTGGGTCATCTTTAACTTCACTGATCCTGGAAATTGGAATTGTATATAGGTTTAAATTCAATTTTAAGTCATATAAAAACTGTAGACTCATGCAGCAGCTCTGCATAACTGAGTGTCTGTGGACTCTGTAGATGCACTACATTTTGTACTCTTTGTATTTGTGACGGTATTTCCCTTGTATTTCCTGCATGCATCTCAGTCTCATGCAGTCTTGATAGCATAAATGAAGAAATGTGGTCTAAATGGAGCTTTCGTGCTGTGTAACCTGTTTGAGAAATCTACCTCACTGTTTTACAATGGCTTTTTTATTTTGCATGTTCATACTTAATCACACTGGAAAATGGAAAGCTGTTTGCATTTGAATGGTGTGCTTTGGCACTGTGTGATCAGCGCATGTACTAATGATTTCCTTTTATTTTTCTTCTTTCCTACTTTTTCCCCTTTTTCCCATTCTTTCCACGTTTTATACTGCTATCTCCATACTTTCCTCTGAATTTCTTTGCTTACTGTAGCAGCCCTTGCCTTTTCTCTTGCAGCAACAGCCCAGGCTCCAAGGATTATTACTGGGCCTGCGCCTGTTCTCCCACCAGCTGCCCTGCGTACTCCTACGCCAGCTGGCCCTACCATAATGCCTTTGATCAGACAAATACAAACCGCTGTCATGCCAAACGGAACTCCTCATCCCACCGCTGCAATAGTTCCACCTGGACCCGAAGCCGGTTTAATTTACACACCATATGAATACCCCTACACGCTGGCACCAGCTACATCAATCCTTGAGTATCCTATTGAACCTAGTGGTGTATTAGGTAAGATCTTTGTACATGGATGACTGGAGAATGTATTGCTTATGCTTCTGTGGTATTTGCGAAGTAGAGGTCATGGAGCTCAAAGAAACAAATTTGAAGCAACAAACTTAAATCAGGTATATCAAAACTGCCTAGAAGAGCTGCTCGAATGGTGCAACTCTTGTACATTTTAAACATGTTTTGCGTTCTTGAATGTGTATGGTTATTTATAAGATTACTGAAAACAAAATCTTGATGTTTGTGTAACATTAGATGGTGGATACACAGGCATAAAAAGCTACATAGAAGTTGGCATCTATTACCTGTCATTTGGGCTGCCATAAATACCAGATTTATTTGTATTCTCTTTAACATAAATTAATGTCCAGCAATCTTTGGAAGAGAGAGCTTCTTATTTTGCTATATTGTTTTAGTAGCAAAACTGGAGAGAGTGGAAAGGTCTTTTCTCAGTTGGAGTTTTTGCTGCTTTATTTAGTACGCAACTGATAAATCTCTCGTCAATGTCAGAAAGCTGTAAATCATTTTGTAAGCAGAAAATAATTTCAGTGAATGAATATAAAGCAAACCAAATTCTCACCGAAGTATGATAAAATTAGCAACTCTGCTGATGGCTTCTTTTATATACATTGCATTGAAATGCCCATCATTCCTAATATATCAGACCACTGACTTGCTGTGTGAAGGCAAGAATGATAAAGCAGCTGTGACAATTCGGTTAACTGGTCAATATGGAAAAAGCAGTTCCCATAGTTTCTTCCTTCCCTACCCTCTACAGAATCTAAATAATTTTTTCTCTTCAGTTTGTTCTGAATTGCATATGACCTTGGTGCTGCATAATGTTGATTTTATAGGACTTTGATCTTAGTTTGTTCAGTGGCAGTTATTGATTTACACAAATTCTAAACATCTCTAATGAACGCTGGACAATAAGGTTCAAAGTCAATATTTTGTTGAAAGTATTGCGAAAAATCAGTGTTTCACATGACAGATACTTGGTGAGTTATCTATATGTGTGCATGTTTCCACATTATATTACATATATATATTATATATATTATGTATCCTGTCTTGCAGGATTAGTGAATCAATAATAAAAATTCTGGTAGGACAAAAGTATGCAGTAGGTCTGTCTTTGAGGAGTTAGTTCATGGAGATTGTGTTACCCCATACCCAAAATTCAGTGAACCGTTGTCATTTATTTCCCACAGACATGTAAATATTCTCCCTAGCTCTTCTACCCCAATCTGTTAGTCCGCTTGTGATACATCCTGGGGTAAAGTCATGGTTACAGAGTTCAGCAGAGTAGCTGTCAGCTGTTGGTTAGGGGCAAACCCCTCTCCTGAGTTCAGTTAATAGCAAGTGAAGAAATACATCATTCCAGAGCAGTAGTTTAATACGATGCAGGAACTTCAATTTCTCACAGGATTTTCTATGAAGAGAGAGGAGGGGAAAATTACTCCTAAAATGGTATCTGGAACCATTGCATACTCTTGGGCTTAGCTGTGTGAGGTGGATTGCCCAAAATAGATCTCATTTAAAAATGTTACTTAAAAAAGGAAAAGGGAGGAGGGGGAACCCCCACACTCCCGCTCAAGTTGCATATAATCAATAACTCTTAATACATCTGCTCTATTACCTGAGCAATTGTATAGAGTTAATTGAATTAAATTAGTTTTAATTGAGTTTTATTTTGTTACACACTTATTCTCATTTATAGTATTTTGTCCATTTTTGTGGTGGACCTTTAAGATGTCTTAAAATAATTCTGTTAAAAATGGCAGAGAAATGCATCCCTATCAGTATTTTGGGGGATATTGGTGTTGGGATCAAATTTTAGTTGGTGACTAACTTTTAATTCCCTTCCTTTTATCTTCAGGTATGGCTTTCCCAACGAAAGGCTAAGAATTCAAGAACGGTCTTAACTGATCCTTCATCAGATCTGAATTTTAACAAATGCTTAGTTTCAGCAGCCTTGAAAAAAGCTTGGCCTAGCAGTCAGTGACTTACTTGCACTTTTTTGCACATAGATTTAAAATAAAATAGTGCTATTAATTTGGATTAGGTCCTATTATTACAGAGTAGCTGTAATTTATGAGTGTATAGTAGTATACTGACTGCTAAGTGTTCTATATAGTGTTTGCTTTACTAATCACCTAATTCATTGCAGTTCATACTTATTGACTTAAAGTTTAAAATCACAATCTGTAGGCTTGAAGAATTGCTTTAAAACTTTTTTTTTTGTGGTAGAACTGGAAGTGATCTTAAGGTTAGCAAATAATTGTCAGTATTAAAAGATGGCATTATTTAAAATAGTCCTGCTGCAAGAAAGGCACTTCAGTGAATATGTGACTAGTAAAGCTTAAATGTGCTTGGGTCTAATAGATTTCATGAAATACTGTAATTTTGGGATTGTAAATGAATGGATTAAACAGGTTAAGGCCAGGATGTTTAAAATAAATGCAATATTAATCTGCACAGATAAACTTCTTTTTAAGATTAAGATTTGAAACTACTGTGCCTTAACTTGTTGCTTTTCTTAAAATGAACTTTTGTAGTTAATGATCATTTAAATCCATTTTGATAAACCTGCTGTTAATGTTTTCTGTGAATGTTTTCTAACTTTGTCTTGGTAATTGCAATTTAACTAGGTGCGGTGGCTACTAAAGTTCGAAGGCACGATATGCGTGTCCATCCTTACCAAAGGATTGTGACCGCAGACCGAGGTTAGTTTAGTTCTGCAGTTCTTGTTTGTAAGAAGTGCTTTGAGTGTACATGAGATTTGCAACACCACAGCTGGTTAACCAAATACCCTATTTTGACCCATTCATTATTTTTCTCCAAAATCCGAACAGTTAATATTTTAAAGCTTTGGGAATGCTTGTGGTTTAAAAAAAAAAATTGTAAATTTGGCTTTCCCAGCTCAATTAAATATATATACTTTGATATATTTAATAGAAATGCTATAGCTGATACAGTTTTAAAAAATGAAAGATCCATCTGCATCAGGAAATGCTATGAAATCAGTGCTGCAATAATTAATTTGATTGTGTTCCCTTCCTCCCCCCCTCCCCCAGTTCATTCTTTTAATTGGTGTGGAAATATCAGATTGGTGTTGCAAAATAAAATGAATGGATGGTTGCTTAATGAGAAAGAAGTAAAGGAATAAATGCCTCCTGTCTGTGTCTGGAGAAATCTGAAGATTTAGATTCCTTTTTTTTCCAATAAACTTTTGAGCCACTGTACTGTATATTATGAGGAGGATGCATGTTCTCAGATACCTAACTGAATTCAGAAAGGTAAGGGCTGTGAAGATAACTTCAAAAGTTGTTTGAGTTTGAATTAGTAAGGGTAGGAGGAGGGAGGGTGTTTTGGTGTTTTTTTGGTTTGTTTGTTTGTTTTGTTTTTTTTTTTTTTCCAAAATCTATTTCTTGGTATTTTCCTTTTGCTGCTAAAATGTGTAACCTGAAGGAGAAGCAACTTTTGAAGTCCTGTTGGTGAGATGACATCCAATATTTGGGCATCTCTCTTTAACCTTTGAATGGAAAGTAAATCTTCATTTTTCTCCTGTTCCTCAAGTGTCATGCCTTTGGACCCCTGAATGAAGTATTTAAGCTTATTGAGAAAACTGATATTTTCGGTTTATTGACATTGACTAGGATGTAGTGTAGGGGATGAATTCTTACCCCATCCCTGCTGTGGGTTTCGGCAAGTCATTTAATCTCTCTGTGTATGTTTTCCCATCAGTAAAATAAGGATAATAATACTTCCCTACCTCACAGGGGTGTTGTGGGGTTCTTGTTTTGTATAGGGCTTTGAGGATGCAAAGCATTACGTGCCAAGTATTATTATTCTGGTCTCGTCCAAATCAGTGTTGTGCAGGTTTCCATGATACTGTAATATTCAAAAGTCAAATTCCAATGACAGATCTGACATCTCCTAACACTGACTACACTTCTCTCAGCCTTCCATAAATTGACTACAGGAAAGAATACAGATTTTGGTCAATTCAGTAAAAGGGGCCCTCCTGGATATTTGCTATATTTATGTAACACTTTCATCTTTCATATGATCCTAGTCTTTACAGAAAATGTAAAGCTGATAAAAGACACTACTTTAGTTTTCGATAAGATTGTTTTATATCACTGCACACTATTTGCAGCCCATTGTTCTCATTTGAGAACTCTTCAGTCGGGCAACAGGGTATAATCAGTAGAAAATCATAGCCCATGTTTACAAAAAAAAAAGATTATAAAAAAGGAAATAGGTTTTAATATTTTCTAATCTTTTTTCCTATCACATTCAAGAGAAATAGGTAGTAAGGTTGTCTTTCAAAGTTAGACCTGATGTTGCAAAAATCAGTTTTTCATTGTCTGTAGTGGTAGTTTCAGGTGACAGGTGAGGCCACCTTTTTGTTTAATTAGATATTTGCCTGAGACAGCTAGTAAATATACTGATAAAGCAGGGGTGGGGGGAAGTTGGGGGTTGGTGCTGTCAGGGAGAAAATACCAATTTGTAGTTTTAAGTTCATCGTTGTAATGTTTACTGAACATAAATTTTAAATACTTTTTGAAGTGCCTAGGTGTTACATCTGGGTCACTTAAAAGTAACTGAAATTACTTTATTGGTATCATTTCACCTTCTTTTAAAATACAGCCATTTTCTGATAGATAGAACAGCATTCATCTCTAGCAAAGTGGAAACCCACTGTGTTAAGTAGATAAATAAGTATCTTACCTCCTGTGGAATAAGTCATGCATACATCTCTCTTACGAAAACCATACCGATATTTCAGGAGAGCCTTATTTTGAAGTCTTACCTAAGTAATGTCAGTGTATATTGAGAAAGACAAAGTTAATTTTACAACTGAACTTCATTGTATTTTGAATTTCAAATCCAAGGTTACCACTGCACAGATTTAAAAGTTTCACAAAATGTTTTGGAGAGAACTTTGTTCAGCAATAAAAATGTCTTTTAATGTTCTAAAATTATATTGTAGAATTAAAATGCTATCAGTATTTACCATATTCACCTATTTGATTGTTCTGTCACCAAGATAATTCTATAGCTATGGCCATGAAAAACAATGTCAGCAAACCGAAATACTTTTTTTTTTTCAATGAGAAAATTTTTTATATAGTTAAATGTCACTAAATCTATCTTTGCATTCATTGGGTCTAAAGTTGGGATTTTTTTAATTCTAAATTGACTTTCAGATGACTGTTGTACTACTGCATTCACTTTTTAAGTAGTTTTTTATTCTTTTGGTTTTTTGTTGGTTTTGTTTTGGTTTTTTTTTCCAGAGATAAGCACTGCATTTAAAGCAAGAATCCCCAAATGTGTAAATGTTTTACAACTAAGCATTTAGAATTGGTGAAGGGTTGGAAAATATAGCTCATTTTAACTCAGAATAAACTCCCAGTTTATAAATAATACAAAATTGAATTTGATGCCTATAACAGAGAGACTGACTGATTTAATTGTAATAAACTGTAAATGGTGTTGCACAGTTGACAAACCTGTGTGTACTGTAGAAGGCCAGAGACTTGGCAGAGGATGTATCACAGGTGTACTGGTATTTTTTAAAAATAGCTTGCTTTGATTTTAAACTCCACAAGAAATATTAATGCTGAGAATTTTCTTGAATTTATCCAAACCAATTGTCACATAATTTATGTGTAAATTTTAATACTATTTAATCAAAATTGTAATCAGTATCAATATGCTTTAAGAGTCTGTTTCTAGTATACCTGTGAAGTGGTAAGATTGTGCCACATGAAATATTTTTTTTTTTTCTTTTTGAAACAGCTGTTTTAATTTAAACAAATCCCACTAAACATGATTCTAAAAAAAAAAAAATCAGGGAGTGTTTGGTCTCATTTATGTTACAGTAGTAATTTTTGGTAGTGTTATGAACTGTATCCTAAATGATAGGCCATTTTTATTATGTGAAAGTAAATGAACCCACAAGAAAGATTGTTAAGTCAATGGTATCTGTGAATATTACACCTACTGGACTTCATTTTATGTAATGGCACAAATCTGACTTTGCACTGAATACCTTTCTCACTTTCATCTCCTCTGCCTTAGTCAAAATGGCAACAGTACAAAAACTTTTATCAACCTCAGAATTTATTAGCTATAATTAAGCTGTTGAATGAGTCTTAAAAAAAAAAAAATCATACTACTGTTAAGTGGACCAAGTTTGGTGAAGGAGAATGCGAGAGAATGATTAAAGAAGGAATAGCTCAAGAACATTGGGAATGATAACTTTCCACTTGAGAACTTTTTTATGTTTTACTGTAATTTGTTTGTGTTTGGGGTTTTTTTTGTTTTGTTTTGTTTTGTTGGGGTTTTGGTTTTTTTGGGGGGGTTTTTTTGCAAAAGAAAATAGTATTTACAGGTGGCTTCTTTTAAAATATAAAAATATAAAGCAGGAATGTATATGAAATGTCAGATTTTATTGTATTTGCAGAGTATTAGCTTTGAAAATGAATAAAGAGAGCTGTTTGTAGTTTTAAAATGCCTTATTAGTATCAATTAGATATTTTCTCTATTTTTTCATGTACTTAGAGCTTTTTAAGTATAGACTTTAAAATGGCAGGACTTTTACAGTGTTTACATGGAAGTGCATTTTATAAGTGTCCTATATGTGTAAAATAGTATTTTGAACAGGAAAATGCTGGCTATAGTAGCAGGCTGAGCATTTTCCTGGTTCCCACGGTGATGCCTACGTTGCTAGACTACAGTTTAGTACTGCTTTGTATCATGAGGCCAAGAAATTCCATGTTGTTTGTAAATAGAATAAATGAAAGGCAATAAAAAATTTATTGAACAAAAACCCTTTGTTTGGCCCGTAGTTTGTTGAACCAAATTGTTTCTCTTAAGTCCAGAATTCCTTAGATGACTCCATTCTTTTAACAACCAGTTATTAATAATCACATCCATCATTAATAGTTGCTTTAATGCTTGCACCTGGGGAAGTACTAATGCTTAATAGCAGTCAGATACTGATGCTGTGCACTGACTGTTGTTCCAGAAATCTTCTACCCAGTTCAAGAACTGTTCATTGTTTTTTGTTTTCCAATTTCCTTCATCGACTGCTACTAACCATTAGTCGTTAGTCATATTTTATCTCTATTTTTCCTGTTAACCGGTTTTGTGGGAGTGGGCTTCTCCTTCACGTGTCCAAATCATGATGGAGGGCTGTCATGATTTTATTGCATTCTGTAGATGGTGTCGATCAGTATGTCAGAATTAAACATGCTTGTTTTTTTTATTAGTTGTGATTAGTTTTCATGTTGTCATTAAGCCGTCACTAGCTGGAACTAATCTCTTCTCTATCTTTTCTTTCTTTTTTTTGTTTTGTTTTTTTTTTGTTTCTAACCACCCAGCCGCCACCGGCAACTAACCTATGACCTTCTGACCTCTGAACTCTTCACCCAATGATGACCTGACCATGCCTGCCTGCTGATCAGTTAACTGGTAAACGCCTTTGCTTGCCTGTCTTCAGTGCAGCGAGCTGGGGCACTTGTCCGTTCGTCTTACCATCTAACAAAACAGACAAAGAAATTGTTGTCCTCCAACTCCGCTTTTTGTTGTTCTCCTGTTTGGGTGAAAGTGGTTCTAGAACCTGCACTGAATAGTAGTAAAGCAATAAGGTCCAACTCATCCCTCCGCACTGATCATCCTCTAGTGTCCCGCCCCAAGCGAACGGTAAGGAGGCCTCACACAAGATGGAGACAGATGTCCCTTAACTACCCGATGACAGAGGCAGTTACTGTGAGAGACTTCTAGGAATATTTTTCTTCTCAGAAAAAAAAAAAAAATAAAGTCAAAGCTCTCTCTGAATGTACTGTGTGATGATGCATCATGCATGAACCTTTGGTCAGGGATGTCATTGGGGAAGGGATTCTAAAAAGTATTCAAAATTTGATACGCCGTTTAGTCACTACCAGTGCCCTCAAAGGGCAGATGTTGCAGCCTTTTTTCTATTGCCTGCCAAATTGGACGTTTTAAAGGAAAGTGTGCCATTGAAATGCAGATTATGATGACTTTTCAGAACTACATTAATGCAGAGGACAAAACAGCAACACTATTAAAGTGAAATATAAGTTTAAATTGTTTTAACCATATTTTAATCTCCTTGGAAGATTACATGAGAACAAGGTACATGCATTATGTGTCACATTACTGGGCAAACTGTTCAAATATTTTTTTTAAACTTCCCTGTATAGAAAAAATTTCATTAAGGATGTAAAAGCCATGCTTGCCTATTTGCTGTATACATGTAATGAAATTGTAGATAAAGTGTAGTGCATTGAAACAAAATGAACAAAAAAGTAGATACTTTTACTATACAAGGGTGCTGGTGCAGAAAAAAAAATATATTTTTGGAAATGTAGCATTTTATACTTTCAAGTGTTATAAAAAAAAGAAAAAAAGAACAAAGAAACCCTTTATTTCATTAAATGATTTTTTCTGGTGGTTGTCAAGAAACAAAAGACCAAAAGAGCCTTTTAGTCTTTCTTTTTTATTTTTTAAGTATTGGAATAAGTCTAAAGAAAAGGAAGTGCCTTATTTTCTTCATGGTCATTTAGTCAAATGTCTTGTATAATCAGCTTCTCCCTCAGACAAGTTACTGCATGCCACTCAGACGCCCAGTATGTGAAAGAAGCTGTGAGGGAAGACAAATGATGAGTTGACCATATTAATTACCTGATTTTTGCCATACTAGTGTGATGTGACTTTGCCAAAATCTCATTATGCGAAATATTTGCTAAGTTTTTGTCAAACCAGCCCATTATTATTTCAGCCACTCTACTTTTTAAATCATAGCAAATGCCATACTTGTGCAACGTAGACCAAAGGGTTCTATGATACAGACTGTCTCATGCTAAAGGAGATTATTAGCTGACAAATGTTTGTAGAGCTGGAAGTCTGTCATTTTTGTTCAGGGATGGAGAGGGGTTTTCTTGATTTTGGTTGAAATAAATATACATCAACTATAGTAGGCTTCGGCATCACCAAGAAAACTGATGTTCTGTGAATAATGAAACTGAAAGTGCTTGGCTGGTTTTCAGTTAGTTACTGAACACGTCCCCAGTTTTCACAAACAGCTCCTGCAGTAGCAAACAGCATGGAAGTTATTTATTTTTCAGCTTGTCTCTTTGACTATTGTTAGATCTTCCCTGTTGGCTTTTCTTCAAAAGATAAGCAGGAGAGGGACATCAGCTAGTTGTTTGAAGTCCAGCTAAAGTTTATTTTTAACCTTTGTTTTCCACATGAAGTTCAAATAGCTGGGCAATTGCAAGAGCTGAAGCTGTTGAACGCACAGTATTTAATTCTGAAAACATTAAGTATTACTTTGTGGGGCTCAGTACTAAACTTGGCAAATATCAGGTGATAATTTTAGTCCCCTCTTGTCAACTTATTCGCCTCCTGCAAATCTTCACAGCTTCCAAATGAAAGGTCAATAGTAAGCTAAGAGGGCTTACATTTTTAAGCACCTGCATGGTGACCTCATCTAACATCTTGTCTCACCTGGAAATAATTATCAGTTTATTTACTATGCAATAGACATTCATCCTTTCGTATTCAGCTAGATTTTTCTTTATTGTGCCACCGGCTTTGTCTTCCTGTTACACATACAGTTGTGTTGATTTTATTTACAGTATATGCTGTGCCATTTTGATTTTATTTTGGTTGGTTGGTTGAATAAACTTGCGACACTCGAACATTTGAAGAGAGATTTGCTAAAACTATACCAGTATTTGATCCAGTTTCATCTCAACTGTGATAAAACCTGGACATTTTAGACATTTATCAAAGGTCTTTTCTGGGGGGTAGGGGAAGTGTATGGAATAGATGTGTGACATGTGAAAGTAATGTTTGCTCTGAACAAACTTCTGAAAACTTAGTTGACAAAATTTTGGATCAACTTAAAAAAAAGCATGACTTTTGAAATCTCTGAATGCCTTGGTTCTCAGTATTATCATTCTTTAATGACTTTTTCTTTATTAAAATAAGTAGTTTTAAGACTTCTTTCTGACAGTATTATGTAATTTTTTTAGAGTGGGTAGATGGGAGTGTCGCTTGTATGTAACCGTACAGATGACATGTATTTGTCTATTCTTTATTATCTTAGTAGTTTCATGCTATGTATGTACCATAACCAACCTATTGCCTATGAGAAACATGTAAGATAATGTATTTACAGCCATTGTTACAAGTTTATAATGTATTTTTCTATCTTGTTTTATATGTATGTTATATAACATTCAAAAGAATTTTTTTCCTGATTGAGAAAAAAGGATACAAAATGCAAAACCCACAATTTTGATAACTGAAAAATTGCCAATTGTTTTGCAGTACTTTATTATATTGGGAGTGTTGTCTTTCTTGGGCTTTTAGTTAGCTACTGGATGAATACATTAGACATATTTGGGTTTTAGTTGGGTTTTTACATAGCTTGCATTTTAATTCTTTGGTTCTTTGCTGTTTCTATTAACCCATAGCATTATTTTAATAAATGTTATAATACCAACCTACTAACTCTGGACTATGTCTGTTTATTAACCATTACATGTTTAATTACGATAAACAAATAAAGACGGAAGAATGTAAAGTCTTGAGTTACTGGACTAACCCTGAAGAACGTGACCACAGATAACACAACGTGACTTGTTTTTATGTTGTTTGTCAGCTGACATTCTGCACACTACTATTAAGTTGGCTTTGGTCATTCTGGCCTCTTACCTTGGGGAATAGGTGCCAGTAGAAATGGGAACAAAGTAGCATTTTTTGAGACATTCTTGTAGAGTCTTGCCACTTGCCTTTCAGCATCTGCATTACTAATTCCACACTTTCTTTTTCTCTCTCTAAAATAATTACTGTCAGCTCACAGCAAAAGAGCAAAGATGCCAGTACATTGGTAAATCATGACTGTGTACAGAAACCAGTTTGATTCTTTGTTGAACCATTCAGAGGTTGCAGTTAATCTCACAGTAATTCGTGATTCGTTGGTTTTGGCACCTGATTCATGTTGCATCATGTGACGTTTCAAAATACTTCTGGATAGAATTGTTGTACATTGAAATACAAAATCTGGGAGTTTTCCTTGTGAAAAGTGCCTTATTGTCTTCATGCCACACTATTTTCAAGTATCTTTTCTTTTTTTTTTTTTGTTTTTGTATTTCTGCTATAGTCTGTCAGTATTGCCTAGCTCAGGGGAGTACAATATGTAAGCCAAAGGTCAAACTGGATCTTTTCCTAATGACTGCAGAAAGTACAAAAATACACCTTTCATTAAATTACCAAGCAACAGCCATTTCAAATTCCAGGGCTGCCTTTATGTGATCTTCATCCCTGTGGATGACTTGAGCAAAACAAATGCAGGGAATTTAAATGGCGAAAATGCTGTTTTGAATGTACATCTATGCAAATATTTTTACAGAAACATTTCCCTTTCTTAGAACTTAAGCTGTCTGAAGCTCCTTTACATTTCCCAGGTAGTTCTCCTAGATTTGTAATCTTAAATTGACAGTAATTACACCTAATGTTGAGGGAGATCCTCAATGTAGATAACTTTTCTGATGTCAACAATTTTTGTGAAATCCCATTTTTTTCCTGTAGATGGTAAAAAATCAGATGAGGAAACTGAATCTGTTCAAATGCCTCCTTTAATTTATGATGTTTGAAACTATTTATCTTGAAATCCATACAATATAAAACTTGAGTGTTAAAGGGTTCTCACAGTATTGGTAGTAATTAAAATAGAAAGCATCTTTATTTTATAGTGAAGAATAGTCTAGCTTTGATAATGTTTGTTAGTTTTCTAATGGCATGTAGTTCTTTGTTTTACAAAAATTTTAGGTACAGATAAAATATCAATGCATTTTGAATAGTTTCACTTGTACAGATTATACCAAACCTTTTGACTGGATAATGGCACAAAGTGTCATTACAGAGCCAATAATTTATATTCCTAAAGAATTTTATCAGAGGCACACATTTAAGCTTGGTGAAGTACTCTCTCCATTTTAGGTGAAACTATTCAGATGGAACAAAAGTTTAATATTTTATGTTGAAGAATATTTCTATTCCCAGGACTACTGCTGTCCTGTAGTATTTTTATTATTTTGTATTTTTATCAATAGATATTAACTACTGTCATACTTTGTTCACAGTGCATTTTCATCTCATTCTTCAGTATATACAATAGTGAAAGTTGCTGTAAGTTTTGTAGTATTTTAAAGCTAAAGGACAGCAAAAAAAAGGGAAGAACGCTAAAATCAAAATACTATACATTGTTGTCCACCAAAGGCATTTCTCAATTTACCTAAGTGCCTGTCTGAAAATTTAACTATTTTATACTTCGTCTGCTTATAGGAAAGAAACAAAGTGGTTTTAGAACTGAATTGAAGGATGACTTCAATATTGCTAAATAACTGAAGTTAGGTTCATATTATTCTGAGGTTAAATTGTCTTAACATTCAAGAAAATCATACATTCAAGACAACAAATTTGGTTTCTTTGAGAGTATTTTTGTGCATGTCATCAATTCATGATATATTTCATAAAGAGTTTTCAAGGATTTTTATTAAAGGTATTTTTAATGAGCATATGTTCAGTGTATACTGACAATATTGATCCTTTATTTGAACATATCTTTTAAAAGTATGTCAAAAATCTACATGTTAGGAATCATTTATTGCCAGACTGTACTCTAGGAGGGGGACCACTAAAAGGTTTTCTGCCCTGAAAATGCAGGGAAAAATTGAAGTGTGTTGCCATCCATTAAGAAATTACTTAAACTTGGGGGAAACATGCTTATGAGTATATAAAACTGAATTCTTTGTGTCTGGGTAAAAAAATGTTATCATAAGTACCGTATTGTACAGAATGGAATCTGAGTAACACATTCCTAGGGCTGGAAGTATATAATTGTTACTGGAATTTCTGGTTTGTTTTAATGTATTTGATATATTTTTCTAAAACACTTTTAACAGAATACTGTCCAAATAACACGCGAACCATAACATTAACACGTGATACTCAATGTTGAATCAAACTGGTTAACGAAAGTACAGTGCTCTTCCTTCTCTGTGCCTGTGCACTAATTGCAGGTGGTATGGTTCTGCATAGGGGCTAGGGGTCAGGCACAGCGGGCTGTAGTGCTAATTTCTTAGTGCCTGCAGTTCGGGTGTCCGTCTTCAACAACAGAATAACTGGGGGGAATCTGCCTCCCAAGGCAAAGATTAACTGAGATTTGAAACTTTTAGAAGAATTAGCAGCAACAATAAAATAACATATATACATATATGCTTTGACTTGTATTATGGCAGTTTGTGTGAAACATTTAAGGTTTTGTTTGTGCAAAATAATGTATTCCGAGGGGAAAAGCAAACATGGACATTGCCAAAAGACATGTAAATAAAACACCATTTATGACTGTACATTATGTGCAATAAAGTAATTGGAAAAAGTGCATGTACTTTATCCTCAAAAGTAAACTGACAGCTCACAAAGCTGTAACTATAGTTTTATTTTCTGAAAAGTTAAATTTTATTCTGTATCTAAACAGCAGAATAAAGAATGTACATTTTCCCACTTAAATTTTCATTAATGCTTTTAGCAGTGTTATGAAGGATGTTAATTGTTCAAGAGGCTTAAATTTTCATGGTCGTCTGATTATCGGTGTATTTTGCTAAACAGTTTCTTATCGCATATGCTGTTGTTTGTAACTATAAATGGAGCAAGCATGCATTATATACCATAAACATGCAATACACTTTTCGCATTTAGATTTGTGGATGCACCAATTCTATAAATTTCTTAAAAGATGACCAAGTGATTTTGATGTTATTGTACTTTTGTAAGCATAACTGTTACAATTGTTCAGAGCAAATAAGGAGTACTACTATAACTTTAGCATACTGTTTTGTGGGGGAGTTTCTGATTACTATAGAAAATTAAGACTGCCACCCTACCTTAGTATGAACCTAGCGAGACACACACATTGGAGAAGAGCTAGATTATGTGTTTTTTACATTTTCATTAATATTTATGTGATGATACCTGGTTTTAGTTGAGGACAATTTCTCTATCAAGGTATTTGCTAAAAATTCCTTCTGCTTTGCACTGCTTAAATAAAAAATGGTTTGCTTCAGAAGGAAGCAAAGATAGATAAGGTTAAGTATGGCATCTTTAGAAGTCTGGTAGAGTAGGGGAGAGGAGGCTAAATGTCACTGTTAAGGTACACTTCTTTAGTCTCCCAGCAAGGAAGAAAAATTTGGCATAATTAACCTTTGAAGATACTTCCATGATGAGTCTCAACAAAGTGGTGGCATATAGTCATATCTTGGTAGTTCATAGACTGTAGAGATACTACTTGGCACATGCCACTCGAGCAAGTAAAGCAGCCCCATGTCATCTTTGCTGTTACTCTGAATCCCAGTGCAAGCATGCCCGTACCCTTTAGTCCTGGCATGATGTGTTGGGCACAGCCTCACCTTCTATGCTGTCTTTGGCTGCACTGTGCAAACCCCCTCCTTCATTCATCTGGATCCCTAGAAAACAGAATTGCGTTGACTTTCCTTATCTCTAGCACCAAGTCAGTAATACCCGGTTTTGGTCACGTTCATGCTAGGAATTGCATTTATTGGTCTACAAATTAAAGTTAAATGTGGAATTTAATTACTGGAAAATTTCTATCAACAGACTTCACTGCTGTTCTACCAACACTGTCTGTGTGTGCGTTTTGGTATGTTTAAGGAGGATGGCCTGATGTTACTACATGGCTCCTTGTTTTTTGCTACAGTTACAGTAGTTCCCTTGAGGCAATACAAACTTAAACGGTTTTCTGTGTCAAAATAATGAGAGGCATTCATACCAAAGAGTACAAAATGCAGTGTTTGAAGTTACTGCCTTGTTGGTGTTCAGGTCTACCAACAAAAGTAGTAAGAGTCTATCCAATTGCTTTCTCAGTGCCCCTATGAAGTTCTTGAACAGTTAAAAATAGACAGCTGCCAGCCAGTTCCTGTTGAGTTGAACTCTTCTAAAAATTAACAACCAAAAATAATCAGTAACTCCCTGAAAAAAAAGTTTTATTTTTTTTTGTTTGGTTTGGTTTGTTTGTTTGTTTTTTCACAAAATAGCATAGCATATATTTGCCTTTTTAATTTCTGTCACAGCAGCTTGAAAGTGTTTTCATCTTCAGCAACAAAAAAGGTTACTACTTTGAATAGTAAACTGGATAAACACAGAGGTGAGGTTCAGGGAAAAATCATCAAATAATGGCGCACCTCTACATATTTCAGCAGCTCATCAGTAAATGGAAGTGTTTTCTCTAAAGTTCATGTATTTGTAAGCCCCTTATACAGGCAAGAGGCTAAGCAGAGAAATTCTTTTTGTTTGTGGGATGTTTTCAGAATGAATTCTATGGATTTTCAGTTCACTGAGGGATGGCCTTTATTAAGCAGGTGATAGTTCCACTGCCTGAAGATAGGAAGATTCCAGGCCTTCACAGGTTTGTTTCATTGAGCAAACAAGTGTTTGGTATTACTCCTAGTTTACTTTCATAGTCATATGAAAATGAAACCCCATCTTTTTAATATCATGACAGATGTATCAGTCTGTACCTTCTACAGCAGTGTTTTAAAGGGATTTCTTTTAATTGAAATTATTTCAGTAAAAAGGCAGGTTGAGCAAGAGCATTACGGATAGCATGTTAATATACAATAAAGATACTGGGATTACTCTTTTAGAGTCTTACTGTGTTAGGTGCATTAGAAACGCATAATGAAATAATAGTGTAATATTTATCTTGTTAGTTGTCTACACCTTTCCAATTGTGATTTCCAGACAAGGTGGTTTTCATGGGACTAAGAATGTACCTCATACAGTTCAGAGGTGGTGAAATGACAAGATACTGCAAATCACTCCTATGTGTGTGCCTTTTCGCAGAGCACAGCCTTTTTCAAAGAGAAGTTTTAAGGTCTTGGCCTCAGATATTGGATAAAACATGGTAAATTTGTGATGCAGGGAGCACAGTTTGTTAGCCTGTGGCTAATCTCCAACAGTGCAAACGTTGTTATCAATTTGGAGATGTTACTGCATGTTAATTTCCATGGCAAATTCCTTGTCTTATTTTTAACACGGGTACAGTCTGCAGAGCCTCACATGCATACTGCTCTAATGAATCTCAGGATCGTTTTCATAGAGTGGATCCAGTACTGCAGAGGCAGCCACAAGGCCATTACTTGCATGCCCTGGTGGGACTTTTCCCATATAACCTTAGTGATGAGACAATTTTGATTCTTTCCCTGAAAGGCAACAAATGAAGCAGATCTTCAGCTTTGTTTCTGAGACAAAATAGGAAATGTATACTGATCTGGACTGAAAGAAGATAAAGAATAACAGTAATGGCAGAGTTTTGAATCCTGTCCTTAGAAGATTACTAAGATTGCTTTGGAGTTTATATGAACCAGGAAGAGGAGACAACCCTAAACTAGAGCAGTATTGTCAAGCCCATGCTGTGTTGACAAGAAGTTCATCAGAGACTGTAGGCTGGAATTTTACGTGAAGAAAATTGAAATTATCTCAGTCCTTGAAGACTTGGTTTACCGTATCTCCCTGTTATCTTAAGCAAACTTGTTAATTTCTCTGTTGGAAATTTTTCCCTTCTTCAGCCTAATTTGAATTTCTTATTCTTTTCTTCTAAGGTTCTGTCCTGCCCCCTTCTGTGCTGTTCTACTTTCATAGACAAATTCTCCCTTCTAGGATGGCCAGGTGGCACAGGTCTTTCTTGGTATAGAAAGGCAACAAGCAAGACTTAAGGTCTAAATCAGGATGTGCAAGTGTGACATTATTTAGGTCTGTTTTAAATATATCTGACTCCATCCAAGCAGATGGAAGAGAAATGTCCTGATAGTGAGGGCACTCATTTGGAACACCTGGGTTTGAGATGCTTCTTTCATTGCTGATGATTTGTGCAATTTTGGGCAAGATCCTTGCAGCCAAATCCACAAAACATCACTGTCACCTGAAGTGTTGTGTCAAAATATGGAGTGTGGTTAACTAGGTTTTCATCATAAGAATTTTTTTGTGTTATTCCATAAAAGAAAACACCATTGCCTCATCTTCTTTAGTCTGTTTCAAGCAACAACACCAGCAAAAAAGAAAATCCCTGGTACCCAGAGACAATATACCTGCCTGATGCAGAGGGGAAAGTACTGGTCAGTAAATCCCCATCTTTTCATCACACCCACAGTAACTAGCTTAGCAGCTTGGCTGCTTGGGTCTGTCTCTGTCGGGTATGTTTCTCCCCATTTTCACATGCATAGCATGTATGGTTGTAGCTTAGCCTTTTGCATTCCCCAGCTACCCATAAAGAAAGCTACTCTTTCACTCAAGTGATGCTCTTGTTCAGAATCTTTGTCCCTCAGTTTCCTGTCAGTGAAATGAGGTTAACAGGAGTACCCCAACAGAATGTAAGCTGGGGATGGCTGCATTCAAGACTGTAGAGTGCTCAAGCAGTACAATGCTGAGTGTACTCTAGTATGATCACAATGTCCAAGTGTCTTACAATCTTGAATGTACTTAAAACTTGTAAGCAAAACAAAATACCTTTGACTTCTTAGTTAAATCCATTATATAAAAAGTTTGCACAGTCTTGTAGGCCAGCTGAGTACAAGTCTCAGAGCAGATTACCTCAGTGGGTGCCTACCAGTAGTGCCGTCTCAAGGGATGGCTGTCTCAAGAGAAGATGGGTACAAGTTATTCTTGAGAAGATTCTGATTAGACAGAAGAGGAAATTTTTTTACAAGGACAGCAGCCATTAGTGGATTCTCCAGTGTTGGACACCTTTAAGGTTCAGTTGGGCAGGGTACTAGATCATGTGAAGACCATGCTCTTACCAAGACAGGTTTGACTTGGTATCCTTGCAGTCCCTTCCAACCTGGTATTCTGTGATTTGTGTTCATAACATTCTCAGTCCTGCAGGCTTGTTGTGAATGGACTGAGCTGCATTCCAGTTTTTTGCAGTTGTCCAAGGAGAGGCAAAGAGACAGAGATGCAGCTACAAGGAACAGCGCTGCTTTGTCTCTTCACCAGTGAAATGCAGAAGTGGGGAGCACTGACAGCACTTGAGACCCAGGAGGATGGGCAAAATGGGATTGTACCTGCTTGATGGAAGTGAGAATGTCTGAATACAACATGGGAGACAGGCACGATGGTAGCATTAGAGTATGAAACACACTGCTTTTTACTTGTTGGATTGTTAGTATTATAAGATAACAAAATACCAAGATTGTTTAAATTTTCTGCTGCCTTTTGGGAAAATGCCTATCTGCTCTGAGAACTCTTTGGTGTTTGCAGAGCCCACTGAAGAATCCACAACACACACCCTCACTGATGTTTGTTTGCTGTGGCTGAACAGCTTTGAGCTTTTGACTATAGCAATCCTGATACCATTACAATCCCGTAATGGTTTAACACATGATGCCCTTCACAGACCTAGATATATTATAATACTCAATAAATTCAAGGCGCTGGGAAAAGATGGAGCAAGGCAGCATTCTCCATTACAGTTAAACAAAGGTGCACAAGCAGTGTTGAATATAGGATATGATAACTGTGACATACACCATCTCCATCTGAGGGTTGACCTTAAAATTGAGTGACTTTTTCAAAATCCTCATCTGAGTGCTGGATGTTGACTTTTTAAATATGGCTCTTCGAGTAATATGCATACAGGTGAGCATACAAATACCAGATCTCTCCTCTACAGTCACACAAGGTTCTCATTGTTCAACTCTCAGGCTAACATACGATTTTTTAAACTGAAATGCTTAAAATAATTAACTTTGAAGCAAGAACAACAGTGTTTGCAGCCTCAGGCTTTTAGTTGTGAAGGGTTACACTTGGGATGCCAACTTTGCAGTGCCAATTTGCTTTGAAAGGAAAGAGAGAAATGCCATTTGTGAGAGACAGAGCTTTGGGTTTCTCTAGCAAGAAGCAGTGTCAGTAGGTATGTATAAAACAAAATCACCTCATCAGCCATATCATTAGTCTCAGCAAAGTCCAACATTAAGCAATTTATCCCTGGTCACACTCAACCACAAGACAGCTGACAACCAAACACTTCTGGCCAACATCAGTGTAGTGGAAGGTGGAGAAGTGGAGATTTAGCTCCTCAGTCAAGACTCTTCCAAAATTTTATCTGGGTGAAGTAAACAACTGCATTTTATTAGTTGTTATGTACCTCACAGTGATAATAATGAATTTGGATAATAATGAAGTAGGAATTTTCACCTGCTCTGGATTTGTCCTCAGACTTCCCTGTGTGAGGGAACCTTGAAATACATGATTTCCACTCAGGCAAGTGCCTGGTTTAAAACGAAAGTGAAGCCAATGAATGAAATAGTCAAACACCTGACTCTTTGGGAGGGAGAGAAGTAGTAAATAATGTTGCCTTAGAGCAATGTCTCCCTTGTCATCCTTTTCCCCTTGCAATTTGCTGTCACTAATCACCGTGAGCCAGACTGTGCTCATCGAAGAATCCTTCAGACAGAGTCAGTGGGGCTGCTCATCTGAGTAATTTGCAGAGGACACAAAGAGGGCCCTCAGGCCCTGTGGTATTAGACTCATTTGGCTATAAATTCCCTGGGCAAGGACTTGTATTCTTGTCAGTAAAACACTGGACGCAATTCTGGTGCTGTGCTTTTTTTCTTGTTGGTTTGGGGTTTTTTCCCCACAGCTTCTCATTGGACTTGATGATCTCGGAGGTCCCTTCCAACTCAACTGATTCTATGATTCTCATTCTCACCTTTTTCTTCACACACACGCATACAGCACTAAGAGACTCAGAGAAGCAGCAGCTTTGACAAGCAACCCTAATGTGCCTCCCTCCTCTGAGCAATTCCTTTGGGTGATTTAGCAATGTCACTCTGGCTCTCAACATTTCTTTCAAGTCAAGAGCCTCATCACTTACAGCAGGTTGGGAAAGGGAGAGCCCAGTTGCAAAGGCAGGAAAAAAGTTCCATCAGTGGCTGGCAGCAACAGGAGAGTCTGGTTGTGCCGGTGAGTCAGCTGAACCACTTGCTCCACTTGCTTATTCCAGCTGCATACAGGCATGTGCAGGCAGGAAAAATTCCTAGCTTTGATTGTGAGGAAAGGACCTGCTTATGTCACCACAATAAACTCTGTTTGCCCAGCATAAAATCTCACGAAGCATAATTGCCAAACTCCTGGGACAAAATACTTCTGCTTAACCCCTGACACATCTTGTTCTTTTCACTGTGAGAAAAATAGGGGGTTTTTTTCCAAATTTAATTACCAGCTTTGATGTGTCTATAATGGGAATAATGGCAGAGAATACAAGATCTTCTGTCTGCACTGCTACCTATATACTTGCATATAAATAGCACTCTTGTTTCATGGGTTGGAATAGTGGCTGAAGAGACATACTGACAGTACAGCAGCTCTTTTCCTTTGTACCAGATCTAATAGGACTGCAGTATGAAAAATGCTATTTATGCTTTGCTTTTAGGCTGAAACTCACTCTGTGCAGAGGTCCAGCCCAGGGCAGAGGCCTCACTCAAATCCTGCTGAGCCCCCAGACAGGCTTTTCATTTTTCCCTACAATAGATACAAGGATTCAGAGGGTTTTGTATTCTGTTCATGGATAAAGGCATGTAAATAATATCTTTATGACTCAAGTATGTCTTGAAATATGCAACCTGATGGCAGACAGCTCTACTTTATTGTGCTGATATTTGTTCTGAACCACATGGCTGGTAAGTCATGAAATATTAATGGCCATGCAAATCTTCTCTTCTGTATCACCAGCTTTTCTGTGTTCCTGACCCCTGACTTCCTTTAATCATCTCCTGGGTGTGTGGTCTGTTACTATTCTGAGATATCTTGTGAACAGGGGCAAAGTAATTACTTGATCCCTGCCTGATGCAAAAATCTATTTGAAAAGGATAACTTCAGAGGCGCTTCCTCCTTGCATTAAAATCAACCCCACCTGCTTGCTTCACCAGATTTCTCTTTTGGAGGCCTGAATGCAGACCTACAGTGTTCAGTGCTATTTTCAAGACTGTAAAAACATCATTCTTGGATCTTTTAAGTCATGACCTGCTTCCTCCACAGATTAATTACAATTTCTGGTCAAATGTTTTCTCCCCTTTTCTCTTTCTCCTACTGATTTTTCTGAAGGCATCCTTATAAATACTCTGCAACTCAAACTGCCAGATGTTTTATTGTTACAGAAAGGCCCAAAGATCTTCCAACGAGCAGCTGTAGTGCTTGTTCATTATAGGGTTATCTTAGCTGTCTCCCTAATAATTGGAGGCTGAATTAATGCCTGACGTGATTTCTTTTAAGAACCAGGACATGTATTTTGGGCAGAAATCTCCTTTCCTTTCTCTGCCTATTTTCTAACATCCCAAACACTAAAAATAAGGGTGTTATCAATGTGGGGAAATATGAAAAATCTTCTTAGCTCCCTGCCAAATATAGGAGAGGTCAGTGGTTTCGTGCCATGCAGGTCTGACAACAACCAAAGGAGAAGAAGGTGTACAAGCAATATGGCTGTAAAGAGAGAAAACTAACGATAGAAGAGCATTTTCTATACGGGAGCTATTTTAGTAAACCAGCATGACGAAAGTATAGAGGTGAGTAGGTATTTTTACAAGTGAGCTTGTAGTGACTGCCAAGAGCATAGTGTAACACAAGGGCAGTAATGACCACACAGTTTAATACAAGGTTAATAAGTGTTGACCTACAAGTGGTTTCTGATTTCTGGAGCAATTTTGCCCAAGTTGCAGGAGTCAGCAATGCAGCACCAAAAGTACTGCTTCTGAAATGGTGGATTCTTATAGATAAGGAGGTGGGGAAGACTAGCTAAGGCCAAAACATTCATATCAGAACAGAGAAAAAGGAGCCGGGATACCTCAAGTGTTTGTAATATTCCACTGTGCAAAACCTGGGATGATACATAAGAAGCTTTCTGAGTCTCTGCTCTTCAGTCCCCAGTGCCATTTCTGAAAATTAGGTGCCAGCCTGGGATGAATCTACACTCTGTGTTTTAAAGGTGCAAAGATAATCTGCCTCACCCTTGATTTCATTCAGCAGTCAGGTGCCTATGTGTCTTTGAGGACATGGATGTCTGTCATCTTTCTTTCACATGTTTCTTGGAGGTTTTTTCTCCTGAAATGACCTCAGTGACTTCTGGGCCCCGTGAGAAAGGCACAACCACAGCTTGGCTCACACAAATGACAGTTGTGAAGCAACATTATTCAGTGGCTTAAAGCCTGACAGCTTGCAGCCTGGGGACCACCCTCACATTGACTGTGCCCTGTGCATGGAGCAGGAGTCCCTCACCCTGTGTGGTGGAAAGATGTGCCACCAGCTGGTTGGTGCTGTTGGAGCCACAGAGAAAGCAGACAGAGCAGAAAAACCAGAGCATCCCTCCTGGCCCTTTGGCAGCACTGTGGTGTCTCACCACAGGATGACTTGTATGTGCCTAAATGATGGTAATGAGCTCTGCTGCAGGTCTGGCTCTCCCTTAGCTTGCAAAGGTGACAATTGCTAACTCAGATTTTGGAAGAAGGTGAGCTCTGATCAGTTGAAAGGAGCAGTGAGTAATCCTCATCTACCTGGCTTTGTAACTAAGCTGTGAGTCACTCTAATGAGCAATACCAAAAGTGCTGACCTGCCCATATCTTACTTCTTTGTTTAAGAGTCCAAGCTAACCTGCAGCCTTGGTATGCCCCAGGGCTACCTTTTGGGCAGAGAAGAACCTGGAACCTGGCAAACCTTACCAGTGGAAGAAATGCTTTTGTAGGGTGTATGTGTATCCAAACACTAGGTGTAAATAATTAGGAAGCTTTCAATGCTTTTTCTGTATTTGGCATTCCCTGCTAAAGCTGCAGAGTTGCTTTTTATTTGAAGAACCCTTTCTTATCCCTCACCATCAAGATTTCATTTTCAGATCACTTTCTCTTGCTCACACAAACCTGGCCAGCTAGAGCTTATGGGACTGGTGTGCAGTGACCAGGTAGAGGAGTGCATGGGATTATTTATCACTGGGTTAGCCCATGGCCCTCTGTTCTTGGGGACAGCACGAAGTATGCCAGCCACTCCTGTCCTCCCTGCTCTACAGTGTGCTCACACTGCAGGGTGGGATAGTGCCCATCCTACCACTTCAAAAGGATTCTTCTTTGACTCCAAAGTCCTCAATGTCCTCGCTTGGCTTTAAACTCCTCCTGTGGTACCAGAATGTCGGGGATGGTGAAAACTGTTTGTCTCTGGTTTGAATGCAAGGCATGGGCTGGCTTGGCTGCATGAAGAAAACTGCTCCACTGGTTGTTTTCAGCAGCTTCCCCAGGGTGCATGGCACTATTTAAAGTGGAAGTACTTTGATATGGAAGAGGCGAGGATGAAGGTGAAGGCTAATAATGGAAGTTTATAAATGCAGCTGACATCCTAGCACTCTGTGTCTTTCATGCCATCCTTCATTTACTCTCCTGGTGCTCTCTCCTCTTTTAATGCTCTGTTGTTTTTCCCCCTGTGAGCAAAGTGCTGTTGAGAGTAACTGGGGTAGCTGAGTTTGATCCATTTACGTGCCTGTGGGTATAGTATGGGCTGTTATTTAACCCTGCAAGTGAAATGATCTATGAAACCTCCAGGGTGAACTATGCTAAGGGACAGACTTTCATATTCTGCGGATTATACTCCATTTTATATATATATATATATATATATATAAAATAGAGTATACATATATATAGCTCATGACTAATAAGGAAACCCCTCTTATAGTTAAGAGCTGCTAATAGAGACCCATCCACACAACATTCCTATGTGGGTGGGTAGTGTTGGCACCAGCAGTGGAATGCCTGACTCTAGTCCTGATCTGGGCTTCACAGCTAGGCTCCCTCCTTGGTCAGCTGCAGCAAACAGGTAGTTCTAAGGGCAGTTCAGCCTAGATTGGGAGAAAAGTCTAATACAAACAAGAAACTGTTCTCCTCCTCTGTTAACTGCCTAGGCTCTCCATCTGGGTGGCTTGGTTGGATGTGAGGCCTTCAGAGAGCAAAACCTATGTGGAGTGAATGCGACTCATGCTGAACCTCCCTCGAAGCCCTGGTGAGATGGTGAGGTAGATGGTGAGATCTCCACAGCCTTGAAATGGGACCATCCTTCCTCTTCTGTCTCTCTTCTGTTCCTCCCTCCTGCCTCTGCTTTGCTGAGTGGAAGTCCACCTGGGAGGTGTACAACAATGTACACACACAGCTAGCTGGTTTGTGCTGAAGCCTCACATATTTTACAAATAGGCTGGCCTCCCCCAGGGCCCCTCCCCCATTGCCCTTCAGCTCCCTAGGGGCTTCCTACCTCTCAAGAACAGGGGGAACTCCTCTGCCCCAGAATCCTCATCAAAAAGCACTTGCTCAGAGGTAGTGGAAGGTAAAACACAGCAAGTTCTGCAGCTGAACTCAGATGAATTATTTCAAACAGTCTGTACATTCCTTCTACTTATAATTTATTATTAACAGTCTGAGAGGGAGAAAAATAATTCATTAAACAATCAGTAAGGCATTCTTAAGACATTATTGAGATCAAGTCTCAGGGAAACATATGAGCCTTCACAAATATATTTTTATCTACCCAGTTAAGTAATTTTACATAGAAAAGTGAAACTTAATTCAGCTGCTTTGTCTCTGTAGCTGCTGCTCAAGGGGAAACAAATTCAGATCCACCATAATCTGAGTAATAAGTTCAATACCAGCTCCCTCTTATCATAGGGAAAGGAGCAGTTTCATCTCAGTTTCTGCAGTCTGCCCCATGCTTATCCCCTGGTGGTCAGATATCAGAGCAGACCAGTGAGAGGAATCTGGATCCCTTTCCCCCCTTGGCGTGGGGCGGCCCAGTTCTATTTCCATTTCCATCTGAGGAACCATTCCGATGTCTTGAAGGATAGGGAAAGGGAACTCCAGCACCAGGGGTTTCTTCAGGTCCTGAGCCTGGAGGGGAGAGGTGCTCCCTCTTTCTCTCCCCACCCACGTGGTTCCATGGCTGGCACGGAGACAGCACACCATCGTGGAGAGGAGGCAAGAGAGAGTTTATTGTTGGGGGGGTTACATTTATAGGGTTTAGGAGGATTCACAGAGTAACCAATTAGAAGTCTCAAGGGGCTTACAGGAACACCCAATCACAGGAAGGGGTTAACAAGGTCTAATGAGAACACCTTAGGACATCTTCCCAGGACATTCCTGCATGGGAGATAACAGTTGCTGTGGGGGGTGTTTGGAAGAAGAAACATGTGTTTGCAAGGAGACCACAAAAAGCCATTTTGAAACATGTTTAAACAACAGTTTTCCCATATAATGCAGGTTTACTGCCACAGAGGAGTACCCTTCCAGGGGCTGGAAAACAAAATGCCTTGCTGTAGACCCTTCTCCCTTGCTGCAGGCAGTTTGAGGGTGCTTTCTTTTCCAGAAGGGAGTTGCCCATACCCAGACTTGAAAAAAAAGTTTGAAAAAGTGGGTTTTCTCCTATAGCTCAAATCTGTACTCTTGTTTCAGTCAGCAATGAGGCAGCAAGGCACTGCTCAGTCAAACAGCCCCTCAGAAAGCCCCCGCTCCCTCTCCACTTAAGGACATCTGGTATACTTGCCTCCTAACCATGCTAGTACATGGTGGGATGATTTGGTTTTGCTGAGAAGGAAAAGCTCACCAACAGCCTCACTTCTCACCCCCATACTTTGCTTTCTGAGCCTCTACCATTTGCTTGTGCTGTGCAGTGATGATCCTGTAAGGGAAATGACTTGAAAAACATCATAAAGACATTTCTGGGAGCAGTGGAGTCTTCAAAGGAAAATTCTTGGGAAGCTGGAAATATGGTGGGAGGGAAAATGTAATCTTTCTCTCATTTCAGATGAACTTCTGCCTTCCTTGAAATCCCTGTGAATTTCAAAGCCTTTGATAGTCATGAAACATCAGAGGAGCCTTTATGCTAAGCAAAACCTGTGTGAAAGCAGTGCTGCTTCTGATCCCACCAGGAGCTGCTGCATACACCATTCCTCCTCCTTCTGTTTGTCATCCCCTCAGCTGATGCAGTCGATCTGCATTTGTCTGGGTGGTCATGGCTGTGCCCTTACTCTGCTGTGTAGGACAATGCTGAAGCAAAACCCATTACAAGACTTGCCTGTGTGGCCAGTGGCCACCCCAGCTGCTCATCTGTGGGCCAGCCTCGCTGATCCACAGTGATGGCTGCACTCTGTGCCCTGAGATCCCTTGCCTGCTGTAGAGAGCATGGCACAGTTTGGTTTTGTTCCAGCCTCCCTTTACAGGGTCAACATCAGGCAGAGAGGCCATGGCAAGGGGCTTTCCTGGGAGAGCTCTGATGGCACCAGGCATGGGTGGTAGATTTATAGGCAGCCACAAATCACTGGGAATGCAGGCTACTGAAAAGGACAGCACAACCACCCAAGCTGCAGCAGCCATTCCTTGGAACAGGCACATCCTGAGTACAGCCAGTGGGGTAGGGTGAGGAATTTCTTCCATGTAGCACAGTCAGCAACAGGAGACTATGCAGGGGATGCTATAGAAATTGCAAGGGCTGCTGAGCTGGAATAGATTCCCACAGGTCCGTTCTGAAGAGGGGCACAATCCTCTATGAGTAGATGCAGTCTGCCTACTTCCTGAGCCTCACTTCCCAACTGCTTCCAGCCGCGCTTGTGGGTGTCATACCATGTACTCCTTCCAGAAATGTTGCTGGCAGAGAACAGCATCTAGTCAAGCAAAGGGGGAGAGAGAAGAACAGAGAGCAGGTGGATGTTTTCTACCTGGGCAATGGTTATCCTGTGAAGACTGATGCATTCATGTCTTCATTCAGTGGGAGGGAAGAGGCTGTCAGGGTGGCCCGGCAGTGGCCTGGCCAGGCTGGTCTCCTGGGGGCAGCCTCTGCTCCAGCCAGCTGTGATGTGTGTCTGCCTCATGCTTCCCTTCCCAAGTCACCAGTTACGTGGAGAAGATGCAGCCCAAAGGGGCAGGCCATGGCATGGACACCCCTGCAGGAAAAAAGTCTAGGGAAGCCAAGCTGGGAGAATTCAGCAAGAGCACAGAGGAGCCTTCCTGCCACCACAAGCAGGCTGCAGGTGAACCATAGCCTGCAACAAGGAGAGCTGCAGGTCTGAAGCAGTCATTGTTTAATAATTTTTGGAGCCATTGCCAGGTGGGACTTATCTCTCACAACTGAGGACTTATTTGTATTTGACCTGCCCATCTAATTAATTCACCTCCAGACATATCATCCATATGGATTTGAGAGCCTACACAAGGGCTGTCCATGCTTCTCTCGTCTGTCACTGTATCTGTTTCCTTGCACTCCCCAGGCTTCTCATCCCAATTTACTTCCTCTTCCCCCTCTTGCTGCTTCTTTGCACCATGCTGCTTCTCAGGAGCTAGTTTGCTAGTTTGCTTTGCCTTGCTCCAGCATGCTTCCTGCCTGTAGCAGTAGGTTTTTCTCTCCAACAGGTAATTTCGTTGCTCTTAAACAAGCTGAAGAAGTATCAGACTGTTTTTAGAGTGATGTTGTGTTCCACAGCAAGTGGAAGCTGATGCTTTCTGCAGGAGCAGTGTTGAGAAGTAGATTCCTTTTGATATGAACCAAGTGTAATTTTTAAACATGTGATTAGCACAAAGTACCCAGTCAGTGATTTTCTGCAAGGACAAGCTGAACTAAGGAGTAGAACAAGTTGAACCTTTTTTTATTTTCCAATTTTTATTTTTAAGCTGCCTTGGCTGATATGCGGCCTTTGAATGAGGGTGGTGAGGTCCTAGGCAGGTCTGGGTCACAGCTATACAGGTATGTAGGCAGAGCTGTGAAGCATGTCATGAATAGTCAAAGGCCTTGATGACTTTTTGTTAAGATATACCACAGAAGGACAATGTTATGACTGGAGTTATATGGACTAAGGTCAGAAGGCTGCAAAATAAAGCAACAGCATTGTCCAGTTCTTCAGATGACTAATGAACCATCATTTGATAATGCTGATCATCACTGCCAAACACAAATTTAAGCACAGCCCATGTTCCCACCCTGCAGTGTTTATCAAGCTGGTCCCCTCCAAAATGGACTCACTTGTGCAGAACCTGCAGATGTCATTTAGTGATTAGCCAAAGGCCATGCAGAGGAGGAAAGAAGCGTATCACCTCAAATTGCTCCCCACCCCTTCTGTGGGCAACGTGCAATGGTTTCTGACTAAAAGGTGTTTGAAACCCAGTGCACTGGTTTCAACCTGGAGAACAGAAACAGTACAGCTACTTAAAACAGGTGCAGCTACAGCATTAGATCTGCCTTCACATCATGCTACTTGTTACTGAAAGTTTTAGTAAATATGATTTTTTAGTGTATGATAAAAGTGTTCAGTATATGAAGCAAGTGTGCAGGTGTGGCAAGGGGAAAGGAAGGAAAATTATGCTGAAATCTGGCAGTATGGCAGGGTGATTTGGAAGACAAATCCTCTAGAGGAGGAGTAATTCAGGAAAGCTTTACTGTAAATTAAGAACTGTGGGCTAACCAGAAAGGCTTCTAGACAAATTAGAGGGCTGGGCCATCACCAACTGTATGAAGTTTAACAAAGACAAGTGCTGGATTCTGAACCTGGGATAGGGCAAACATGGATGCACAAACAGACTGGGCAAGGAGAGACTGGAGAGCAGCACTGCAGAAAGGGACCTGGGGTTCCTGGTTGATGGCAAGTTGAATATGAGTCAGCAGTGCCCTGGCAGCCGGGAGGGCCAACCAGGTCCTGGGAGGCATCAGGCAAAGCATCGCCAGCCGGTCGAGGGAGGGGATTGTCCTGCTCTGCTCTGCACTGGCGTGGCCTCACCTTGAATACTGTGTGCAGTTTTGGGTGCCACAATATAAGAAAGATATTAAGCTCTTACAGAGTGTCCAAAGGGGGGCAATAAAGATGGTGAAGGGCCTTGAGGGGAAGTCGTATTAGGAGTGGCTGAGGTCACTTGGTCTGTTCAGCCTGGATAAGATGAGGCTGAGGGGAGACCTCACCCCAGTCTACAGCTTCCACACAAGGGGAAGACAAGGTGCAGGCACTGATCTCTTCACTCTTGTGACCAGTGATAGGACCTGGCCTGAAGTTGTGCCGGGGAGGTTTAGGTTGGATATTAGGAAAAGGTCCTTCACTCAGAGGGTGGTTGAGCACTGGAATGGGCTCCCTAGGGAAGTGGTCACAGCACCAAGCCTGACAGAGTTCAAGAAGCGTTTGGACAATGCTCTTAAGCACATGGTGTGATTCTTGGCATGGTACTGTGCGGGGCCAGGAATTGGACTTCGATAATCCTTGTGGTCCCTTCCAACTCAGGATATTCTATGAATCTGTGATTCAAGGAAAGATCTAACTAAAGAAGCCAGATGATTTTGGGACATTGGCCTTTGCTGCACACTAAGACACAGAGAGAGAGCTGCAACCCCAAGCTACTATTCTTAAGCAGTAAAAATCAAGAAGCTATTGGCCTGGCAGTACCCAGAGAACTGCCCACCACCTGACTGCCATCAGCTTCCCTACAGGCAGGTTCATTGCCTTTTCACAAAAACCTCTTCTCAGGCTTCTCATTTTTTCCTAAATCTCAGGCAGAGCTTCTTTGTCTGACCTGTGTGATAGCTTTCAGATGTTTTAGAACAGAGGCGTAAGTAAAACACCACACACTTAGTGGAACTTTCTATGGAGACTGCTGGACTTGACACCGGCTGCAGAGCTCTGGGAGGGGGCAGGAACAGGCTGTGTCACAGTACATAGTGGCAGACAGCTCCTCCAGGCCAGGAGATATGGAAAATCACAGAATGACATTTCAGTTGCAAGAAAAAATGAAACCCTCTTCGTTTTTTTCTAATGTGGTTCTTTTCCTCCTGTCACACAAGAAAGAGATTTCAAAAGCACATGGAGTTAACATGCCGGGACATCCATTAAAGCTGGTGAAAAGAACTTCTGGACTTCTGCAGGGCAGAGTAAAGCACAGTTGATGCTTGAATAAAGAGTTGGTTAAAGATCGCACCTATCTTGCAGTAAGTTTTTAAGGGGATTTGTTCCCTGCTGGACCAAACATACATGTTTTCAGGTAGTTCTACAGGAGAGAGATGTGCATTGTCAAAGTCAAGGGTTTTTTTAATTGCACCTTTTTCTCTACACCTGCAACAGTCCATTGGAAATGTTGCCACATCATAAGGCCACAGGGATATGTTTCAGCTCTGACAAGGGAATGGATGCAGGTGATTTACCCCCTCCCTCCATTCCATCCTCAAACAAAACTTGATCAGAAATAATCTGTCTGATTTCTAGTGCAGCCAGAAATTAGCAGATGAGGGAAAAAGCCTTTCCTTCACTGAAAACTTCATTGACTTCATGTCACCCAGTAAAAAAACACCTGATTCCAGCTCTAGATTTCAAGGAAATGACCAAATCTGATAGGTGGTACTTGGAGGAAATGCTGGGGATTGACTGTTTTTAAAATCCTTGTATAATATTCATTATATATATGTTTCCTAATCCCATAGTAAATAACCATAAATTCCCCATTTCACAAAGTTAACTGTCCTTGTGCTCACCTACTTGCACACAGAAAAATTGATCCAGGTGCAGCCTGAAGAATTTAGGAAGGTCATTTTCAAGTCTAGGGAGAGATTGAAAATGTTGCTTTTAATCAAAGAGGGGGTGTTTAACATATTTTTGACAATAAATGCAAATAACATTAGTTTCACTGTCATCCCTCTAGTCTAGAAGTGCTGTTAAGACAGTTCTTGTACTTAATATAAATATTATCCAATGAGCGTCCTCTGTAATCTTGGCTGGGTTGTGCAATGTTTAGTGGTGCAAAATTCCCACCAGTGCTAGGGACCGCACCAATGCTGCAGGTCTTGCCTTTTTTGCACTCGTGGATCTTGCCTGTGAAGGCAGCTGCAGTGACTGCAGGCACTCATTCCCATCTTCTCCTTTCTCCTCCCTGGCTCTGCCTGTGTTTTTGAGCAAGCTCAGATTACCTGTGATCTCTGGATATATCTCCCTCCCCCTGCCCTGTAAAATCAACAGACATTCACACCTTCTCCATCTCAGTTCCCCTTCTTTGAATGATTAAAGACCTGGGAAATGGGCACTGCTAGTGGGATTTCTAAACTCAGCCCAGGCTCAAGTACCAGATTTGGGCTAAACAGCTGCTATGTACTGTCAGATCTACACATGACAATGATTTGTACAGCCCATTGCCAAAACAGCTAGAGCCATTTGTTTAAAAAATAAAGAGACAGATAAATTCAACTCTTCCCCTCCTCCTAGCAAGCTGATATCATGTGCCTCTCTTAAAAATGGCTTGTTCCAGAATGCATTAGAGCTAAATTATCATTTATGTTTGTCACAGGGATTGCTAATGTGTAATGAGATTTTAGAGTTAATGTTTTGTACAAAGCACTTAGTGGAGCTGGGATGAAATTGGTTTAGGATTGTGATGTGGTGTTTTAATTAAAGATATTTTCCAATCAGGGCCGAGCAAACGACTTGTCAGAAGATTTTGTACCCATCAGCCAATATACCAAGGCAATGCTAGTCTCGCTTTCTGCTTTTGGATTTTCTTCAGGGAATTAGAGGAGAGAGCCTCTCCAAATCTCATGTAGGAGAGCCTTTCTTAGCTACAACCCTTATAGGAGAAGAAACATGTATTTGATTCTCAAATTTTCACCGGGATGTCAGTGGTCTGGTTCATTGCAGCGTGACGCCGGCCTTACGCTGCTTGGATTATGTTGAACTTGCAGCTGCGGGCTGGTGCAAAACACACACAGACAGAAAGCAATGGGAAGCCTGATGCTGTGGGGTGAGTTCTGAGGTTTTTCTTGTCTGCTGTAGTGGGGTCCTGAGCTCTGACTGCATGCAGTTCCTCGTCTCTCTGCTGTTGGGTGTAGCAACCAGGGAGGAGGCAGGAAAATGGGTGACGCAGACACAAAAAAAGGAGAGGAAGGATTTCCAAAAACTGTGCCTGATAAAACCAACACAGGGATGACTGAGATGTCTCTGGCTTAAACAAACAGGCTTTGGACGTATGAGTCAATGTAAACATCAAATGCATGTTAATAGGCACAGCTTTTATTAATTGCTGGATAATAAGTGTCAATATTACCAAACAAACACATTCTTTTCTTAGCTATCTCTGGTCCATGTAGGGAACTTCAACCACCACCAGGTCTTAGGCTGGGATATCTATTTAAAATGAAATCACAAAGCTATAACCAGACACGAAGTGCAGGGGCTGACACCACCACAGGGCTGGTGTCAAACAGAAGCAATGCAAACCTGTGGCAGAAAAACAGCTGTTATCCTCAGAGTCCCCATCCTACAGCCATGAGAACCTCATCTAGGTAGAGCTGTGGAGGGAGGTCAACAGGAATGCAGGGAAGCGGCTCCTGCTGGAAAGGGGCAAGAGGGAGGAGTCACCTTACCCAGTGCTCCTCACACTTCACCTTCTTGCTTTCTCTTCCACCTCTTCAGCTGTGATCAAGGCTCCCCTTTTCCCCCCACCCCTTTTTTGCCCCACGCCCACCTCCCCAGTCAAGGAATGGCACTGGTCCCGCAGCCTGGAGCAGCTCCTCTGGTGGCTGAGTCAGCTCCACAGACACAGAACAGCACTGCTGGAGACCCACCCTGCATGGGTGTGCAGCATCATTAACTTGGATAATAGGACTGAGCCATAGCAAACCACTCTGGATTTGTATAGCTCCATGCCACAGTTTATTTTTGCAGTGTTTCTGACATAAACCCCTTTAAAGCTGCATAGCTGGGAACCTTTTGGTAGTATGTATTGCATCCTGCTTGCTACGATAATAGAAACAAATCCTTTTTATATGCTCATGATTTCAAATACATTTGTTCGTCTGTTTTTCTAAGAAAAGCAAGGAGAAAGCTTTCATTTTATACACAGTTTTGATGTGTTAATATATATGGATGATTTTTTTCTTGTATTTTTCTTTTACAGGTTTGCCCATTTACCAGTTCCATGACTGTTTGGAAGCAGATGAGCACTAAACAGGGATTTTAATCCCAAAAGTAAATTGTAACATAATCTGTTCATTAGATGAATTCTTTAGCTCAGCATGGAAATTCACCTAAGCTATGTAAAGATTAGAATAGAGAGGTGAAGGTGAATTTTGCAGAATTAAATCTCACATTTTTACCTCTACTGTATGGTGAATACATGAATATGCTGGATATTGTAACATTTTATTTTAACATTTTTTATTATAACATTTTCTTTGCATAAGCCTTGCATCACAGGATCTCAGGAAATTACAAAGACAGAAGGAGACCAAGCTGCCTAATAAGGTCAGTCCCTCAGTGAAATAGCATCCTACTCCATAAAACATAATACACACTGCAACTTCATTGTACATCTCTTGGCCAGCTGTGTGGGTCCTTTATCTGCAAGAGCAGTGACACACCACTTAATGAGTGGTGTCGACCTTTTCAGAGACAGTGAGGTACAAACATGCATGGGGCATCTTTTCCTGCCGACCCCAAGTATTCTAAAATCACGAGTCAGATCTCCCTGCCTTGTAAATTATAAGACTAGCTGAAAAAAATGTTAATGAAAACACTGAACAAATGTATTGGTGTTCTTCTCTCCCATGAATTTTATTGAGTCTATGGATTTGAGCCCTCAGAGGTCACTCAGGTTAAATTTTAGGTCTTTTGTTCTCTATAAGCAACAGAAAATTCTGCTGATTCATTCAATTACAGGACTAAGTTACAGGAACTAGGGAATTAAGGTGAACTCTCTAAGAGAGGCACCTTTGTGGTGCATCTTCTGATGCACATCTCTGCCAATATGAGCTGAACTGTATGAATTAAATTCTGAAAGAAGTGTTAGGAGATACAGAGAGCTGGACTTGTGCCCACAGGTATGGTGCTAAAGCTTCTGAGTTCCTTGCTTACTGCTCCCAGGACACTGAACCAATTCATAGGTGTAAGTCCCTTGTCAGAGATCTCCTATCCATGGGGATTGTGGGGTAGAGAGGAAGTGGAGGTCAGGGTTGGTGGAGAGCCAGGATAATGAGCCATAGAGGGACTCCCCATCCTCCTTGTGGGACTAGCATCTGAGAAGAAACAATATACTCTGCAGGAACAGAACACTCCACAGGAAAGGCTGCAGTAGTATTTACAGGCCGCTTCTGGTAATGCAGGTAACGCATGGCAAGCACCCACACCTCCCTCTGGAAAAAGTGTGAGTGGGTTTTCTGGTGAAAAGGCCAGATTTTAGCACAGGGCAAGGGCACTGTGAGATACCCTGTGGTGCTGAGCAATGGAGCAGGGGCTTAGGCACATCTCTATGTGTTTCAGGCATTGCCTTCACCATGGCTTTAGGAACTAGCATTACCATAACAGATTAAAGTCTTCTGCAGCAGTCTCAGCATTCAGGTGATCAGGTTTGGTGTTTGTGAGAGGAATGATTTCATGACATCATGGGGTTTTTACAGTGATGCCTTCATCTAGCCTCTGTTACCGAAAGGTCAATTCTCCCCCTTCTCTCCTCCTGCCATCTGCTCCTTAGAGACCTGTTCCTGCCAACATGCCCTTGACACTTCTGGTAGCCTTAGTGTGAGTGAGGCAGCAGCAGGAACAGGAAAGTGAGTTAAAGCAGTGGGTGTACAGGTGCTAAGGAGCTGGTCTCTGATATGGCTCCCCACCGTCTGCAGCACTGTTCCAGTGCTTCCCATGGTGTTGAAGGAGGAAAGGTTGAGAGGGATGTAGCAGGTAGAGCTGCGTGCAGGGACTGTGCTTCCCCAGCACAGGAGTAGCTGAACATGAGGATGCACTCCAGGCACATGTGTGCACATGGACCTTGAGCTGTGACTCCTGAGAGGTGATTTTAGAGAGCTGCTTAAGGTGAGGTTTTGGGCACTTATATGGACTGAAATGTGGACTAAATTTTCACTGAGAGCCTCCTAGGTACTCAGAACTTCTTGAAATCAGAACATTTCTTTAAGCTGTGTGGTTGCCAGCACCATCCACAACAGTGCTAGTTTGTGTTATGCTGGACCCACTCAAGGAGGGTGGAGGCAAGGAGGTTCAACAATGTACCTTTTTCTGAGCTCACTTATTTCATGATGCCTCTGTTCTCAAGGGCTCATGTCTACATTTTGATTTCTGATTCAGAGTCTTCATTTGCTGCTCCCACCCATAAGGTGATTCCCCCCACCCCCACCCCCTTCCTCTGCACTGGCTCTTTTGCTCCAGAAAGCCTCAGTGTGAGATGTGTCTCTTTCGTCTGCAGAGACAGGGCTTTTGGACCCTCCAGGTGTCTGCCCTTGAATCCTGCTATGTTGGGGTACCAGAGCTATTCTGGAGGCTGGAGCCATCAATGTCTCAGTGCCGCAGAGCTTTAGCACATTTGGCTGTGCCCTTCAGCAGCCTTCACTTCGTGCCTTAACACCATAGTTTTGATACTGAAACTGGTGTTCTTTGGGAGCACCACTTTGATTCTTCTCTAACTAGTACAAAACTTATTTTATAAAGCAGCGCATTTTCCAGGCCTCTGTAGCAGGAGTCATCTTGCTCCAGCCATGGACTCATGGGCAGAAGATGCCAGTGAGATGCCCTGGTTGCAGAAGCTGCTCATGCCAGTGTGCCTGTTTAGCAAGTTCAGGAAAAGGCTGTTTTCCTCTCATGATCACTGTCCAAAGCATCTGAGACTCCGAGAGAAGAGCCAGAAGGGAGCAAAGTTTCTGTTCCCACAGCTTTCATACTTCCTACCACATCTCGATTTCTTTAAAAGTTACCTGTACTTAGGCTCGGCTTTGTAGCTGCGTTGGCCCCTCATGACAGGCCTGTTCTGGCACAGAGCTGGCTGCAGGGACATGCAGTAAGCAGTTTCGCTGAAGTGTAGGGACACACAGATTTCTTTTAGCCTAGGGGCCTGTTCATCCTTTAACTACGCCTTCTTTTCCCTTTTCTTTCTTTCTTTGTCCCTGGTGCAGGTGGCTGGATTATTCCATGCAGTTCTTCTGTTTCAAGCACATAAAGACATCTGTAACTGCCAATATCTACCAGTCCTGTCCCTCTGCCATTTTTCTTTTGCTGTTTTACACAGACTTTTACAAGTGGCTCTCTCTCAAGTTTCCAGTGAAATGAATAATATCAGCTGAGTCCGTAAATCTGTTTCCCTCTGAAGATGGAGGAAGACACCACAGGCACAGGAACACTGCTGGAAGGGCTGTGGAAGACACGATAGCAATTAGACTGAACAATTACAGCAACTTCCTCCTATTCCTCCTCTCCTCCCCCAGCCAGCTGCTCCTCTGCTGCCCATGCAGCCTTCCCAAAGAGGGTTTCCTTCCACGCTCTGCTCTTTTTAAAACCAGTGAGTCTATAATGGGATGTGTCCCACAGGTTGAGGGTCCACATTGGTCCATTGCCATTGTGTTGTCTAGCCAGGTAAGGTTCAACAACCCCTCCCAACCCGTCCTGCCCCTTTGCTAGTTTTGCCCATACTAAAGCATCATTGCCAGAACTGATGCCAAAGTGTCACTTCCTCCACCATCAGCTTCAGCTGCGGTGGTTGGAGGGGACATTGCTGCCAGCCAGCCCCCCACACCTCTCCATCACAGTCCCTTATGCTGAAGCAAGCTAACGCTCCCTCTGGAGATTTGGGTATGCTGGACCCCAAAGCCATGCTGGTAGCACTGCCACATCTGTGGGGTGGCAGAGGAAGCTGGGTGGCAAGGTTGGGTCTCCTGCTGCTGCCAGCTTCTGTGTGGGAAACAACCACCCCTCCTTTATGGACACCTGCCCTTGAAAACTGCCTCTGAAACCTGTACTAGCATCTGCTGCTGCCTTGACAGTCCATTGTGATAGGAACATCACAGCTGTGTGTGTAAGAAGGCCCCATGTCACAGCAGAAGGCCTCTTCCTTCCGAGGCCCCTGCTTGCCCATGAACCTCATGACATCTGAGAGCAGAAGCACTGAACAGAGGGATGTGTTAGAACAGCTAGTCCACACGCTCAGAAAGCTCTCTAAATTGCTGTTTTGATCACTATCATTCCTCAGAGACCTCTTTGTTTAAAGGCATCTAAACTTTTGCTAAGTAATTGCAGCAGGTGCCTTGCCATTTCTTGCTGCCCATAAGTAACTGTGTCCCTGCCACAGTGAGCTCACTGCTGAGTACTTTCCATATGGGACATCATGGAGGGCTGCAGCAGAACACCCTGGTCCCTGATCTCCTCCTCCTCTACCCATCTGTGCTTGCACCAGCACAGGCTCTTCTTACAGAAGATTTAGGGTTTTTTTCTGGAGTGTAAAGCTTCATCTTTTCAAAACCCATGAACTCCCAACTGCTCACGTGGCACGGCCCAGCCTGGCTGCAGAGTCAGGAGTCGTTTATTATGAGAAATGGTCTGTCGACTGCTGCAGACTCGCAGCAACATAAACGTGTTGTCTGCAGAAACAACAGAGGAGTGGGGAGGCAGGGAGAGATTAGCTGTGAGTGGGAGGGTGAAGATATGGGGAGTAGAGGTCAGAGGAAGTGTGGGTTTGAAAACAAGACCAGAATGTAATGCCATTGCCCTGTGATTTTTTTTTCCAAGTAAAAAGACAGAGAACACTGGCAGGTTTTAACACTGGCAAGTGTTCAGAAACTCCTTCCAACACTATTAACTTATCTGTATCAGTTCTGTCACCCACCTCCTGTCACCACTGTTCATTGGGGCATCGGAGAGTGCTGTGGTGGTGCTGGGTCACTTGTTTCTCAGCCATTAGATCACAAAGAAAGGTTGCTATTTTTTGAGACTTGGAGTAAACTGGAGAAAAATCAGTGGGTCCAGGTCTGGCCACTGACCAAATCAAAGCCCCACTTCAGTGTGGGAAGCATCAAAGAGGGTTTTAAGTACTGAATATTTGTCACTGACTTTGCAGGCTCCATTGCTCTTATCCCTAATCTGCCTCACTTGCTCATGCTGTGCATGCAGAGGCAGGGACTGATGATAATGGACTTGCAGTTGTACTTGCTGTTCCCATAACAAATGGCAGGATCCTCACATAAATTGTTTGAACATGTAACACTGCTCTTATTTCTTAACGATAAGGGCTTAGGAGCTGCCCTTTTCCAAAATGAAAGAAATGAACCAAATGTTATCTCTTTGTTTTAAAAAATGATCCCTGCAACTACAACAACAAAAAGCCATTATGACGATCCGTAAAGGTCTTGCAAGCTTTTATAGGAGAGATTTTCCACTCACCAAGTCTGGCTCTGCTCCCATTTCCTCTCCCTATTCCCAAACCACGTGGTTCAAGCTTTCTAGGGCAGTTCAAGCTCCTAGATACAGCTGAGATGAACAAGCCTGCCCTGGAAGACATGTCAGAGGTCAGACCCAGGGGGGAAAGTAACTCCTTTGAATACTGTGCCTAAAGCCAAGTTCTCTAGATCTTGTATCCATCATCAATTATGCATCTATACTCATTGTTTACACAGGTTTCTTGTTTATCATGAAATATTTACGTCAAGGCCCTGCATCTTCTGTTAAGCCCAATAGCAGTGTCTATTCCTTATGCTGAGGGAAAAAATTTCACCATAACCTTTCAGTACTATGACACAGATCTGTTAGGTGGCTGGCACTGGACTCATGCCAAGCTGACAAGTCAGCTGCTTGCGGACTCTGGCCTGGACCAGTGGACACGATAGGGGTACTTTTAAACTTGAAAATTTATGAGTCTAGAGAAATAAACCCCTCCTTTATCCTTTATCCTTTTATTATAACGTAATAGTTCTATGTTTCTGGGGGTAGTGGGGAGAAATAAAAAAAATCAGTTTGAGCAGCATGTACAGAAACACACATGTATGAACACACGCATACAGTCTTGCACTGATGAGTGAGGTAAAAGACATGATGATGTGAACTTGCTTTCTGGCCATCCCAAGACAGAGTCTGAGCCCTTGGAGCTGGTTTCATGATTCCCGGAACAGAAGGCCTGAAAACTTAACCCCTTTGATTTCTGCAGAGCTCTCCTGGTTTAAACAAGCTTATGTAAGGCTAAGGCACGTACCCATTAACTTTCCCACTGTTAACTGCTGTTAGTGTAGCTGCTTAGCACCCTGCTGGGAGGGAGATGGATGGGCTGCTCCCGATGCCATCTTGATGCTGCTTCTTTCAGTTCAGTCCCAGGGGACGCAGATCCTCAATGGCTCTCCTTGAGCTGTGTGTGGCCAAGCAAAGCAGTCTGTACACATGCTGTCTCACGTTAGATTTCCAATTTAACAACATCTCATGCTATTCGTAGGTATAGTAAGTGGAAATAATGTTTTTCCCAAAGTAGATAAGCATAAGTTCTTCCTAGATGGAGAAGAAAGAACCACTGAGGGCTTCAGTGATATGGGCTAAGCCAGCTGCAGAGGTGTAGATTGGCTCCCCGGTTGTAAGAGCTGCCAGTCAGCCTTGTACTTGATCCACTAGATCATGGCTGAAACCTGGAGTGGGAATGGGAGTGGGTACTGGGAGTGGAGAGGGAGACAAGAAAAAAAGAAAAAAATGAGAAGAATGAGGCATGTAAAGGCAAAGTCCTCATGTGTCTGCAGAGGCCTTATGAACTAACTGAATACCAGCTGATAAGAGCGACTTCCTTCCATGCATTCTGTATCAGGTATTTAGCATGGCTGTGTCTCAGCAATGTGTTTCCCTGCACAAGACTGTAAGGAGATGGTCATCATCAGTATGCTCCGTGTAGTAGAAAGTAGGTGGGTTTACTTAGCTCTATGGGTGGCAAAAAGTGGGAATGTTTTGTATTGTCCAGGCAGGAGTTAATATTAATGTGTTTTTCACTGCCTTCCTTTGGATATGTCACAAAATCAGTCTATGCAAGAAGGAGCCAGGGGAGGAGAGGTGAGAGAGAGACATCCAGAGCCAGTGCAGATGTTGACCGGCATGGTTGACCGATGAAGAGTGAAAGATGCTAACCAGGCTCAGGCCACACACGAAGGGCTGGCTGCCCTTCCTGACCCTCCCTAACCATGGAGAAAGGCAGACCTCGCAGGGCTGTGGCTGGAAGGGAGCATGCTCTTTTCTGCTCACATCTGTCTGTGAGTACTGTGAAACTGTAGGGTCAGTGCCATCTTCCAGAAGAAATGCCCTGTTGGCAAGGAGGAGAAGTGGATTTTCTTTGGCTCCATATAGAGTCACTGGGAGTGCTGTTCTCACCACTGAGCGAGATAGTTACGTGGAAAGTCTTCCAGCTGCTGGACACCTGCTGCTGAAGCAGCTCCACCTCTACTGCTTAAGAAACCAGCTTGTCTTGGAGGTACAACCCATGGGTGGAGAGAGGAGAAGGCACTTCCAAAACCAAAGCAAATTCTGCTTTCCTGAGATGTTTCCTGAATTGCTTCATACAAATAATTTCTGAACTCTTATTGACAATTACCCTCAAAATGAATAGGCAGCTGGTTGCAGTGCAGGGATGTTGGGTACAGCCAAGTGTGTTTTGGCTTTGAATGGGGGGAGAGGAAGGGGAGAGCTGCTGCATCCTGACCCAGACTTCATTGCTGCTGCTTAATCCAGATTTGTAGTGGAGAGAGTGGAGAGCAGCGCTGCCCACCAGTGCTGCTCTGGATGGCTTTAGGGTCTCAGTGCAGTGCTGTCCTGTACCCAGCTCCTACATAGCTCAGAAGAGGATTTGCTAAGTGTGGGGACATCCACCTGTTCTGGCCAGAGCAGACACGGTGGCTTCTCAATGTGCTCAATGTGGATCTAAACCCTTCCAAGCAGCTGTGGCAGTGTGGAGCCGGGCTGCTGTGCCTGATTTTCACACATACAGCCTTGGCTGTGCCTTGGGGCTGGCTGGCTTTGGCAGCTGGGTACCACAGGGATGAGAAAGGACCAGGAGGTCTGCCCAAGTGGGCCTCTCTGCACCCACAGCTCTGTGGTATTTGCACAGCTGCCTCATACCCAGGCTGGGGAAAGCAAAGGCTAGACAAAATGTGCCTGGAAGGAGCTATGACATCCCAAATTCGGGGCTGTGCTCCCAGGGGAGCAGCTCCATGCTGTCCTATTTAGGCACTTCATATTGCCTAATTGGAGTTGCTGAGGATCTCACGTGTGACCCAGTGGAGCACAAAGTGGCATGACAACAGCTGTCACGTGTCTGGTCTTCCCTCTCTCCCTGAAAGAAGTCTGGACAGAAGACTAGATGGGTTTGTGGGCCAACAGAATTGCACATGCAGACGTGTATTTGTGCGCCCTCGATGGCACATCCTTAGAGGAGACACAGTCAGAGCCACGCCCTTTGCGGGAAGCAGGAAAGGGGCAAATCTGCAGCATCCCCTCTCTGCAGGCTGAGCTCGGGCGTGGGGGCAGCTCCGACCCCATCCCTTTTCGCTGCGCTCTGAAGCCAGTGAGCACAAACACGGGGGTGGGAGGACATCCAGCACAGACCAGATTTTATTTGGTTTGCATGGTGGGTTTTGCTGTTTTCTGAGCTCAGGAATGCCGCCTGTTCGTCCGCCTCCTCTAGCGCAGCTGCACCCCTCTGTCCCAGCCCCAGCTGCCGCAGCTTAGCTTTGCCTCCAAACACATTCTTGTGCTGGGTGCAGTGCCTCTGTGCTCTCGGATGGAGATTGGCTTGTAGCTGCCTCTGCCTGTATGACATCTGTTTCCCTCTGCCTTTTTAATCCTCTGCATTTTCCATAACCTAACATAAACCAGTAACAAATCTGGGATGCAGTTCTCAACCCAAGGGGAGAGATCTGGGGCTTTGGCGTTTTACACCTACTGTGATTTCTGCAGCAGTCCCTCTTTCTTTTTTTTTTCTCTTTTTTTCATTACACATCAGACTTCTGAGAAATGTCTTCTTATGTCAGTAGCATTCAAAGGTGAAAAGAAAAGCTGCCAGAAGAGAGCTTTAAAAGTCTGACATATTATCATTCAGAGCAGAATTTCCAGTACAATTATTCTGGAATTTTTCCAATAAATAAATTGTACAGACTTTTAAGGGAGAGCTTTTAGATTAATGGAAATATTACTTAAATTAAAATATGTCCCATTCAGCCATCAATTCCATTGTCATTACAGCATGTGTTTAATGTTAATGACATGAACAAATAAAAAGGAAAAAACCTATTTGCTTTATTGTGTCCAAAGCTGAGTATGACCTGTTGTGGAAAGTTAAATACAAGCCAGAGTGGGCACAAGGCAGCATCAACAGAAACGTGGTTAAAATGCACTTGCAGAAGGTATATTGCACAGTACTGTGCATGGGAATGCTAAGAAACATGTTTGGTCTTGTAGTTTTGATGAATTGATTTTTTTTTTAATCTCTTAGTGACTTTAAGAGGAGGCCTTCTCCAGCTTACAGGCTCTGTCCCTTTGTTTTTTGTAGTCTCACACAGGGGAGAGTGAATCCCAGATTCCAGCTGGGACAGGTTCCAAATTCACTCTTGCTCCAAGGAAACAGTGGGCAGCTTGGAGGAGAACTGCCAAATTCAAATGTCTTGAGCTCTCTGCACTTCATGGATGAGCTCTTACCAGACTAGGTTTCATGGCACCTGCATCAGGCCCTTCTGCTTCCAACTGAGCTGGACAACCTGAGAGACAGGTCTCTGGATCTTTGGAACCTGTGCTTCCCCTCCTGGCAAGGGGACACAGGCAGGGGACAAGTGAGTGAGCAAAGGGGAAAAGCTAACTGGCTTCTACCTCTTCTGCCTTTTGATGTATGATTTATGCTGGATTTGGATGGGGAAAAGGCATCAGAGGAGGTTTCTGCATTTTCTGGTGTGTTTCTTGTCAGCAGTGACACCATCCCTCTTGCTCAGGATGGACATGAGCTTGACTGATTGCCCACTGTAGGGGTTTTTATCTTGAACCACCCACTCTGGTGCAGATGTGTGTCCTCAGGGGCTGGTAACCCCAGGTGTAGGGTCTGCTACTGGTGCACTGGGGAGTGCAGATGGCAGAAGCAGTCTGGGGAGCAGGTCCGACTCCAGCAGACAGGAAGAACGGCATCAGTCTTGGAAAGGGTGGCTCCTGGTTGCAGCACCACAGGGAGCAAAGACAGATTAGCCCAGCCCAGGTGAGAGCTGCTACATCATAGCCACTGGTGCTGTGTTGCATCCCCACCCTGAAAGTCTGCTCGAGCCTGTCTGGTGCAGAGAGCACCAGGGATTTTTCCTTAATCCTTGCTGAAAAGCAGGTGGGCTGCAAACCCAAGAGGCAGGGTACAGCATTTAAAACATCAGTTATAAACACAGTCCCTACAAAGTTCAGGTCTAAAGCATTTAAAATGGGCTCGAGACGGATTTCAAGGCAGCATCTGCATGTGCTCAACTGTAGTGAAGCTACTTAGTTACTCAGTTTAGATTCAATCCATAGACTGAAGCAAATTGTTCAACAGAATAAGCCAGCACAGAGATTGAAAGATGAGAGGGACCATTGCCCACTGGTGTCTTCTATGCTAATATCAACATCCAATACCCATGTCAGGATAACTCCAGTAACAGCAGTCTAGGCAACAGCTACTTTCCACCTTTCAGATGACAAACTGGCCACTGTTATTGAGGACACAGGAGCTGCATCTTCAGAAACACTCCATCCAGCCTGTGGAAAGGAGTGATCAGGTTTATCTGGCTCCCAGGACAGATTCTCCTTGCTGCATTTGTCCTTTACTGAAAGTCTTAGGGCAGAAGGACCAGTTCCAAATGGAAGGCTACAGGCACTACAAGGGCAGGCCTTAGCCTTCTTTGAATCTGTGAAGGTTTTACCTGGAGCTTGTTCTATCATTCCTGACTTCTCGGTCTGTACAGCAACATTTTGGGAAAAGTACTGGATCAGATTTCATTTCTCTGTGGGGTTTGGGGAATATTTGTAGCAAATGGTGAAATGAATCAATTTGAAACTTGGGGTGGCTTTAAGAGAACAGAAACTCTAAGTGGGTCACAAGCACATCCCTGGGTTTCTCATGTTCACTTCTCAGGCTTTGCTATGCAAAGTGAACAGTGCTTTTCTTGCTGAGAGTAAGGATACCTTCCAGGCCAAGTTTCAAGGTCAAGCCATCCGTTTGACTTTCTCCATCTCTATGAATTAACTGTCTTCATCACAAATTTGAAAAGTGCAAATGCATCACTGTTAGAGAATGTTTAGAGAACAGCTTCAGGATCACTGAACACGTCATTACTTGCACAGAGGCAGAATTCCCAGACCTTTCACTACAATTGCTATTTGGAATCAGTTCCCACAGTAGCTTCCCAGTCTTTCTTTTCTTTCCAGGTTACTCCGTCACCACAGAACAAATATTTATTTTCACCAATAGCACAAGGTGTATTTTCCTTTCCATTGAGTGTTCCTTGCTTAACGTAAATAGAAGAGAAGTTCAAGAGTCTGACTGTTGCATGTTGTCAAGGCTATTTTCTATCCTCCTGAGGTAGGTGTGGGCTTTCATTCTGGGGCACCGTAGTTCATGCCAAGTAGGTTTTGTTCTTTTTTCTGTCCTTCTCCACATTACCATGAAATTGTTCCTGCTTTCATCTTTCCATCCTACTCCTCTCAGATTCTCGGTCTTGGTTCAAAGGGACCTTTTGCCACCAAAGTAATGCATACCTGGTGCAAGGGACAATTCATTCCCAGGGAAATAATGGGCAGTTGGAAAATAGCTCAAGGTGTCCCAGGGTTTCTTCTCCTACAACAAAATAAGCCCATGGGCAGATGTAAAATCAACACATCTCTATTTGTCTTGGCCATCAGCTCTCTACAGCCAATATTGTCTTCTTTGGGAAACCAGTTAAGTTCCTTCGTATTACCCTCTGCTTTCCTGCACTTGGACTGTCTGCTTTGCAGGACCCTGTATGTTTAGTGCAGTCCAAGAGTGAAATTAGTCTTTTCCTTTTTAGCAGAGTGTTTTCTCCATACGACACTGCTTTTTTGGCCATGGTTGCTATTTGTCACACTTAGAGCAAAAAACCTGCTTGGTATGGGTACGTACAGACCGTTTCTCATTGGAGAATTCTTCTGTCTCTCCTGGGGGCATTCTGAAGAAAGTATGTTAAATTATCCTAGCCTGTGGTCTGTATGATTAGTACATGTGATTACTGCCTGTCATCCAGATAGATTTATGCAGAAAGGCAGTGTAGGGTGTAAGATGGCCCTTCTAGCTATAGGACAACTCATCATTAACAAATGCTCAGTGGTCGCTTTGACCTGAGAGCAGGGGCAGACCTTGTGCTTTCCTGGTTTAGTAGGAACACTTGTACTGCTTGAGAGTAGGCAAATATCTAGTCGAGGGGGATCATGCAGTGGTGCGAGGCATATATCCCATGGGGGAAGAGTTCAGACTCCATCCAGTACAGCAGTCACTTGTAATCATTGCTAATCTAATGAGAGCAGTAAGTAGTTATGGACTCCTGCATAAATTTATTGGTCTGAGGCGATACAAACTGGCAGAGATAAAGCAAGGGACAATATTTACCAGAAATAAATGTTGACATTTATGGAACCTAGAGTGTGTGTTCACATCTATTTTGAATATTTTCATGAGAGGTACCTGGGAAGCCTCCATTATGGGTATATTTCCCAAGTGGTAATAATTTTTTCTCTTAAGCTAATATTCTAAAGGGATAGATTAAATTAAAGGTTCATTTAAAAACTATTTCTTTTCCTCTGGAAGGTAAATAGTATTTTTCACTTACACTGATGCAGTCCATCATAATGTGTTTATTTGCATGTGTAATTTGGTTATCTCGTGCTACTTCAAGATCAGTATTATTCGTTTCTGATGAGTAAAGAACAATTTGGGCCCTGGTCCTTTACATTAATCCTATAAATTAATCCCACCAAATAAAATCTTGCCCCCACTGATAATGATATTAAAAATGCCATGGATCTCATTGGGGCCAGGGTTTTACCCACTACTTTTATGCTTAAGCACACACTTCAGGATATGCAGTGTCTACATGCAGAGGTTCTATGCCAGAGATTCTCCTTATGTTCAGCCAGCAACTCTTGTCCTCCAGTGAAGATCGCAGGAGAACAAGTTGGTTGAAAAAATTCAAAGTCCTGTTCCAAAAATGCTGACATGCTTTTCATATTCCAAGAGCAGAACACATTAAAGGAGAGAAATCTAGGCTGTCCACACCATTTGCATATGGTGGTTACTCAGGGTCGGTGTTTCTCTGCTCAGTCAGGCAGGGACTGATTTTTATTTGTACAGGTCTATCTCACAGCAACAGAGAAAAACATGGGAAAATCTGATATGATAAAGCTGGCAAGCAAAACTGTTCAGTCTTTTAGGACTAATATATATGCATGCATTTAATGAATGGTATATTATGTAGCTGAGAAAAAAATGTACTGAAACATCAGAATTGTGAAGTGAAACATTAGGCTATGGATGGATGCTGTTTCCTGACTAAATAAACATACTTTGGGGTTGACTTGGGTTTATTTTATCACTTTTTTTTGCATTCTCACTATTCAGTAGGGGTTTTCTGGACTCTGCAGAGGATCAGTCATTTTCTCCGTGTGGCATTCTCAGCAGAGCATCTTCATCCTTTGCTTATTCACAGCTGACTGGATGCACCAAAGTGTTCTTATTCTTCTTGTTTCCTAAAAAACTTAGTTGTAGAGAGAAAAGTCAAAAAAGAGGGTCAGCTAACTGGGCAGGTCCCTGTCAGGAACTCAAGGACCTTGCTTTTGTTGAAATGCTTGGAGCATCATGATGTTAATATTTTCCACCTGATAACTTAGCCAGACACAAGAGGTCATGGTTAGTTTTTACTGAAATGTGAAAATTGTTGTTTTGTTGGGGTTTGTTTGGTTTTGGGTTTTGTTTGTTTGTTTTAATTCAAATCATGACCAGAGCCAGAAACAAATGACAGTGTCTTTGCACCCAGCTTTCTGCCAGCACTAACACAAAATGATAAAATGGCACTTGTTTGTTTGTTTGTTTTTTCCTGGGCATAAATTCCCATCTCTTCTGTCCTTTTTTAATATTCTCTGCTTCCCTGGAGTATTGCCACTCTGTCTCAGACACAAGGCAATAACCAGATAAGCTCTCCCCTTTGCACCTGCATTTACTTGCCTGCATTTAGGATGGAAGCAGTGAAGAGCCCTTCACGAGGGCCAGGTGTGAAGGACAGCAACTGCATCCAAACAGCAAGAGTCTCTGTGTGCGAAACAGAGATCATCTTCCCTCTGCTTCCTATAGCACCTGCCTGCTCTGCAAATTAATCTTTGGGAGCCTGAAGATGGGCACCCAGAAAATGAGATACAAACAGTGGCAGTGCATGACAAATTCAGATTAGGAGTGACCTGTCACAGCCAGACTTGCTTTTCATTTCTGAACTCATGAGCAACAAATACTCATTGACATCAGTGGGAGCACATGGGGGGCCCTCCTTGCCCACAGTTACTGTATTAAATGACCTGTAACTCAAAAGGTCTTGGATGAAATCTATTATTCTACACCGAGCAAATTAGTTTGCAGTGATGTTTAGCTCAAGATGAACTCTGAAGAAATGATAACCTAGTGGAAATCAGAAGAGAAAAAAGAAAAGAATAAATTCAATCTAGGTAATTTTATTAATGATTTTTTAGTCTAAATACCTGTGGATTATTTGTTCCAATTCCACAGAAACAGTCCCTCTTTGCAGAAGAAATTTCAGATCCCACAGTTTCCAAAACAAACCAGGCACTTGAAACATTTTATCATGGAAACGCTGTTCATTGTTAAGTAAAGAGATATGTAACTGTGTTGATATGTGTCTGAAATGGCTTCTTCAAACATGTTCTATCTTTTTTTTTTCAATTTGGGAATTAACAGGGAAAACACATTCACTCCTTCATATAGAAAGAAAAATGGAAATTATATTCTAAAATTTTTACAGTGGCTAAAATAGTAATCTGCACAGATGATTTTGGTCCATTTTTTAAAAGCAGTCCCCCAATAGCAGGTGAATTACAGGCCGTCATACTCAGATCCAGTCTGCCTTCACATTTTGATGAGATTTTGTGGCTCATTCATTCATTTATGGTAATGCATCAATTATTCTTTAAGAAAGTTAGAAATGAAGACAAGAGATGCTGCTTATTTAAAAGTGTTTTGCATAATGCAGTGACTTTTAATTTTGGATAATGACAGAGATTGATAATGCAGTCTAGAAGCAAATAAAATGCTGACATATCCTCTACAAGCTTTCCTTCTGTAGATAAATATCTTTGCTGCTGCAGATGTGTGCATCTTTGTCCAGCTTTCTGTGGCTGTGTGCTGTAGTACAGAGCCATCATTTTATTCTTTGGACCGATAAAAGTCCTGAAATGTATAGGCCAGTAATTTGTTATACTTAGTGGCCTAATAGAGATTTCTGAATGTTATGTGGACATATCAGAGCAAAGAAATAGTCTGATGACCAAAATCAACATGTATAGGAGTACTTATTGTGCAGCACCTTGGTGTTTTTTTCCTAGACTGAAAGTAGCCAACGCTTCAGACATGTATATCAGTAATAACTAAGATATGCTTTCATAACTGCAAATAGCAACCCTGCAAGGATTGCAAACTTTGCGCTTTGGCAAACGACGTTTTCTCCAAAAACAGTTGTTTAGAAAAATCATGAATTATGTAACATGCGCTTCCACAAACAAAAGACACCTACATTATTATTTTCTCTTTTCTTTTTGGTGTTTTGTTTAGAAACCTGTTTTTTTGTGATATTCTTCCTTCTACCTGTATTCAGTTAGTGTGTTACAATACTCTCTGTCTGACAAGTCTTCTACAATACCCTTCAGAGAAATGGTAGCCAAAGGAGTCTGGGAAAGTACTCGGGGCTAAGAAAAGTTTCTCCTATTTGCTGGGCCTTCTAGTCATGAGGACTCAGAGCAAATAGGAGATTTCACTTCCCTGGTCCCTCTCTGCTTGCAGGTATTTTGAGAGTACCAGCAGAAGTGTCACTGAGCCAGTGCAAAACCCCATTGCACTGTGGGGCACGAGGACTGAACCCATGCATCACCATGTAAAGACATGGGTCCAAATACCTTGTGACAGCTTTTCAGGGGAACAGGGAGCTAATAGCTGAGCAGGAGCAATGGTGGTGCCCAGGTCCACAGCAGTCTCACACTCTTCAGGTGGTCTGGGAGGCACACAGCCCCTGATCCCCCCAAAACAATAGAGCCAGCTATGTGGATTAGGAGGCTGGATGATCAGCATTCATGAAGTTTGGGTGACTGACATTCAAGCACTGCTGGTGAAAAAATGCTGCAGTATCAAGCAGTGACCTAGAATAAGCTGAAGGTCTTGATGTGCCATAGTAGGAGGCCAAAGCACATGTCAGTGGTTAAAAGCAAACGTTGCTTGTGGTAGCTCATAAATATTACACTCTTCATCTTTTCCCCTCCCAGTAGACTAGGCAGTTTTAACTCCATTTTAAATCTGCTATATCTACAACTGAAATCATAATATTTATGCAGGGTAGTTTTTCAAGAAGCTTAGTGGATGTGAAAACAAGTTGCTGGGTTTTCCCCTTTTATGGAAGCAAGCTGAAGGTCAGATTTACAACATTTCAAGCTACATTCTGTGCTCATTTACACAGCTGTAATCTTGAGTTATGCCACCAAGGACAAGCAATTGCTCCAGACTTACAGGATATAACTGACAGCAGAATTCAGTTTGGGGTTGCCAAAGCTCGACAGAAAAGGAACTGTGAGGATGAAATTTGGTGTTCATGAAGTAGCTTGTATATATTCAAGGAATGCATGAGCCCAAAGATTTATTAATAATGTTTCAGAGCATTATTGAAATTAGGCTTAATTATCTGTGTAATTTGCTGGAACCAACATTTTAGCATTTTTGATCAAGTATATGCCATTAATTTTAAAGAGATGTACCAGGCTGCTCTCAAAAATGGAAATAAAAAAAAATTAAAAAGAAAGCCCATAATTTCTAAATGGTGTGTTTCAAAAGTTTCAAAGGTTGTTGATGGTTGTGTCCTTCTCCTCCCTTTGCAAACAAACAGTTTGTTTGCAGTCTAATCATATGGAAGAAAGTTCACATCACCCCAGAGTGTTATTCCAGCAAGCAGGGAAAAGAAATGTTTCCTTGTTCCCAAGCTTGCCTAGCTCTGCCATCCCTCTGCCTTCTGCCCTTGCTCCAGCCCCATGAAATGGCCCCATGCCAGGAAATGGTGCTGGCTGTCCTCGTAAGAAGGAGCAAAAGACAAAGCTGTGAGCAATAACCTACTTGCTCCTTTGCACGGAAGAAAAGTGCAAGGCTCCTGTTCAGACCTGTATCACGTTCAGACACGCTCCTGCACTGCTTGCTTTGGAGGTATCATCTCCATGCCTAGACCACTGTTTCTGCAGTGTCTTCTTGCCATCCTTCTGATGAGATGTAGCCTGTGGTCACCTGAGCTCCCAGTAAAGTGGGATGGGATGTTCTCATGTTGAAAACAACAGATACACTAAGGTGCCATACACGTTGCTTTTCTGCTGGTTTCTGTGGAAACTTTGGAGAAGATCCTTTGCTACTCTCTTTGTCATGTATTTAATAGCAGTAACGATGCTTTCCCCTTTCTGAAAAGGTTACTGTGAGGATACAACCGCTATTATGTATTAATAGCTTAAAGCTTACATGAACACTGTAACACTGAGGGCAAGAGGAATGCCAACACAGTCAGGTTGTTAGCTGTCATTTTGCCAAACCTGTGCCCAAAGAAGCTTTTGGTTTGGGACAGCTGCTGAGTCATGGTTTTTTTTGTGGTCAGCACTTCTCTTGTTCAGATTTTCACTTTGTTTTTTCTCTGTATACCTTCTCACCCCCTGCCTCCATGTACGTCTCTAGCAGCACTGACACGGTCAGCACATCATTTTGGGAGGCAAGCAGTAAACATGAAGGGGGGATGCTGTTATTGAAATGTTCTACACACTCGCTCAAATGGTGGAGAAGCATCAGCTCAGACTTTCCCAGTAAACGATTAACTTTTGCTTGCACAGAGGAGAAAGCCACAGTAAGAATGCAATTAATTATGCCTGCAGCCCAGCCAGGCCAGCAGCCAGTGGTGCTCTCACTTGCAGCTCCTGGCTTTGCAGGTCTGATTTGAGAGTAACTAATTAAACTCAGGTGCAGGCTGTAAGACTTGTTCAATTAATGCACAGTGTCTTCTTTTCTGTGTTTCCAGGCATTTGTAGCCCATAAAAATAGAGCAGGCGCTTGGTGCTACAAAATAGAGTGCTGACGATGGAGGTAATTAATCCTTTATTATTCTGGTGTGATAGGCTGCTGCTAGGGCTGTCATTCAAAGCACTTGTCATGCAAAAACATCTCAAAGGTGAAAGAACATGGAGTAGGAGAAAGACAGAATAGACTTTTTAGAAGAGACAGAATAGACTTTTTAGACAATAGAATGGACTTTTTGGTGTTATGGGTACAGACACATTTTCAGTTTTTGACAAGATTGTCAAGATCTGGTAGTCAAAACCCAAGACTGGACATTCACTGCACTATATTCTCAGCTGTGTCTTTGACTCTCGAGGGCACTTTTAGGAAGGCAGAAGCTTAAAATGAAAATTCAGGCTGGTTCAAACTACACATGGCCATTAAAGAGAAATGCAAGGCCATAATTGCAGCTCACTGTGGCCTGCCTTTGTTATTTTACTGCTTCCTGAACATCCTCAGTCGGCCACTGTCATTAACAGTTTACTGACTCCAGTGGGCCTTAGGTTAATTCCAGCGCTACTCTTCCCTGATAGTGCAGAAGGTGATGATCTTTCCATAAGGGAGACTGGCTTCGAGTGGAGATAATGCAGATGTCTAAGGAGCTGCAAAAATAACAAATAGTGTTTTGGGTTGTTTATTACTGATAGCAAATGCCGTTCCCCTTGCTGGTTCAAATCGAACTCCAGGACTCAAAAATCTTTTCCAGTAAAAATTAAGGGTAAACTATGAAAATATTGTCAGCCTTCTCTCTCTGTTGTCATTAACTTGCTTGTAATATCCCTTCCCCTCAGATGCAGGAATTTTGTGATTTTATGAGATGTCAAGGAGGAAACCACCTTCTATGGTAGTAGCCCCAAGGAGTGCCAAGCATTAAGAACTTCAGCCTCAACACAAGGGAAAAACTCAAAACATAACGCATTGTTTACGTTAAAGACAAGTAGTGATTTCATGCTCTTCTTGTTACTTCATGACGAAAATGGTCCAAAGCTATTAGGAATGTTTATAGTGGGAAAATAATGCCAAGTCTAATAAATGGATCAGATAGGACAGAGCATGTTTTATTCAGTGTGGGAACCAAACACTGCCATATTGTACAGATTTGCTGATCTGGAAGAATTGTTCTTGCCTTACGGAATGCAACTCAAAAGCTGAGTGCATGAATATGACAGTTTTCTCTTTTTTAATGCAGAGATTTTTAAGGCAGAAACATTGCTTGGAGAGTTTTCTAAAGGATTCTGATCAACTTACGTAAGTTCAGGAAATTAGCAATAATTCATTATCCTGTCATATTTTTCAGGAGCTTTTGTTTTCCTTGCATCACAATTCTTATCCCATTAGAGACAAATAGTATTCAAGTATCTGGATGAGGGCTAGTACTCTGGTACAAATTTTAATGCTAACTCGATGTTGGGAAAATAGCTGAGAGCAGTTATTAGAGCAATGACAGTCTCTGATTCCTTTTTTTTGTCTTTCCTAGGTACCTGTGGTCCTGTGGGAAATTTTACATGGTGGAGTGTTTGCCCTCACTGGGCATATAAAAAGTTTGAAAAAATGCTTTTCTACCAGCATTTGTATTTTACAACAGCAAGAATCCTTGCTGACCTCCTGGCAGTGGTTCCTGATGGGAGAGAGCTTGGGAAGGGTAAGGCCCTAAATTATTGCTCAGCTCATAGGAAATTTATTTGTAGAATGTGTGTGTGTGTGCGCATAACTACGTGTTGTGCATGCAAGAAGCATGAATTTTTGTTTTCTGAACACCATGCCTCTGAAATTTCCAGGAAGCTGCTCTTTGCTGCTGACAGTCGCTATAAAGGTGATGGCAGCAGTGAGGTAGTTTTTGTTCATGTCTTCTTGTCTTCATTAATTTCTAGTGTGTCATTTCAGCTGAAAATATGCAGTTGCTGTTAATGTGTTCAAAAGCATGATGTTGGCTAGGTGGCTATTTATGTCACAGTAAATATTTGATGAGGAGGTGTGTTATTTTTAGCCACAATCACAACATATTATTGGAATTTATAGACCTGAAATGGGTCATCTAACCATGATCTTTTGTTTCCTTTACAGTTTCTTGAGGTTTTTTTTCCATTTTTGTTCACAATTTGAACTGAGGAGGTGGTGATTCAGAGTGTTGGTAAAAATTGCTGCACATAAGTTGCATAGTAGGGGCAAACATCAAGCCTCAAATCGCAGGTCCCATGCAGATGGGCGATGCTGCAGCCACTGAAGCAATAAATCCAGAAAGGCTGTGCAGATATGTGAATGTACAAATGGATCTCAAACCCGTGATTTTCATATTCCAGCAATCACTGCTGTAGGAGTGCATGATTGACAGCACAAAGGACTTAGATTTACTGTAGAGAGATGTAAATTGATAAGCCAGTAGACAGCCATCATTCTTCCTTTATTCTCTCTCTCTATCCCATGTCTTTCTCTTCTGGCATAATCAAAGCTGACATAGTGCATTCTATACCAAGTTTTATTTTTCGTAATTATAAGACAGTACATGAGATCTGACGGTGTTATTCAGGAAATGGCACAAAGCCCACTGAAATACAGGCTTTCAGATTGATCCTCTAATAATATTGTTTTTCACATAGATTCTGGATACTCAGACTCTACATCTGTGTCTTTAAGCTGTCTGGGTGCTTTAAGAAGGGATAAGTGCAGTGGGAAAAAATGAGGGAGCTTTTCATTTTGTGCAGAAGAAAATATACAAAGTGTGAGATACTGGCTTTCTTTCCCCTCACCCTCAGCTGAATCTGAAGCATTTTGCCACACCATACATATTTCTAAAAAACGTTTGTGGGAGGCTGACTTAGGGGAAGAGGTAGAATTCAGGAAACCGAAACAGAGAGATCACCTGTAAAGACCTAGATGAGCATTCAGCCTTCCCCTTAGCCGACTGATTGGTGTGGCACACCTCTCGTGTTGTGAGGCCAAAGGGTCCTTTTCCACTGATTCATCTCAGTAGGCTCAGCTGCCTCTGACTTAAACGGCAATGTTTTTAGATCTAAAAAGAAGAGACTATGAGATATAATGTAGTTGTTATAATACAGATGTCTTTGAAAATCTCATTTTTCCTCAGGTCTGAAAAAGTATGGTAAAATCTGAACACTAATATTGCAGCTCTTTGACCTCCAATACATACACTGAAAATTCAGATCCTATCTGGATTCAGTGAATCTGCAACTTAGAAGAAGGCAAATGAATGAAGCCTTCCTTGCTTAGGAGCTCCAGCAGGGAAGTGCTGCAGAACACCTGGAAAAATCCCAGGGCTGTGAGTAATTTTTCATATCCTTTCACTTTAAAATTCTCTAGTATTTTTATTGAATTAATCAAAATAGCAAAGAGAAAGAAAAAATAAATTGGATTTTTTACTTAGGTCATATTAGATTGAAAATAGTAGGGAAAATGGGATTATCTCACTTGATAAGGAAGAGATTATTACTTTCCATCCGAACACTGTTGTCTCTTTCAATGTCAACCTCCCTCAGACTTATTTGTACTTCCAGAAACAAACTGAGAAAGTTATACTTCATGGTATGAAGTATATATACTTGTCTGCTCACTGCTGCCTGGGATCACCACATGGGAAGAAAAGCACATTTTTGTACAGTACGAGTGCATAGGCTACAGGCTCATAAAGGGAGAGTGGGATGAGTGGTATACGCTGCATGTAAAATTTGACAGTGTATTCTCATATATAGCTAGAATGCAGTCTAAGCTCTTCCTCCTGCCTTTGTTAAACCTGAGCTGCCTTCTGTGCTTGTTTTGGTCCACTCCAGAAAGATGGGCAAAATCTCCCTGCATGACAGTGTGGATTAATCTATTTATTGCTGTGAAGGATGCCATAGAGTCACTGGTAGATACCAAAGCAGAACAAGTCACAGAATCACAGAATCATCTAGGCTGGAAAAGACCTCTGAGATCATCAAGTCCAACCTTTGACCCAACACCACCTCATCCACTAGACCATGGCACCAAGTGCCACATCCAGTCTTTAAGTCCTATCAAAGATTCTGACATTTGCCTTAACCTACAGCCCCCTGCCCCTTTGTCTAAATGGATTCTCACACATTATACCATTTGCTCACTGGGTTCGAGACTCATGATATCTCAGATCTTGCTTTGCCTCATTAACTTAGATGCACAATGACCATAAGGTAGAAAGCAAGGTCTTTCTCTCCCTTTCATCTTTAGAACAGGGAACTTCTTACTTCCAGTAGCTCTTCTGCTTAAATATAGCTAACAGGTAGTTTCAAAGAGGCAAAATTAGTTTTTTTTCTTTAAGCAATTACATCAGATGCCAGAATTGGGAGTCTTTTTATGCTACATTGCCTCTGCAGTTGATGGAGAAAGACAGATGTCTCTGATGGGAGATGTAGATCTTAGGTGCCCTTTGGCAGTACCTGGTTTCTAATGCAGGTGGTATCCAATTTTAGCACCTCAGTTTTAAATGCTTCCAATTAAGCAGGATGGACCTCAAGCACTTTATGCTGCCAGGAGCTTGCTGAGGACATGTATGGAAAAGCACTGCTGGTGATGCACTCCTGTCAAAAGGCAGTTCCTTCTCTTATGGCAACTCATGGAATTACAAAAGCAAGAGAAGAGTCCAAATATTTTTGGCTATAACTAGTGAATAAAGCAGCGCATTGAACTACTAATACCTTAAGTGAGAGTGGTTGTCTGAAATACTCTTAAAGATCAGCCCTGGGTGACTCCCATCAATCCCACTGCTGTTTAAACCTTTTGTTTGCATGAATTGATGCGTTATTGTTCCTGTCAGTGTAGGACTTTTCACCAGAAACCATCTTTTTGGGGGACTATAGAGAGTACATTGGAAAAGGACTGAAATTTCTCTGTAATTCTTGCATTATAACTCTGTAAGAGCTGCCCAATTGGACACTGCCAAATGATTTTGCATAGGTGCCTGAAAAACTCTATGGAATACCTATGCTGACTTGCTGTGATCGTAGACTAGTTTCAAACACAGCAAGAAAAATGCAAAATCTTATTACTAATTTCCTAGGCCATCCAATTCACAGGACATTAATGCAAAAAGTGTTTTTACTGGACTGTTTTCTCAACAGGGTTATTATGTTTCTTTCAAGGTAATTCTTAAAGAAAGGGTTTATTTCTTCTCACTTTTTCATGTCTGTGTCTCTGGCAGGAATAGGCCTTTGGGAGCTTCTTAGGAGTGAAAGTGTAAAAAACTAGAATGTGCGCTGCATGTTTGTTGCCACATATTCCTTCAGAATTTGCTTTTAAAATGCATATTGGTTACAAAATAAACCCGAATGAGCCATTATACTCTGGTGTGTAATTATGTATTTAGGACACATACTACACACAGCTTTAAAAGAAATCTGTATGGAAACAAATTGCATTACATTTGCAAATAGCTGAAGATAGTTGAACAGCAACACCTCAAGCCTTTCAAAATACTGAAGTCATTTACACCATTTTCTGAAGTAATTATCTCCCAAGTATCAGATTCCAGTTTCAACGCCTTTGCTGCATAGAAGCTGTAGAGGTCTCAATATAGCATAAAAGATCTGGGCTTGGCTGTCTAACAGCCTTGATGTAGATTTAGTTCTTCTGTGTGACATACTATCTTGGAGAAGGATTGCTGGCCTCCTGGAGGGAGTGCTACACGGGTCTAACACACTGTGCTGGGAGTGAAGATGTGCCAAGGAGAGAGGCATCCCCAGGGACAAGGGTGAAACCCAACTTTGTGTCTCTCCAAAGATTAGTGAGGAGCAGAGGTTTAAGTCTTGGATGAATGGTTCTGGGATTTACTGGAGTGACAGATGTGCTTATATGGCTGGCCCAGAGAGTGGAAAATTCTCTGGCTTCTTGTTTCAGGGATTCAAACTGCCGCTAGAGAAGGACAGTGCATCTCCTCAGCTTTGACACTGTTGTACCACTTATTTTTCTTCTTTAACTGGTGCTTGGCAAAGTACCTGCCTCTCAGGGGGCTAATCCTTGGAAATAGCAGTGTGTAACAGAAATGGCAGCAGGCACCCGTAAGGAAGCTGTGTGCCTGCCTGGGTCGATGATATGGAGCAACATCAAGCGTGCTTCCCTGCCTTGAGACAGCAGTTCCTGCATTAAATCTACAAAATGCCTTTCTGTGCACAGTACAGTTGGAAATGTTAAGAGTCACGCTTATTAGCACTGGCACATATAAAGCAGAGCTGCAGTAAATGAGTTAAGTGTCCTGAAGACTTGAGGACTGGGATGTTGTTTTTCCTTTTCTGGAGCTGAGCACTCAAGAGACTTTCATTAAACCTGGGAGTTGGCAGATCCTCATGCTGATTCTGCCACTTATTTGTTGTTCGCCCTCAGGCTAGTCACTTAACCTCTTGCCGCCCTAATTTCCCCATCTGGAAAATTATATTTACTTACCTCTCCTGGGGATTGCACGGGGCTTAATGAATGCCTGTAAGGGATTTGAAGATCCTCAGATCTGAGATGATACAGGACTGCAAAAGATTCACTGTGTATGCAAGGAGGAGGGGGTGGGTGCCCAGGCAGGAGAGCCTGCCTGCGTTCCTGGCCTGGAACCCAGTCCAAAAATCTAATCAGCAGGGGAGATTCATACTCTCTGTTTTAGATGAACTCCACTTCCTTGTGGTCTTTTCAGATTTGCTGGAAGAAAAAGGAGGCAAGTAACTTAGTGGGGAGGGGGGCAGCTGAGGTTAACTGCTTTCTCCTGTTGGTCCCCTGGATCTTTTTGTCAGTGCAATAACAGCTGGATCTCCCAGGAAGGTAATGATCTTCCCAGATACTCCATCTTGCTGCAGGCTATTAGCGAAGCCAGGCAGCCCCTTTGCTGCCCATTTCTTTAGCAGGGAAAAATGAACCTCTGAACAAAAAAAAAAGTTCCTCCATATAATTAAGCAGCATTAGAATGAGGCCTGTGCCTTTGCTGATGAACTTCAGTGAAAGCAGATGGTCACAATGGTATTAAAAACTAAAGACTTCAGTCAAGCTTTTAATTGAAAACAATTGGACCCTGCTGGATGGTAATTACCTTGGCTGCTTGCAAATAATATCACAGCACTGCTACCTATGAAGGAAGAATGGAGACTGAGTTAATAAGAACTGCTTGATCTGCATATAATAAACAGGGAGCATCCAAAACTATTTTCTCTGGTAGCTTTTCTCCTGCAAGATGCTTTCGAGTGGTTAGCAGTGTGAAAAAGAACACAGAGTGTCAGAAATTGAAATGTGTGAAGTGTTTGCTGGGTTCATAAAATAACTTGAACAGCCCATCTTCCCCCATCCCCCTCCTTTTTTTTAACAACTGAAATCCCAGACGCATCTGAGAAAAACAGTAAAATATAATAAAGTGGAAAAGCTCTAGATTATCCAGCATTCCTCCTCTTCTGAATGGCAATGATAACGACAGGCTGCCTTTATCTTGTTTCATCCACTTTCTTCTTCCCTTGCCTGATCGACTGGAAGGTTGATACCTTCTAAACACCCAGAGTGCTTTTCACCAGGTTCTTAATTGGATTTTAATGATCATTAACTTAATATGCCTCAATCTCTAACAAAACAAATGTAGTATGTGGCGTATTTTGCCTGACAATTTTCTCACTCCTCTCCCTTGTTCTGGGATCAGATGAGGTTTCCAGGGCTAGACCACCTAAAAGGGTCCTAAGTCCTGGCGTGCTATGTATTTGTTTACAAAATGTGACATTAATATCACCTTACAGTGTCTTTCCTGCTGTGAAAAATGACCTGTACTGCTGCGGATGTGTGGGTGGAAAAACCAGTCCTAATGTTGTCTCTTTCAAACACAGGTCCTGGATGTGTATAGAATCAACCAAATCTCCTCACCTTCCATGTAAACACTATTTTTCATGTGGCAGTATTCTTGGGCATCACTTTTTAGCCCCATATGAGCAGGTAAGACACTTTGCTGCCCTAGTAGACTTCAGAGAGCAGCAGCTGCTGCAATTTTGCAAAATTAATGAGTGGTTGTGAACTGCTAGTAAAAGCAATGCAATGATTTTCCATAACAAATCATTTAGAAGCAGTGACTTTATCTGCTCTTTCTTTTCCTATCCAAATATTTGTCTTCTCAAGGCATCAGCGAAGAGTTTGTCTTGTCTTGTCTGGCAGTATGATGAAATGAACTTTTCCAGTGTGTTTCATCTGGATCTGATGATTTTATGCCTGGAGTTCAACTTTCATTCACTTAACGTGCCATGATTAATGCAGAGAGTGATGTCCTGGACTTGTGAGAGTCAGTAGAAGTTTTCACACTGTCTTTGGAAGGATTTTCCTTATTTTTATGTAGTCAAAATATGCTTAAAGCTTTATTGCTGTAATGCCTCTGAAACTGTTGAGCAGAGTCACATGACATAAGTGTATTTCACAGAACTATTAAAACTGATGTTTTTAGTTCCTGTACCACCACCTCAGTTGAGGTATTTTCATTTGTACTTAGGACCTTCCCTTGGCTTTTCCTCTGCTGCTGGGCTCCTGGAGGACAGGTTGATGGGGCAGGTGACCTGGTCTGTCTTCTGGCCCTTATGTTCAAGCTAATGGAAGGATCTGAGCAGAATTTTTCTCACAGCCTTTCCAGCCCCTCCTTTATCGTAGATATTGGGACAAATTTGAAACTAGGAAAGGCCACCTTTCAGAATTGTCTTATGCAAGGGGCTGTGGTGATTCTATCAATTTTATAACAGCTACTTACTTTTAACTCTACAGAGTATGATCACTTATTGTAATTACTGCTTGCAGCTTCAAGGGAGCTGGAATGGAGAATACTATTTTAAAGGTATAAGCTCTATTGATCTAAAGTATTCTGAGCGATAAACAGCTGCTGGGGTTGATTAAAGCTGAAGGGAAGCTGAAGCATTTAATCAATCTCCAAAGCTGCTCCAAGTATATTACAAAGCAATTGTGATTATTGCTATTATATGACAACCTATAGCATAATAAAGAAAGAGGGATCATTTTTCTTGGAAGCATTTAGAGGTGTTGTGGTGCTTCTCAGCCTGCTTGATGCTGTCACCTCTGAATCTCGGCTAAGTGACAGAGCGTGCCAGCTCAAACAGACTAATCTTGAAGGGAAAATACAAGAGCAAGGCCTTTCAGCTCCCCAGAGTCTTCTCTTCCCTGTGTCTAACTGTGGCAGACAGCAAGCGCTTGGGGAAGAAGCGTAAGGCAAGTGTACAGTAACTCTGACCACATTGTAACCCACTCTGATCCTTGCATCCTGCACAGCTTGGGATGTTCTGTGCTGTGGGATATTTTTGTGCCTATCTAGCAGCCCTGAAGGGAGCTCTTTTTCATTACTTTTTTTAACCACTTCTTGAACCTTTGCACAGTCTTGGGCTTCACAATATCCTGTGGTGGTGCATCGCACAGTGCTGTCTCATGGCTTTGTAAAATAATACTTTTTTGTTCTTGTTTTTCAACTTTCAGCCTGATGTTTTCTTTTAGTTCCTTCTTACTCTTGTGTTAAGAAAAGCAACAGATAATAGTCTTCTGTCACCTTTTCTATTTCATAAACACAGAGATGTCTGCCTTTTCCTGCTGTTGTCCTTCTTTTCCAAGGCTTATTTAATATCCCTTTTTCTGAAGCTGACCCATTCCTCTGACCATCCTCGTCATCTCTGCATCTGTCTCCTTCCTTGTTTTGCTGCATGCTCTTTGAAAGAGTGTAATCAGAATTTCATATTTTACTTGAAGATGTGTGCTTTTCTAAGTTTATTATTTCTTCCTTTTTCAGGTGTTCAGTGATCTGTACTTATTACATAAAACATATATACATCAGGCAATATCAAAGACATGGATATAAGAAAGATTTCTGAAAACTAAGGTGCTTCAGGAAATAATCTTAGGTTTAAAATTTATCTTGTGTTGCATTTAATATATAAAAATGGAAAGTCTATGAACAGAGCAGGAATTTCCCCTAGAAAATGTAATACGGAAACAAATTGATAGACAAGTTTATTAAATAAAGAGTAGTAAAGGAATAGAATTTATTAAACCTTGTCCTTGCTGTAATTGTAACAAAGAAATTACAGGACTTTAGCCTGGCTTAAGCAAAGGCTAACTTTTGTGGAGAGTGTCTTGTGTCAGTCCTGTCAGTGGTTTCTTTAGTCATTCTCCACTGCTTATAGCTGAATTTCTCTCAAAATCAGAAAGTAAAAAATAAAACTTAAATGACTCATCTGATCTTTATTATTTACCTGAGGAGAAACACCAAAAGTAAATGGAGCTTACATAGTGATAAATTACTTAGGGCATTAGGCATATATAAAGTACAGTGGCATTAGGAAGCAATAGGTTGTACTTTTTTATTATCTATATTAATTTAAAATTGACATTGTTCTTCTGTATTTTATTTTCTTGTGGGAGAAGGTGACTTGCACTGAATCCTTCTGGTCAACTGCTGTTTGTTAGTCGGCCCACACTGCCAGCTATTGGTGGAGATGAACTCCTTTGAGTTAACTCTTTGAACTAATTTTGAAAAGCAAGGGTGGAAGGGCAGACCATCCTCTGTTTCTCAGTCCGTCTTCTTTTGCTCCTGCCTTCAGCGTGGTCCATGCTGAAGGGACCTCCAAAGATACACTGTTTCAAGCTTTTGCTTTTGCTGAATGCACCTCATACAAAGGCAAGTTGGATCCCTTTGGGTTAGCAGGCAAACATGAGATGTCTCTGCTTTTGTTTCTCTGTTATGATATCTCTTCTGAAACTTTAAAACATTTGAAGCCTCTCATGACCTTCATGTGAAACCTTATGCATTGCCGTAGTGTGCTGAGCCTGGTGTAGTTATCTTTGTTGCATAAGATTCCTATTGCAACAACTTAAATCTTCTTTATAGTGGTTTCACATGAGGGTCACAAGTCTTCTGGGAAGCTTCTCCTGAGTTTCACTTTATAATGGTATGAGAGTCTTATGAGTCTTGTGAATGCAGGTTTTTAAATAAGAATTTAGACCAGTAAATAAAATTTCAATTGGGAAGTCTTCAGGTGGTGAATATTCACAGATGGTGAAAGCTGGAACGCTTGCCCTCTGAGAGGAGGTGGTGGGTCCTGGGCCTGTTTGGCCGGGGAAAGAGATAGCTACTGTGGACTGATAGCTAAGTCCTTGACTTAGCTTGGATATGGCTAGTCTCACTGTGCTGAATGGGCTGGACAGCTGAAACTACAGACCTAGCTGTCAGAGGTTTCACATGGTAAAGTGGCCCATAGCAGTCTACTGATAATGGCCTTCTCTTCCTTAGGATGCAATTTTAGGAGCATTTCCTTTGCATTCCTCTGTTAACTTAGTGGTGCCAGCAAAGCTCTGGTATGGACACATGGAAAATCATCAGGGGAACCAGTTCAGGTTAAAGATAATCCTTTTTTTGTTTGTTTGGTTGGTTTTTTACCTGTTTTAAAGTTCCTCACACAGCCCCATGAAAATTCATCTTGGTGGCACTGAGGCATAGTGCAACAGTAGGAACAGCCAGCAGGGAGTGCTTCAGCTGGTGCTGGGTTTCAGAGAGGTATTTTTCATACTGTGATTTTACAGTCAGTTTTTAAGAGCCCCCCAGAAATATCCCCCAATTCCATGGCTCCACGGATTGCCAGCAGTAGATGACTATTTGTGAAACTGGACCTCAAGACAAGTCTGTGGTAAAAACAGACTGCAAAAACGATGAAACCCACTGATGCACTGAAGCACTGATTCACAATAGTGCACTTATGCTGTTTTGCCATTTTTTTGGGTTGCAATCTAACCATCTGTTAATTGGCCCCATCACACATTTCTATGGGGTGCTGAGATTCATGGTAGATCTATGAGCAGTGTCTCCCAAGCCATTCAGGATGGGGCCTTGCAGCTTTTCAGGTCCTGCTCCTGTTTCACATCAACTGCACTAAGACTGGCTATCCTGGCTGCCATCCCCTATCTGACTGCCTCAATCTCATTGCTATTTTATAACCAGAGATTGTATCTGAGCAGAAGGATGTGAATGCATCACCCGCTTTCAAGAAATTCTGTTTGTGCCAAGGAGGACAGGATTTTTAGGCATTGTGACTGTCAGCTAACCTCAGCTGGAAACAAAGTGTTATGCTTTGCACGAGGTGGGACTGATCCTGCACCCCAGCGCTCAACCTTGGCATTGCTTCTGCTGGGATCAGAGTGAATCCTGGCCAAACTGAGACCCGCTTCTGTTTATGTTCCTTTTTAAAACTAATCTCTCTTTTCTCCACTATGCATATTTTCACATTTGTGCTAATGAAAGCTCTGGATTGTTCCAGGGGATCGCATGGAAAATATCTGTGAGCTTTGGCCATCTCTCTGAAATACTAAAGTCATTTTGGTGTTTGCTTTGGCATGTTGCTGTGAAAGATTGTAGAGTGCATGTGTTTATACGCATACAGGGAGAGAGGGCTCCTACTCATTGTGCCTTTGTGAGGCTGCCAGACTGTCTGGCCCCATCTATTCTACTGTAAGTGAAAAGAGCCTCGCGAGTGCTCGCTGTGTGCTTGGATCGGGCTCTGTTAGGTACTATGCTTGGAAGCAGTTCTGTCAGCTTGAAAAATATCTTTCTACCTGAATAGTGTTTTTTCCCTGTTGTTATTAGTAAAATGTAAGATCACTCGTCAGCAAAGAAATTTTTCCTTCTTCCCTTTGTTTCTTCTGTATGCTAGGCAACTTTGCATTCAGTGCATTTTGGTGGCCCTCCTGAACCAGGCAGCCAGTTGCCCTTTGAGAACAGAGAGGATCTTCCATAGAGAAGAATGAGAAGTAATATGTGCTCAGTGCTAAGATGCATCCGTGGTTGAAAGACCTGAAAGTTGCCCTTGAAAAAGGACTTTTTTCCTCCTGTAGCCTGTTGCCTTCTGAAGTAACATGAGACAGAAATTTTCAGGTGGAAGGCATTTCCATCCAAAGGGGGGATTTCTTTGCTCTGCGTAGAGAGATATTGTTCAGCTGAAAGCTCCCACAACACTCTTTGAGAAGATGAAGGATGACTCCAGCAACCCATCTGTGAATTTTCCTGTCTACAAGAAAGCTTGTTCTAAAATTTAATGATATCTGTGCACTCCTGCTGAAAAGTCATGGGTTGCAGGACCTGCACTTGACTAGTAATTATAAGGTACTTTGATATTGAACTTGGAATCTGAACAGAAGTCTGTAGAATTCAGGCCTCCTTTCCTTTTGCTAGTGACAGGAACCATTTATTTCAGATACCCTCCTCTGGAAAGAATAGCTGGGAAACAAATGTGTGATGGGAGTTGCCTGGACCCAACCTGTAGCCCATCTAGCCTCAAGTCCTGTCTATAGTTGCACTGAGTATTTGGAGGAAGATGCAAGTATTGCTGAAATGGATGATTGCAACTAACCTGCAAACAAACTTGTCCAGTGCTTCCTGGAGAGCTCTGTCTCAGCTTTTGTTTCAAGCAGCAGCTCTAATAATTTCAGCAGATGAGGTACAGGAACTGACGTTTAACAATTTTTTTTTGTTTCAACTTGCAAGCTTAGCTGTCCAATTTTGCTTTACAAAATCTATACGTAGGGAACATTGGTGTTTTCTTTTGTACTAGAGACATGAAGGAATTAAAGGATTCAAGACTGTAAAGCCTTGAATAATTTAGGTTCTGTTTCCAACAGATATTCACTCTGCTACATATACACTGATACTGGGCTCAGACATTTTGGTATCAGCAACAGCACCAAACCCCCATGAACCAAAAGGAGATACACTTTTACTCAGTGTTAGCCATCAATCTATTTCCAATCTTCAGGACATACTCTCATCAATTAGGGGCTTCTGCTTGAGAAACCTGGCCTGTTAGTTTGCAATGAAAATAGATAAGACCAGGCACATTACGTGTATGACCTCCTCTGCAATACTTTGTGCAGCCCAGCCAGCCTTGCTCCTCTTGCTGCTCTGCTTCATGTTGCTCTTGTGAATAAATATTGCTGCACACATTCAGGTCAACATACACAGTCACTCAGCTTCTCCTGCTAAAGTGGTTGAACTACCTGAGGCAGAAGTGACAAGAATCTTCTCAAGAAAACCAGTCAGTGAGCTTCTCTGGGTCTTGACCTGATGGTTTTGAGCTCTGCCTAGTACAAATGGATCAATCCTCCAACTCAAGTGCTGTTTCATACTCTGTGCCTCAAAGCTTTGACCACCCTACTAGCATCAGCAACCAGCAGGGTGAGGAATGACCAGCAGGCCCCTGTATTTCACTACTGCCAGGATTAAACATGTGTTTCCATTTCTCAAACCATGGTGTCTGAGGGCTCAAAACGCTGCTGTGCTTGCTTGCATCCCCCCTGCCAGGGCATGGGCACATGCTTCTGTAAAACCTGTCAGAGGTAAGCTGCTGCTGAGAGCTACACAGCATCGAGTTCAGCCCTGTGCATTTGTGAAGATAAATGAATCAGGAGAAAGAACACTTTTGCTGTGCTGCTGCTATTTCAATGTGAATGTGAGACCCTGAAATGCTCTGTTCTACTTCAGTAGCTCTAAGAGGAGCCTTTCTCCAGAGGTCTCCAGTACCCAGACTAATTGAAATAACTCCAAAGGGCTCTTTTAAATCTAATTCCATCCCCTGTTTTCAGTCTCTTATTTTTTTTTCCCCTCCTGTCTACACACTCCCTTGAACAAAAAGCTTTAAAATTTTCTTTTGGAAAGGACTGGAACGTAATTCAGATGAAGTTAATGTGAAGTCAAGGTTGATTGCTCATCTCCCTGAAACCACCAGCAGTGGCTGAGTGCCGGCAAGTGTGAGACTGGAGTTCAAACATAGCTGGGAAACTTGTCAGTGATCTGAACAAAGGGTGGGCTGGAGGCTGAGGATCACCACTCCCCCTCTCCCCCCGTGTGACTTTCTCAGCTCATGCTGAACCCTTTGATCACTGTCCAGCACAGGGTTATGTGGCAGCCTGGGCCAGAGCCAGGGATATATACATGGGTGGAGGCTGCTGTAATCTGCGTGTGCTCTTGATCCACCCCGTACCTTTATTTCCACAAACACTGTTGCATATCACAGTGGGGTGCATCACTGCCGGTGCTCCTTCAGCTGAAAGGTGGGACTGTCCCTGCCAAGCACAGCTCCCTTTCCCAGAAGGGACGTTCAGAACAAGTGTGCCTGTATTTAGTAACCATTACTCTATTTTTGCCAGGCATGTTTCTATTTGACACTGAAATCTAAGACTGTGACTACAATAGTGCTATTCAGTGCACAGAGTTTGTGTCTTCCTAAAGTGGCTGTTCTGGGAGAGCTGCATGGCCAAGCATGGCTAGCTTGGGAAGGTGCTGCTCATGACAAGAGCACTGCCAGAATCTTACCTCAGGAACCACATTCTCCAGACCACCTTCATCAGGGCAGTGTTTTAGCTCCATATCCTTCTAATATGGATTTTAGTGCTGCGCTTAGGGGCTATTAAGAACTCTTGAGTCCAAGATAAGTTCTTACAGATGTGCTACAATTATCATCCATACTTAAATGTTGACGTAGTAATCTGCAAAATGAGCTGAAACTCCTGAAGAAAAGGCTAATTGTCTCTAAGTAAAGTGAATGAGAAGCACTGGTGGAGAGGCAAGCTGTGGGCCCTTGTGCTTTCCAGTTGCATTTATGTATGGCTATTCTTCCAGCATCAGATGGGAAGAGGGACCTGGTTCCTCCTGTCTGCCTCTACTGGTGTCTTCTGATAAGTTGCTTCCAGCACAATCTTTGTGATTGAAGACTTTCAGCAACATGGGGTATATCACATATTTTGAAAACCTCTGTTTTCTGTTAAATCCTACAGCAAAACTGATATGGGATCCACTCTTCTGCATTATTTGTTCTCTATTTATTTTGGGACGGTCAGAAGATCCTGGTGGAATTATACCATTTCCTATCAAAATCTCTCTAGGTAACTCCAACAGTACAGTCATGCATTGCCCTCTTGTTAAATGATTCCAGGTTTTCCCTAGTGGTAGATCCCCTACTCCTAGAAGATTGCACAAAGGATGTTGTAACCCTGCAATTATTTTTCTAGTGCAAATGCTGAAACGGGTTGAAGAAGATTTAGAAATCTACCCCTTCTCTCTTCAACCCTCCCTCCCCAAATTACTTCAAAGGTCAATGAAATACTTTTTGCCCAGACAGATGAAACAGTGTCACAGTGTCTCCTCATTCCTCCCGGTTTCTGCGCAACAGGGCCAAAACAACACTCAGGCAAGTGCCTGGAGCATGAGACTGTGAAACTGCCATCAGCCTGCTGGTGATGCAGCTAAGAGTCCAGCCGAAGCCACCAAGAGGGGTAAGACGTGTCGGGGCAATTGCCCGGGGCTTGGACATGGACATGCTGTGTGATGCTGGTGATGCAGAAGAGCAGGTCTGACTTGGTGGTGCGACTGCCGCCTGGCACCCCGTGGGACTCCGGCCCTCCCTGTCCATTGCCTGTGGCAGTGCCATAGCCAGGTGGGCTCAGCCTCTGCTCTGGGACAGTAGTGCTGGCTGCTCTGCTGGAGCATTGCCCATCGCGTTACTCTGATGTATCTCCATAGTTACAAAAATCCTCTGTTGTAGATGAAGATAGACTATTTGATGCTCAGCCAGGGAATAATCCATCTCTGTATTGGGTAGAAGATGAAGCTGAAAGAGCCTGGGGCACCTTTATGCCTTTTTATTTATGACTGTCCACACTGGGAACTGTAGTGCTGAATTAGGAGACAGGACAAATGCCCAGAGCTGCTACCTGTAGAGTGACCTAGAGCTTGATGTCACCCCTGGTGCAACCTCCAGGTTGCTCTGCAGCATCCATCAGCCCCAAAGACATGGATGAGGATGTGGCCATTATCATGGGCCTCAACTGCAAGTCTGCCCTGAGGTGAGACGCTGTGGTGAGTACAGATTGAGGGAAAAATGAATCTGGTTTAGGAGAGCTACCTGTCTTTAAGATGATTTTAGATGTTCACATTTTTATGCAGCATTTTGGAACATTTCAGCTGCTCCCATTTGGAATTCAATTCCTCTCCCTGTTAATCAATAACAGGCCTTAACAAAACAATATCTCACAGGAGACACAAGCACACAGTGCTGAACAAAGCAAAACAGCCACTGGCTTACAGGAACAATTGCTGCTACACAATGGGTTTTCAAAGCTCAGTATATATTTTGTCCCTAGTGGGAAAACTATAACAAGACTGAATTAGTGGCTAGGCTTGCCACAGGGAGAAATTAAAGTGTGATGGCTTGTCTGACACCCTGAAGTACCTTTATTTATTTTGGGGGAGAGGACAGCATGTAGAAATAAGATGCCTATTAGGGAAAACTATTTTGTGTTGGTTTCTGAAGTGTACAGCAGTTCTGTACACCTGAGGGCTTGATCCAGGTCAGGGATCAGGAGTGCCTTCTGGTGAAAAGGTTCCTGAGAAGAGCTGACAAGTGTGGGGATGCTGCCTGAAGAGCTGGGGATGCACAGATGTGGATGTAGGAGTATGGCTTTCAAGGGTAGGATGGTCTGAGAGTCCCTTGTCCATTCCAGGGGAGGCTCGGGGTTGGGTTGCAGGTGGCTGTTTGGTGAGGAAGAGAGAAAAGGGAAATACTATGTGAGAGCAAAGCAAATTCCCTTCCCTGTAAGTGGCTGGTCACCCTCGAGCTTGCTAACTTAGCTGCTCCTCTGTGCATCTTGACAGCTCCATGCTCTGGCACTAATGGGTTTCAGGAGCTCCCAATGAGCTGTAATCACCTTGGTTCAGGGTTCAGCTTGCACCTTTACAAGCACCTTCACCCCTTGCTGTTAACCCATGGTCTCCTCTATTCAGCAGCTAAGCTTGTAAATTCGTGTAACCAAATAGCTGGGCCCTTAACTGCCTGCATGAAAGTGAACAACACATCCATCTTCCACTGCCCAGCCAGCAGCCTAATGACACTGCTCACTGTGCTTGTGGGCAGCCTTTCAGACATAACTAACTCTGGCACTGCAAAAACAGTTGTTTTGGTGCTCACGCAGGCCAGACGGCTCATCTGGGCCGAGGAGGGAGGTTGCACAGGCAGAAAGCTTCCCATGGATTGCCCACATGCAGCGCCCTGTGCCACTGTCACTACATTCCATGGTCTGTCTGATGGGTGGTGAGGGAGACCTTCACCCTGCTGGTAAACTGTGCCTCATGTCCCAGAGCAGCAGCCTGCTTGCAGTGATTTTATGTTGGGTTGTGACTGATGTTTGACAAGTCACCTTTAAAAGCCATGCCTCAGTTTTGCTGTCCATAATCTGAGTGTAATTTTCTGAAGTAAAGTGCCACTAGGAGGACAGCTGCTAATAAAACACTAAAAGGTCCTGAGGTTTTCTGGCCTCTGTAATTCTTGACAAAGTCTATGGCTTGAATCCTCTAGTCTTGAAATTAGTCTTGTTACGAAGGTTGTCTGAACGCAGACCTTGTTTCCCATGACTGAGGCTCATGTGATTGTTGTGGTACGTGTGTGGGCAGATGTGTCAGAACCCTTCCAAATTGCCTCCATGAGCTAATTTCAGCCTAGCAAGGCAGAAAGGTGCAGCATTCATGGACAGTAAATCCTATAACCTCTCAGGAAATCGTCAAAGCAAGCTCTTTCTCCGTCTTCCACCCGGTGCTAGAGACCCCACAAAGGAGCTCAGCTGGGGACATCACTTGGGGGAAACAAGGCTTGGCCGCTTCTGCTCTTGCTTGTGTTACTAGTTGTGATGGAAGGAAAAAAAAGTACAGCTTTCTATCTGGAAGTAACTTAGATCTGCCATTGGCAGAGATCTGATATGTTCCCTTCCTCGCCCCCAAGCAATCACAAGCAATCAAAGCTGGGAGCACATGAGCTAGCAGGGGTTGAATGGTCATTGCTTTTCTTTATTTGCTGTCTGCTTACCTGGTGCAACAGGCACTACAAGAGAATTTCTTAATTAACCGGGCTCTGTCCTGGGTGGCACATGTACACTGCCAATGGGCATTATAAAAGCATAGTTATTGCACTTTGGCTTGGGAAAGGCCCCGGTGCAGTTGCATTGTTAAGGAAACAATCTTGGAGGAAAGGAGAGAAGGAGACTGGTCTCCACTCCAAAGGCTGTTTGTTGTCTTGATGTTAAACATAGTTGAATCTAAGCTTGGGGGAGGTGGAGGGTTAATTTGAGCTACCTTTGAAAACAAATTTGAGCAATGCACAGCAAGATCTTAGGGAAACAATGTTTATAATCTGTATCCTGCCTCAAATTGCATCGGCACCACACTCCTGCCCCACTGCCAAAATTAGCTGCAGTCATCCGGAAGCAGCTGGTGTCCCAAGCATGAGCCCTTGCATTCAGCCATCGCTCCAGAGCTTTTATACAGTTATGAAGAGAGAGTTTTTCCTGATTATTGAGCATCACCTGATCTTTGCCTTTGCAGTGGCAGCAGGAAACTTCTCATATGTGGAATCTGACACACTATTCTTAATCATACACAGTTCCTGCTGATTTTAGTAGGAGGCTTGCTTCACAGTGCATAGTAGAAACATGTCCTTCAAAAAGTGGACTGTCTTCTGTCCTCTCTGAAAGAGGGTGGGGAATGCATTACTCTGCCAGCTGTCTGCCTTTACGTCATCAGAAGTGTACAGGCTATGATACACAGTCCTTAGATTTAACAACAATATTAGGGATTTTGCCAAGCTAGGTAATATTGAATGGAGAGTGTTTGTTGATTAGCTTTCCCATCCCTTAAATCCAGGTTGCTTTCAGCTTTTAATTCACTCTTTATAAATTAATGCACCCCTTTCTTTAGTCCTTTGGAAAATTAATAACTGTTTCTTCTTCCAGTGTGGTCTTTGGAATATTTGAAAAGTGGCAGTGCATTAATTTCTGCCCCAGAGAGGCTTTGCAGTAGAAACAGCTGTTTAGGTTGTTCTGTGGCTACAGTACATTTGAAAGAGTTGGAGTCAGAGCTTTTTGTAATCATTTAAAATATTAAGTATTGTAAACTAACAGAAACAAGGGAAACTAACTGGAGAGGGGAGGAATTCCTCTGCTGTCCCTCTCTTGTTGCAGGTTTTGCTCTGACAGACTGACTTTGCATTCCCCAAGGCAGGGACTTTTATCCTGTCTTTGGGACAGTTTTACATCCCTTTTCTCCTGGGGGAGGGAGAAATGAATAATTTCTGCCTTCCTCCTGTTACTTCGTCTTCACCAGGAAAGAGAAGATGAACAATGCCAGGACCTTCCTCATTCTTTACTCTTTTCCCTTTTCTTTCTCATCACAAAAAGACAGAGGAGGGAAATGACGGCAGGCTCTCAATATCCACTCACTTTATCAATCCAGTTCTTTAACTGCTTTTGTTATCCAGTGGCATGATGGTCTTTGGCTTGTTATTTACTGGCTGTTAATTTAAATGTATTCCCATAAGGGACCCAAAAGATCCAGTGTTAGAGCTCTTTTGCATGATTTGTCTAACCACTCTCTAAATTATTTAACATGGCTCTGAACCATTTGGAGATTTTTTTTTTGTTTGTTTTCTTTTAAACACTATGATTTGATCTAAAACATCTGTAAAAAATCACAACTGACTTTCCATCTGGGCAACAGCTCAGCTCTATCCTGAACCTGGGTAGGGTCAAGTGTGTGAGGTCTGTTTCAAAAGCATAAAATTCCTGACATGGTGAAATTCTTTTCTTACATGTTTGTTGACAGAAGATGGAAAGGGAAGCGAATGCAAGGCAAGGCAAGATCACGATGCTGTGCTGCTGGGCCAGAAGTGAATAGAACATCTTGTTACGGAAATAGCCACGAAAATGCTCCTCCCTGCATTAGAAAATCAGCTATTTAAAGCACGATCAATTGTCAGTCCTCTTTGATGCTGTTGTCATTTGGATATGGTATGTGCAAATAATATTTTCTCATGAAAGAAAACTTCCAGCAATGACAGCATTCCCCTGGCCACATCCCCTACCAAAGGGGAGAAATCAGCTCATCCCTGCAAATGGTGTCTCTCTCAGAAGAGGAACACCAGGATCTGTGTTTTGTTTTTCCTCTAAGACTTTGGACGAGTGAATTTTGACCCCCAAATGCCATCAGGGTGGTACAAATTGGGCACAATTTCTAAGATGTGCTGGAGCACTGGAGTTACATAGGACAGTAGTCATGTTAAAATAGAAATACATGGAGAAAATGAACAAACCTATGTGATTTAAAGCAAAGCCCACTTTCCCCTAAGATATGTATAATCAAACTGGAAATATATGCCTTTGAAACAGATTGCTCTACCTTTACTGATGTCAGTGAGCAAAAATGCTTTTATTCTTGGCTAATCACAGTGGAGTCACATCCTTCAAAAAACTGGAATTATCAAACATAGATTTTCCAGAGAGATGAACCCATGCTCAGCTTAAGCGCTCTCAAACTTTCCTCAAGCTGAGATTCACATCTGTATCCCAGCTCTACAATTCAAGCCTGCCGCTGTTTGTTATTGTTTGCATTGCTTCAGGGCCCACTTAGGGATTGTACAAAGTGTTCTTTTTAAAAAAATAAATATTAAAGTGTCCTCACAGCATTCGAGAGAAGCACACTCCTTCTGTAAGGTGCTGCCTCCTGATCATTACAGAAGTACAGAAAAGAAACTCTGGGGGCTTGGGGAAAAATGATTTTACAATATTAGGGGCTTGGAGTCATCCTCATTTCCAACTGAAGGGAGAGCGCCAGGCCTTTGAGGAGCATTCATATGTTCTACATAAGGGAACTTAAAGAACTCACTGGGCAAAGGGATTGGATGAGATTTAGGCCACTTGAGCCATGATTTTAGAGGTAAGGATCTCTTCTCGTTCTGACTAATGAGTCCTAGCAGAGAAAGAGTTGTTGAGCCCTGAAGGCCGTGAAGATACAACAGAGTTGTTGGTGATGCCAGAGGTACAGATCATCTTCTTGTCTCTCCTATATTTGTCTCCTTGCCTCCAAACTCCTTGTTTTATTTTTATTGGGATTTTCTTCAGATAAACCCTATTAAACGCATCACTAGCATTGAAATTTGCCGATGCCAATAAACCCATCTGTTTTATTAACTAACCACAGTCTCTGGAGTGTTTCTCACTGGCTGAGACATGAGCAGCCCTTTTGCTTTCTGCAACGTTGTGTGTCAGCCCAGGGAACAATGGGAGGGGACCCAGGAGGTCGATGGCAGGAAGCACTGCTTCCCCTGGATAATTAACCAGCTGGGAGACTGAGAAATGAAGATAGCACATGAGACACACACAGTACAAACTGCTAAAACAATAAACAAACAAACCAATGACCATCACTTCCTTTTCTTATATTGTTAAAGCTGCTTCCTTAACTCAGGTTGCCCCAAACCCACCCCTCAAAAGCAGCCTTTTAGGATTACTAATTCTTAACCTCTTCATTGCCAGTTCTTTGTGAAGGCATAAGTCAGTGTTTGCCAGGGGGATGGCCAGTACAGGGTCTATGGCTCCTCCTTGGGGCTTGCTGGAGAAAGTGAAGATCCCTGTTTCTGAAAGTGATAAAGGCACTTTTACCAAAAATTCAATGAAGAGAGACTTAGTTTGGCCATAAGGCTGCATGGCTGTAACGCCCTGGTACCAGGACTGCTCCTCATGTAGGTACCAACTTCCAGAACAGCAGGTGACTCAGTCTAGCTCTGAAAAGGTTAATTTCCAGAGAAGCTGGCCTCAGAGCCAAGACCTGGAGGAAACCTGGAACAGGGCTTTGTGTCTCAAACCCAGCTTTCATTTTAGCCCTGTAGCCATCCTCTGATGTGCCATTATTTCACCATCTTTGTTGGAGGGAAGTCAACTGCACCACCAGTGCTTGCTATCATTTGCGCCAGTGAGCATCCAACTGCATGCTTCCACTGAGATCCTCTCCTCTGGCTCCAGGTGGACTTGTTTGCATGGTCTTTTCCCCCATCCATACCACTTTTTGGAATAGTTGCTGGTTTGTTTTTTCTGACTTGTTAACACCAGACTTATGAAACCAGAAATTGGGCAGCGGTAACCTCAACCTGCCGCCCTCCCCAGGTAATTTTTCCATTGAAAAGCAGTCAGAGTTTGTCTTTGTTTTTGTGCACAGAGCATCATATGTGTATTTATCCAACAGAGGCTGATGCTAGTGGCACCCAAGAGCTGAACTGATGACACAGCCCACATCCATCACATGCTGATACCAATCCATGGATATCACTTCCCTGTGTCCTCAGCAAAACACTTGACAGGGAGAAGGTGCAGCTGAGGATTGTTAGGGAGAATTAGGCTGATCCCACTGGATCTGGGAAAGTGTTTTTCAGAAGAGATGCTGATGTTTCTCTTCATTAGCCTGGAGATTCAGAACAGGGTGGAATCAGGGGTACTCAGGCAGGGGGCCTGTGGGCCATCCCTGGACTGGCCCCCTCCTGACAACACTGGCAAAGGCAGTCCTGGGGCACGTCCTGCCTGCTGCTGAGTCTTCCCAGCTGACAGCTTATTTTTTAATACTTTAAATACCCACTGTTTGTGTTAGGCACAGCAAGAAATCTGGTAAACTGAAATGGTGACATTTAAAAAATGAAGTCTCTCAAGTAGATGTTTACTCTTTCTAATAAGGAAGTAATCTGCTAAATATAATGTTTAACAATTATGCAATAAGTCCATGTCATACAGTGATAGAATTATAGAATCGGAGAATCACAGAATGTTTGGGTTGGAAGGGACCTTAAAGATCATCTAGTTCCAACTCCCACCACCATGGACAGAGACACCTTTCACTAGACCAGGTTGCTCAAAGCCCCATCCAATCTGGCCTTGAACACTGCCAGGGGTGGGTCATCCACAGCTTCTGTGGACAAGCTGTCCCACTGTCTTGTCACCTTCACAGTGAAGAGTTTCTTTCTAAGGTTTAATCTAACTCTATCCTCTTTCAATTTAAAGCCATTCCTCCTTTTCTTATCACTATACACCCTTAAGTATGTAAGAAGTCACTCTGCAGCCTTCCTGTAGATCCTCTTTAGGTACTGGAAGGCAACTCCTTCTTATGTTGGGGACAGAGAGCTGGATGCAGTGCTTCAGGTGGGATCTTACAAGGGCAGAGCAGAGGGTTGGAATCTCCTCCTTTGACCGGCTGGCCACACTGCTTTTAATGCAGCCCAGGATGCAGTTGACTTCCTCATCTGCAAGTGCACGTGGCCAGGTCATGTTGTGCTTCTTGTCAATGAATAGCCTCAAGTCCTTCTCCTCAGATCTACTCTCAAACCATTCTCTGCCCAGCCTGTATTTGTGCTTGGGATTACCCTGATCGAGATGCAGGACCTTGTCCTTGTTGAACTTCATGAGATATGCACGGGCCCACCTTTCCAACTTTTCAAAGTTCCTCTGGATGTCATCCCTTCCCTCCAGTGTGCTCCAGGCTACCCATATCAAAACACAGATAACTGGTGGGGCATAGTTTAGGAACTGGTATTTAATTAATCCATAGAACATTCCTGCTTAATCTAAATTACACTTATAGGCCACAGATTAAGGTGCAGTGCTGGAATTTTTGCCAATAAAACAGTTGCTTTAGGTGTTGTGGCACCTGAGATGCTGGAGTGGCTGTGAGCATGGGAGTGACTTTGTGCATGGGGGTGCTGCTCACAAACCCTCAAGCTGGGTTGAGGCCTCCCTTCTCCCTTTTGCTCTGCCCTTCCCGATAGAGGAGCTGTGGATGCTGTCATCCTGTCTGTCACCTTCTCAGAAGTCCTCCCTGGTGGCTTTGTACCCTCACTGGAGCATAGTTACAACATCTGCCGCTGCAAGCTCCAGTTTACCATCATGTAGACAGAATAAGGCATATAGTGAAAATCTTCAATGTTTCCTGTGCCTCTAGCTAAATAAATGAGGACAGACGTGGGACACCACATGAAGGAATAATGAAAACCAGTTATGGAGATTAGGCAGTGTGATAGGAAACCTGCCACAATTCTGGATTATCATAGAAACGAAAAAGAACCACTGTCTTCTGCCATAGATACTGCTGGGTGCCCTTCAGCTCTCCTCAGAGCTGGAGCTCCAGCAGTGCTCTGCAGTGCTGTCAGCCATGGCAGGCCACCCCAGCTCAGGCCCTCTGCTGCCATGCAGGAACTGGACACCTGGAGAAATGGTGGGTGGTGTGGAAGGGGTGAGGGACAGCGGATGCTACTGCTCTGCGGTGACGATCATCTGCTGTGTGCTTATAACGTGCTTGGTTGAGAGGGGTAGGAGTGGGTCTTTGAGGAACAGCTCCCCCTCTCTGGGGGAGATCAGCCTCCCTCTCATAGAGAAATGCCTCTCCTTGGCAAGTTTCCATTCTTAGCGTCTGGTATATTTTGGCATGTTTAAGGGCTCAGTGAAGTGTTTTTGAAGCTTCTTCTTTTCTACTGCCAAAATCCCTCTGTGTCACAGTGTGTATCTCCAACAGCGCGGAGTCAAGTGGAGATGTGATGGATTTGCACATTGAAACTTCAGTGAAAAGAAAGAAATGTGGGACAAACTCTTCCTAAGCACAAGTCCTTCAATTTCAGGGGACTTCCAGCACCCAAAGTCACTTGTATGGTGCAAATCCCCTGAAATCTGCCAAGTGATGCTGTGTTTAACCAACTGCTGAAGTGTGAGGTGGAAGAGTGGTACTGTGGGAACAGTTTGAAAGGATCTGGGCAGGGCCAGGTGTGCTGTTATGTCAGGGAGGTGCTGTAAAAAGCTCAGTTCCTGATTTCACGTCATGAATCAATGCTTCCACCTAAATGTCTTTGCTAACTGATTCGTTGCTGTATGTCATACTAACAGCAGGCTTCTGCTATATTCCTCTCTTCACAGTGTTAAACAAAAACTCAGGTTTTACAGTTTAAATAAAATAGCTTTATTTCTTGTGGAAAAGATAGGATGTGTGCTGTTGAGGACTTTATGTAAGATATGGATGGGTTGTCCAGGAGTTTGTGGAAACTGTTTTTTTAAGCAGCAGCAGTCTTCCTTTGCCCTCTTTGTAAATGCTCAGTGATTCTGTGAAGTTGCTCTGAGAGCCTTAAGGAACAGCAATAGACATGGAAACTATCTCCCTGTTCTCAGAGGACCAAAACACAATGCCTGCCTGGCTGTGGCACTGAAGATAGCATAAAACCACGCTCATCAGGAGGCCCCAGATTCTCAAACCCCTCTGTATAATGTGCTTGAGAGACTCCTAAAAGTATAGAAACTTTGCTTGAAGTCACTGGATTGGAAAGGCAGGTGTTTTCCTTCCTTCCTCTCTCTGCTGTGTACTTAGCATCCTGACTCTATGTGAGACAACAAATGTCACTTGGGGAATCACCAGGTTAAGGGGAGCATGCATATTCTGCTGCTGGCTTTTCCATTCCTTGCATCTCTTATTGAAGAGTGGAAAAGGCACCCAACTTCATACATTAAAACACACAATAACACACCCTAGGCCAGTGAGAAGCTCGGCTTGCATACCAGCTCTGATTGTAAGCCTGGTGGGATGGCTGAACAGAAGGGAAGAATGCAAATTGGAAAATACAGCTGGGAGACATATGTGTGTGTGTCACTTGCCTCCTTTACAGCTTTGGGCAGTGAGACTGTCCCAAACACTTTTGTCTTGTGCTGAATGGAAAAGAAAAAAAGGGTGCTTAGATCTCACTTCCAAAGATTGCAGATTGCAGGGCTCTAGTTCTACTGGGAAATGCTTGGGAGTACTATACAGTCTCAGCCATGTGAAAGTACATGTCAACTCCTGTATGACAGAGTATTTTGACAAAGACAGAACATCATAACATACTTCTTGATTTATCTACTCTATTTAAAGTCAATCTGCCAATTCTGCGAAGGGAGAAACTCATTCATAAGTGGAGAAACTATATCGTCCTGGACTGCAATGTCTGATGGAGATAGGGTAAATTTGACCCCAAAAAATCCTTTTCTAACTGATGGCACTATCCTTGTCCAGAAGAGATTAACCTCCTTTTGTGAAACATCTAACATAAAGAAGACATTGTCCATATGTAAGGTAAACATATGCAGGTATTCTTCACAAGAATGCCAAGGCAGTGGAAGGATTAAAAAAGAGATTTATTTCAGATGCAAGGACCACTTTTTCCCGATGCTGCACATTGGGCCTCCAGGAGAAAAAAGGTGAGTTCCCACCCCCTCAGGGCCCCTTTTATTTTCTCTGTTTCTCCCCTGCCTTCCCAAGACCTCTGTGCATGACTGTTAGGGCATGTCTCCTCTCACACATCAGAGAGAGAGTTTGTGAACTTCTCTTGCTATGTGGGGGTGGAAAGCATTGAAACTGCCTTTGAAAAAGAGTCACAATTTAGGCAGAAAGCCTTCCTAGTGAAAACTGAGTTCCTAGCTTTCTATTACAAATTCTTCCGAAATTGTATCTATCCCTGCACCATATAATGCTCTCAAACTAAATTTCACTAGCCATAATGCCTTGGACTTCTGCATTTTGTGTTTGATGGAGTCAGGCAAAAAAAAAAAAAGGACCAGTTTTGCAGCCACTGCACTGCTAGGGAGGAACCTTCAGGACCAATTATTCAGGTCCTACATTGCATTGTGTGTAGGCCACTAGTTAGAGTGAGTATAATGTCAAAATACAAAACAACTTCTGTTGCTAAACAGCAATGGAAAGGATGTGTCATAGTTGCACTGGTGGTGGATGGAGTCAATGGTATCCCCAGCACTTCCCTATATCTGCACCAACATGATGCCTGGGATGCACAAGAGGTTTTGAAACTCTTTGGCATTTTCTTTCTTCCCCCATGGCAGGGCTTGCAGTGCTGGATGGGCAACAGGAGTTAGTCTTTGAAGGTGCTGATTAACTACGGCATGACTGCCCTGACTGCAAGGAATTGGCATGGAGGAGCCTGGAGCTGCTTCTCCATCCAGTGCTCCAGTGATGGTGAGGACCAAGATCAAGATGCTCACACCAGGTCTGGGGCATAAGGTCATGTGGGGGTTGGTTGTGCCCTGGTGCTCCTGGCTTCTCCCTAATCAATGACAGGGAGGTCTGTTGCAGATCTCTCAAGTAGCTGTGACACTGACCTAAGGACTACATGTATTCAGAGGAATATATAGGCACACGTAGAATTTGCCAGATCCGGTATGCCTGCAGACTGGAATGCAGGAGAGTTTTCAGAGCTGTGAGTGCTGGCAGATGATTTCAACTACATTTTGCAGTGTTTGTATCCTAAGCAGAGTGATGGGCAGCAGAGAGAGGAGGCAAAGGCAGGAGACGAACACTGTGACTTTCTAGCATTCTCCCCCATGAAGACACAGCTTGATTCAAGTAATGGCAGTAATTAGAGATAATACTTTGGTGAGAGTTCCATATTTCCTTTATAATTAACCCCAGGGAGCTTTTATTTTATTTTTCTTTTTTAATCTACAATAACCTGTCATATGTGTGGTGAGAATTTGTTGTCTTTTTCTTCAGTTTTTTTTTCCACCTTTCTGACCCATGTGCCCCTCCTCCTTCTCCCCCCAATTCCAAGACAAAATTTGACTCTCTCCATTTGTAGATAAATAGGACATTCACTGAAGGAAATTGCCACCTCTTATATCTGTTAGCTGATAAAGAAGAAGGGTGTTTTGGGATCCTGGCCAAGAGTGGCACCTGTAAAGGCACTGTTAATAGCTGCTGTTCTAAAGGCAGAGGCCAAAGATGTCATGGACTTGTTAAGTAACTTGGTGATACCGCTCCTAGAATTAGAAACACTTCAGGGGCTTGATGTGGCTGGTCCTCAAGACACATGTAAAAAGAAAGTTTTTATAGTTCTTGTTTTCCTGGTAGGGAGATTAGCTGGGACAGCTAAAGCACAATTTAGGTTTAGATTTGGGTATTTGTGCCAATTAATAATTTGCCCAGATTACTAGTTCCTTACCTGAACAAGCCTTAATACACCCAGAGCTGAAATGAGACCCATTCAGGGCCCTACTTTGCTTTTGTCATCTGTCTCTGATCCCAACTAGTTCACATCATCCATGTCCAATGAGAAAGATATATACTTTACTAGCAGATGTCGGTGGATGTCTCCTCAGTGGCTGTGTCTGTTCTTCTTGCAGGATATCCTTGGATAACTTGCAAACTTATGAATTTCCTGAACTTTAGGTTAGGTCCACATCTTTGTATTTAGCTTCATTTTATGTCTCTTTCCTATGAATTTTTTTACTTAACATCTGAATCTGCTTGTGCTTTTGGTCTTTGCACTATCCATTGGCAATGAATTTCACAGTTTAACTTGGTGCTGTGTAAAAATGTACTTCTTTTTCTCCTTTTTACCTTGCAGCCTGATGATTTCTATGACAACTCCCACCTTTTGCATTGCAAAGATTAGTGAGTAATATTCCCTGCTGAGTTTTTAGAGAAATTCTGATAATCATTCTTGACATTCTGCATGATTTTCTTCAATAACATATCTCCTTTTGCAAGCTAAGTAGTCCTATACTGTTTAATCTTTTCTTATACACCAGCTATATTGCTGATGATAATTCCATAATTAGCAAAAAATCCAAGTACCACCAAGAACTAATAAATTGCCTGAACAGACTGAGAGAAGAATTTTGTTTTCTAGTCTTGTCCCACAGAAGCCGCACTCAAGACCGGAGAAGATGCAACATAAAACACAACTGGAGATTCTCCGAAAAATGGCTGCCTTAACATAGTATGTTTTGTGCTTTTCAGAAATCACAGTTTTCACTAGTAATTCAACAGCACAGAAATCTGAGGAACTGCCCTGAAATTATTATCCAAATAAAATATTTCTGACATTGTCCTTTCAGTGTAAGATCTGAAATGAGAATTGGTATTTTTCAAATGTTTCATATGGTACATTCTCATGGGGACAAATTACACGTGTTGTACCTACAAATACCCATGGCCATGTATTTTTAATTTAATTCAGATACTGATGTCAGTAACCAGAGAGACAACACAGATGCTTTGGGTCTCAGACCCAGATGTTTTGGTCGCTGTGACAACACCTGTGCTGACTCTGTTGGCAGCATAAGCAGCCCCAACACAACTGCTGTCGCTGCACAGTTCTCAGAGGAGCAAACAAGCCTTGTCCTATTGTGGTGGGGCCTGGGCAGCAGCCTGTGTCTGACACAGAGGTTTTTCTCCATTGCAAAGTTACCTCAGAAGCTCAAGGGAAAGCATCAGTGAAGCTGTTAATATTTTACTTCCTTTGTTCTCTGAAAATCAGGAGGAAGAAAGATATAGCTTGTTGTTGCTTAGAACAAAGCAAGTCAGGAATTTTTGGCTTTAGACTTTTTCTCTATTCACATTAGAATTTGCGACATGGAAAGGGTCAGACATGGTAAGGGTCAGAGGTGGGGACATCCCAGTCAGCACCTGTGCCAAAGGAGGGAAGAAATGGCAATGGTTCAGATGTTTTAGCAACCAACAGTACGGGGAATTTATCTTAACTGTAACTTAGTGAGTGGGCTCCCCTGTGTAACCAAATCTTTCACAGAGTCACTGGAGTGATTTAATCTCAGTGGTTTCATTTCACACTTGTTAATAAGGTTAATAAGTTAGTCTTTCTTTCAATGACTTTGCAAGTATACCTTAAGAAAGGCAGGATGAAGGTGGAGAAGTGCTTGAAATACACTAGGTATAAACCACTTCTTTTTATTTGTGTGTTGGTAAATATTTTATTTCAGTTTTGGTGCACTATATCTGCAATAACACAGGTGCCAGGCAGTGATGTTCGTACATATCTTCTAGAGAGGAGCAATTCTTGATGATTTGGTGAGATATCAGTTAAAATTCTCCAGGTATAACTGGGGACTTTCCTGTAATCAAATGAGTAGGTAGAGGATACAGGGTTTTGTTTTCAGTTGTGTTTTGGGTTTTTTTTCCCACAGGCAGGCTTTTATTACTGCTGAGAAGATGGCAGATATAATGCAAATGACAAAATCTAGATGATGGCAGAAAACACAATCAAATGGAAAAGAGAAACACTAGGACAAGTCTTGACAAGGTCACACTGCATGCCAAAGAAGCTGCATGGCCAGGAAGGTGTATCATACCTAACCCAATTAAAAGACTATTTAAATGCAAAAAAATCATGGATCATGGTTCCGTGAAAATTTGACAGAAAGCATTTGAAGAAAGGTAGCCATCAATTAGCAACAGAGAGCAGGGAGGAATACATGTATATATTTTCCTTGTCAGTAAAGTATTTTCCAGTCATAAGAGTGTCTTGTGCCGCATGCTGATCTCACAGATGGTGCAGTAAATCAGGGCTAACTCTGGAAGTGTCAGTGGAATAATCTGTGTGTAAATGGTATCTGAATTGGTCCCTAGCTGTGAAAGACAGGGATTGCCTTGGGGCAGAAGCACAGATAGGAGAACTGAAGGTTTTGTATCCGCTTCCCTCCCTCTAATTTTTTTTTTTTTTTTGCCTTGGAGTCTGACTCACTTTGTGGCTTTGAGCATTTTGCATAATTCTTTTGCCTTGGTTTCCTCTCTGCAAAGTCAGCTGATAGTTCCAGAGGAGCCTTTTAGAGGCAAAGTTTGATTATGGAAATTGCTATGGAAATGCTTGTTTATTACTGTTAATGGAAGTAATATAATACATTAGAAAATTTTAGCTCAGTCAAGGGACTTTGAGGGCAAAGGGCTCACCAGTACCTGGTTTTTGAAGTACCAGCTATTATTCCATATGATGAAGAGAACTTTCAGCTTTGAGGGAAAGATACCACCCAAGAGTGAAGCAAAGAATACAATCCCATGACTGCATGGGTCAGACTTCAAAACTCAGTAAAAGTTCCTTGTGACTTACATGTGAATTCAATATCAGGCAGCAGTGACCACAAACCCTTCTTCTTTGATGTCTGTTCAGTTTATATTAAATTTGAGGGTGTTTGCAATGTCTCTGTAGATGCATAGGATTTTAGAGGTCTTCTCTCTTAAGGAGAGACTGTGGGCAACAATCTGTTGCACTCTCTCCATTCCACTTTCAAAAGACACACCTAAATTTTGGTTAAAAATTGTGAGGGGTGGAGCCTGTGCTAGTTGTCTCTACAGTGTCAGGAATATTCATTTAAGCATGTGGGTATGTTACCACAATAATCTTCTTTAAATATGAGGCAAGGGATGCTCACATATCAAAAATCCTACCTGTGTACTACATAGAGGATGATGTGCTGCCAGAAGGGAGCAGCAAACTGGCAACCTAGTAGCAGTGATAGATCAAAGCTGGAGAGTGATGTTATCCTTATGTCTCAAATAAATAATCAAGGGCTAAGTAAAGGAAAAGAGGGCTTCTGAATTTGCACAGTCTCTGGAAAGAAAAATTCAAGAAGCCTGCTCACCATGAACACATCCTTTCAGCTTTCTAATAGAGGAGGTTGGGATGTGCTGGCAACAGAAGTTCCTGACCTTTACTATGACTCTGGACATTGAAGATAGGATTAATTTTGCCTAAATGTGGCCAGGTGTCTGGCCTCCTTCCACAATCAGTGGAGAAAAAGGTGGTGATTTATACAACCTCTCTCTCTCCCTGGGCTGTAGAGGGAACCCAGTTAGACCAAATACTAACTCACACTTAGATAAAATTAGCAAGATGAATTGCTCTTTTGCTGCTTCATATGTCTAACAGATTGCACACTTTCCCCACAACTGTGTATAAGGTCTCTGTTTTACACAGAGAGGGGAAAGTGAGGCTGAGGTGAACTGACTTCCCCAAAAGACAGATAGCAACACAACTGAGGTTCAAGCACAGATGCATCTGATTCCAACCCCCACCCTTCTTCTTCTTCCCCTGCCTCCACTCTGTTGCCTTTTAGCTTATACTGCCTCCCAAGGACAACAAATAACTACTCTCTGTGCAGGAAACCTTTTCCACTTCTCCTCATGTACATAAAGGAGAGTCAAAAATATGGCTGAATGGACAAACACAGCCAGCTCCATCAGGCAGGTTTTGAGATTTAAGATTGCTTGTGGGACTTCCAGGACTTATTACCAAACTCGGCCAATTTCAGTTTCCTAAAAGTAGGGTGGCAAGTTTCAGAAGATTGGGTTTGCGAAGAATTATGCAGTGATTTACCTGCCTTGCCTGACAACAGCATTGCATCATTGCTGTTGCTCTTTTTGCTGAGCATATGGAAGCTGAGTGCTCCCTGGCTAGTATCCAGAGATCCAAAAGTTAAATTGATGGGAATTGCCATGAGGGTTCTAGCTAATGGGAGACATAAAGAATGAAGCCTGTTTTATTTTTGCTTGTTTCTTTTTTTATGAGAGTTTTCTTCACAGAACAAACCTAGATATGACTGCATGCAGCATATTTCTTCTGTGTTTTCCCCCCTGGGGATGACTTACACCAAGTTGTGATCTGTTTTGTTGTTCCAGCCCATTGGGCTCATCAGTTTAGTCAACTGACTTTTTAAATGACCCTATGTTTCTTGACTTTGTAAAAAGTGGTAAGAATCTAATTGCACTTCTGGGCATGGGGTGTAATGTCAAGGCGATGGGATGAAGGGAGGGGAGGACTCTGCTTCTCAGAAGGGGAAGAGCTCTCTGGCCAAACCTATTGAGGTGGCTTGGGTGATTTGCATGTCAGTCATCAGTATACAGGATACGCTTTAAGCCACATAGCTGGTGTCTGCACAATCCAGTGTAGGATGCTTAGTGGTTTCTTATCCGCAGAGACAGATGTTACAGAGAAGCTTAGATATGCACCTGTAGCTAGATTAAACATTTGAGGGCCTATCTTCTTCAAGCCATTAGAGCTTGGGGTCCCTCTTCACAGACTGCTGTATATGAACTCTCTGGACCAAACTGTAGATTAACAGCTCTGCAGATGGAGAAATATTTTTTTCCCCTAAATCACAGTTCTGTTTCATTTTATGTTGCTTGCTAGATTAAGTTTTAGAGCTCTCTGAGCTTTATTATTTTTTTTTTAATGCAAAGTAAGACCAGAAATTTTTACTGTTGTACAGTTTTGAAAGCTTTTTTTTCTCTTTTTGCCGTAAGCAAAGCTGAGGAAATCAAATGTGATTCATCTTTAAGCAGCAAGTGATTTAAACCAAACAATGCTTTTTGATTTATGATAATGAAAAAGATTGCAGAGTGATGACAGGTCAGATGAAAACTCACACTGCCCCGATTTTTATGGTAAGTATCATTATATTCATGAACTCAACTAATTCTCCACTATCAGTTTTATTTGTGGGTTTTATTTATATTAAAAGATTTTATTTAGAGAATTTATTGCCAAGGTGTGATTGACAGCCTTGGAAAAGGCAGTGTGCTATACAGAGAATGGATATAAAATTTCCTCATGCAGCACTGCCAGTGTGCCGCAGCTCGTCAGGACCACAACAAAAGAGTAAAAGAAAATGAGACCATCTTTCTGTGGTCAAATTAGAAGTATAGCCTGGTATCCTGTCTTCTACAGGGACCCATAAGAGCTGCCTGAGGGCTACCATGAAAGAAGGGGAAATGCAGGGTGATATTTTCTCCCAAATATTTCCCCAGTCACCAACAATTTGTGGCTCAGAGATGTCCCGTGCTGGAGGCTTGCACACATAGGCATGCTCACAGCACTACCACACACACATAAAGAGTACACAGCATCCTGGGGCAAGATGTTTCACTTTCTTATTTGCAATTTTTTTGACAACAACAGATTTTTGGCCTTTTCTTTTCCTTTTTTTTTTTTTTCCTTGATCATCTGCAAGTTTTGTTCGGTGCTCCCTAGTTTTGAGCTGAAAAGGGATATTCCTATCTCTATGCTGTTCTCTGAGAGGCCCATTTGGTTTCTGAACCTTTCTTCAGCAACAGAATTTCCTTTTGTACTAAGTTCAGGCCTAGACTTGATTTAGAGGATGACAATTGAAAATATTACAAGTTCATATCATATCATCATCATGGCTAGGCTTCGCGAACGAAGATTTAGGAAGGTTCTATCCACATTTGTTACAAGCACGCTGGTGGCTAATGAGGCCAATACAAGATAGACATATCCAATTGCAAAAGGCACAGCAGAAAGACTCCTTAGGTGGTATATTCTGCAAGACACGATTCTTTCTGTGTTGTCTTTTCTCCTCGAGAGTGATCCTGCGTGCGTTCTCAAAGGAAACAGCAGCGTTATAGATGGTGTGTCTCCAGGCCTCCCGATTGGAGGCCAGAGTAGACCAGTTACGTTGATCAATATGGCCAAGGCTGAGATGTTGTTTCAGGGAGTCCTTGTATCTTTTCTTCGGGGCTCCTCTCTTGTGGGAGCCGGTGGCAAGTTCACCGTAAAGCAAGATCTTAGGGAGGCGGTGGTCCTTCATCCTTGAGACGTGCCCTGCCCAGCGCAGCTGTGTTCTCAGCAACGTGGCCTCAATACTTGTGACTGCTGATTTATAACTGCTGGAAGTACTTCTCTGTCGTGCTTTTTGACTGAGTTGTTTTCTTTTCCCTACACCATAATTTTAGATAGCTTTTTGCTTATTTAAACTTAGCTTTCATGAATCTGCTTGACTCCAGGAGCCAGAGTTTTAAGAAATGGGTCAAGTACAGTAAAACAGAGTACAAAGCCATAAGAGCCTGCAGCACTAGGATATTTTCAGTGTTGTAGTTGTTTTCTTTTCAGAAAACTCATTCGGAAACATCTAAACCATGCTGTATTTAATGTAGGCTGCTCCAGAGAGCTGCATCTGGGTTTCATGTTTGGGAAAGAGAATCAGTGAAAAGTAGGTCTGAAAAGGGCCTGTTAATATCATCTGGCTCATCTCCCTTTCTGAGATAGGATTTCTGTGCCGTTTGTTTGTTCAAGCTGGCCTTAAATTTTCTCCTGTGACAGAGAGTCTGCAGCCTTGCTAGATAACTTATCCTGCTACTTAACTATCCTTGTCGCTAGAAAGTTTTCCTAATGTCTAAACTAAGTCACTCTTGCTGCAACCTAAGCTCATTATTTCTTATCCTGCCCTCTGCAGAGATGAAAAATGTTTATTTGCTCTTTGCAACAGCTTTTAGAAAAGCATTATCATGTCCTTCCTCAGTCCTCTATTCCTTACATTAAACAACCACCATCCTCTGCTTTCTACTCACAGGCCATAGTTTCCAGATTGCTGACCGTTCACCTTGCCCACCTTTCAGTTTCCTTGTTTTGTCATGTGTCTTTATTGAGGCATGAAAGTGGACCCAACTGTTTCTTTAGAGAGGACATCATGCCTGGGGCAGTACTGCAGGGACGAGATGGACCATTTCTCACATTCTACTAACACAGCCTTTCTGCTCATCCCACAGTGACATTTTCTTTACCCGCTGCAGCACCACATCTGTGGCTGAGCCATGCCCGAGAGCTCTTCTTCCTCCTTGCCCACCCTTCCGTGCATGGCTGCTGCCCTGCCAGCCAGTCCCTCCCACCTTCTCCCACCTGAGGGTAGCATTTCACACTTACCTCTCTTGAATTATGCCTTTGTGGAATCAAGGCCCCACACCTGGGTATACAGCTGTCTCACACCTCGACTGGAAGAACTTTGGACTTCAATGTGACCCCATGGGGACAACTCAATGCAGAACACAAGTGTAGCTGAGATCTGTCTGACCATAATCACTTCATTACTAAAAGCACTGCAAAAATACTGGAGGTCTTGACCTCTCCCTGCACCTTATCTCTCTTGCACCTGATCAGCGCTACAGGATAAACTGTCTTGCTTCTCTCCCACAAGCCATGCTTCCAAATAATGCCCAGTGACTTGCTTTTCTTACAACTACCTGTATTTGGGACTGGTGTCTCTTTGGCCATGTGTTCGGCTTTGAGGTTACAGCTCCCATTTCAGCCAAGTTTGTTCTACCTCTGATCAGGGAGTCAGCTGATAGTTAAGAGCAGTGTACTTGATGTCTCTGGACTGCTGTCCTGCCACCTTTTAGGGAAAATCCTACAATGTGCTCTGGCATAATCATGGTTCTTGCACGTCCTGGACATGTGTCCAATAACATAAGAGTTGGAGTTCATTGGTGAGTACCAACAAATGGCACTCTTCACAGAAATTTTTTCACTTCATGCACAGTGGCTTCAAAAATGCATTGAAACAGCAATTAAATGATCTTAATGATGGTGGTGGCAATGTCATTAGCCTTCACTTCCTTCTTTCTTGCACTGGTCGGATCTGCCCAGCCCTGGGCAGATGTCTGATGTCTGACACACTCTACAGCTTATAAAAACAAGGCACTAAAAAGATTTATCCACATCTTTAAATGAGGTAAGCCATTTCTGGCAGCCAGTGGTTTTTACCTCTATCTGACCAGCTTTCATGAGTAATTGCTCCATACTTGTCTAACACTGTGGAGCACATGCCATACTCAGTACTCCTTTCTACTATACAATGCGGATGAAGTCAATGGGAAGTCAATGAGTCTTGACTGCAGCTACTGCAGCTCCCAGATGTCAGCAGAGCCTCCTAGTAGAATGATATTTGGCATTTCTGACAAATCTGAAGGAGTTAAGTGAGGACCTTTTATTACCATCCATTGCCAGGACATCATCAAACTGACCTGATGTCATTCCTACACAAGCACAAATCCTGCAACCTAATATCAAGGATTAAAGAAAATTCTGGAAAATTTGTGTGCTAGTACTGTCTTGTCATTTTCTTCTTATTACTCCCTGCAGCTCTCTCTCCTCAACCTCCTCCCACTCCTTCAAAGAGAACAGGTCAGAGACGAGGAAGATCTGACAAATTGATTGAAATGGCTCTTTTCAAGGCACTGGATAAACTTTTTTCAGTTAAGCAGGTAGACCTGCCATTCATGAAAGGAACATTAATGAGATCCATCAGTGTTGGCTGTGCTGCTTTGTATGACTGTTTGTTTTCTTTATCTTGATTATTGCCAGGAAGATCATAGATCTGGTGCATGGGTAACAGGCCAAAATAGAGGAAGAATGAGGGGTGGAGGAGATATTTGGTTTTAGATAAGACTGCCTGGACCATATAGGTTACAAGTTTCATGATTTTCTGCAGAGATTGAGACTGAGCTGGCTGAGACTGTAGCTGAATTACCTTGAATTAAAACCATCTCATCAGTAGTTGTATCCTGCAGGCCTGTCAATCACTCAGGCTTGTCAAATTTTTATTAGCTTGATGTCTGGAGACCTATCACAACCATTAGAAAAGGTGGTTAAAACTACATCAAATGATTTGTGTGTTGTGTTGCCAACCATTAAAAAACTTTCCGATGTCGCCTCCAGTGCCTCACTTCCCGCTGAGTAGCAGCTTTTAATATAAAATAAAAGCCATTAGCAATGCTATATGCTAGAGTGCTCAGAAACTGGCCTTACTCATATTTTGTTTGGCTGCCAATAGCTTTAATCAGAGTTACCTTTTCTGAGTCATCAGTGTGACTAATACCCTTGTGAGGCCACCTAGAATAGACTTTCTCTGAAACAGCTTGTCCTCTTCCCTCTGATCCATAAAGGCAACTTTGCCAAATCCCTTTAGTTTTCCATTGTATCATTGTCTACATCACAGAAGTAAGACAAGTAAGTAAAAACTTGTGTGTTTCCTTAGGGGCATCATTAAGTGTTCTGCTGAAAGGAGTAGTGTTTGTTATTTCTGTTGCAGAATAAAATTAGTAAAGTGACTTGCCCAAACTCCCATTCTGAAGTGGTGACAGAGCTAGGGTTAGGATCAATCACCCAAATCCCAGTAAAAAGATTAGTCCCTACAAATAAAAAAAAAAATCCTAGCTTCTCTAAAACCATCTCATTGGATTTTCAGATTCAGTCGAATTGGGAATATTGACATATTATTCCAAATATTCCACCCTATTTATACCTTGCCCCTCCAATACACCTCAATTACCATATTTCTGCATGTATGGATCATGTGTTAATTGTCAAAAAACTTTTAATTCAGCAGAGTTGCAGCTTGTTTTTAGGTATGGCAAGGAGAAGAAGTGTATTACTAGACATGGACCTTTCCTTCAGAGTCAAGAGTCATGATCCTTTCTGTCCTTGGTGCAGAGTACAGTAGAAGCCTTTCCTCAAAAGTGGAGCTTAAGGTTGTTTTAGGGAACATTATTTTCAGTGGAGTTCAGTTTCTTCAGAAAATGAGTTTTACATGTTAAATGCACGACAGTCAGCCAGATCTTGTCATAGATAGTTAAGGCATTTGTGTACTATGAGTGGTTTGAGAGTTTCTGATAGCAATCTAGGCATTTTATTTTTAACCTTTTCATTGATAATGGTGGAAAGATATCAAGGATCACTGTGACCTCACAGGTCCTTGATACAAAAATTCCTCACATGTTTACGTGCAGCTGTGGGTTACTAGAGTCTTAGAAGACCCACTCTTGTGTGTGTAACAGCATAGTTTCACAAGCATCGATTTTTAATGGGAGTATTGTTAAGCATCTGTCCCCCTTTGTGTTGGTACCAGCGAGTGCAACCCTGGGACCACTCAGGTTAAAAATCTGTTTGCTTGTGTACTGCTGTTAATCTAGCACACAATGATGATGATTTTATTTGGGTTGGCACATGGCCTCAGAAAACCAGCTGGGCAAGCAACACTGAGTCAGGGGCCACAGGAGAGTTAGGACCAGAAGGAAGTGTGAGAGGGGGACAGTGACAGGGGAAGGGGTTTCCACACTCACAACAGTGGTTAAAGATTGTGGACACATATGCTAGAGCAGTTACTTCTTTTTTTCAGTATTCAAGTGATGCAGTCACTGGAGACATTGGGTGGCATAAGTCATGGGTAGGCAGTGTAGCCTGAGGGACTACTGTGGCACCTCAGCTGTGTAAGCTAACATAGCATGTGTCAGCACTTTTTAATTTAAATACTTATGAAAAGATTCCTTATATTTTCTGATAAATACACATATAAATGGGTATATACATGCATGTATATATATGCCACTTTAAAAAAGCTGTATGTCTTTTACCTTCAATGGTACTTAGCAATCCAACAAAAAACTGCAGACATATTTCTATTTAATTAAATAAGTTCCGATCTAGGATTAACTATTTTTCCTTGTATTTAATGAGATAACTCTAGCAAGATCTGGGAAATAGTGTTTTTTTATTTTTTCCTTTGTGTTTTAAGTAATATTTATGCTTCCATATGGCTTACACGACTCAGACTTTATCATTTATAGATTAAAAAGTTACAGTTAAAGACCTAGATAAGATTAACAAGTTGAGCATGGCAGACAGAAGCACTCTTTTCTTTTCTTAAATGAAATTCTAACTAAATTTTAAATCTGCAGGGAAGGCATAAATTCCCAGTGCAATATTGATTACAAAGAGTTCATTTTTCTAATGAGGTCAATTCTGAAAAATTCTGAATGCCTAACAAATGAAGGTTCCATGGCTTCATGTGGTCATGTCCTTCTGCACTCTGTGCTCCATCATGCCATGGAAACTGCATTATTCTTGTTAAAGAAGCTAAATGATTTTTTTTAAGAACTCATTCTTTAAAGCAGAAGATTTTTTGACTGCAAATTATCCAGGATGTTTATAGATTGTTCATGCAGCTGTCATTCAGCAGTTTTGTATTTCTGCTCTTGGTGGGTAATGTTCATCCAGCTTTGAGGTATTATATTTTTAATAAAAATGTGATGTTCCCAAGTAAAAGAATATGTTTTCTAAGACATGCTTTTCATTTTTATCTTAAACTTTCAATACCTGAGGTCAAGTAATCCTAAACAGGTGGTTACCTTTCAGTGCAGAATGAAAGGAGGGGAAAGGGTGTGCTGTGGCTGGAGGGTTAGGTACACTCCTGATAACCTACTTGGCAACTGCGTGTTTTGGTTGAATCAAGATATTTGGAGATTGTCAAATTTCTGTTCTCTTGCTTTTGTTACCTCTATGTTATCTCAGCAGCTGCTCTCAGAATCCACACCACACCTTACTAAGTGGCTGAACAGTCTTGCTGATTTATTTATTTATTTTTTTTATTAGTGAGTACAGCTTAGGCAGGGAGAAGGACAACTCAGAGAAAAGCTGGTGGAAATTCCTGAAGTGGAAAAGCTCTTGTGGTGAACAGATCTTTGAATTCCTACATGTGCTGGGCTTTGGCTCCCCAGAACCATGAAAAGCTCCAACTTAATTTAAGAGTAGAGGTACTACAGAACTGAAAAAAACCTTGAGGAAAATGAGTTTGTGTTTCCCTCTGTGCTACCAGTTACAGGGCAGCGCTCTGCTCTTCATGCTAGTGCAGATCTCTCTCCTGAGGTCTCCTGAGTGCTCTGGACCATCCATATGAGTAGTTTCAAGAGCTGCTGAAATTTCAGGTCAGGTTTCACATTCTTTTTCCTTCAGAGAAGCA